>NW_009258265.1:1295468-1318144 GCF_000687185.1 Egretta garzetta
GGGGGGGGGCGCAGCGCATCACCGGCACCCGCCGAAGTGCTCGGTACCCCGCTGAGATCCCAAATCTAAAGCTAAAGTAGAGCTGAAACGAGATTAAAGCTCAGCCGGTTGCTTAAGAGTGAAACGCGCCCGCTCAGCCGCGTCGGCCCTGGGCTTTTCCTTCTCCTGGTGTTCCCTACCCTGGCTAACAAGCTGCGGTCACCCGCGCAGAAGAGGGACGAGGTGCCATGAGCCGTACGCCCAGCATCACCTGCAGGAGGGCGGTCACGCCGCCAGGGTGATAACCGTGTGTCAGCCGAGTGGAATAAGCTGGAACACGAAGAACGAGCAGAGCAGCCATATGGGTATTAGATCTCGCTTTAACCATGTGCAAAATGACCTAAAAGGAAGCAAGGCTTTAACAGGAGTCACCACCCCTGTCTGTGATTGGCCAAATAAACGTTTCTGCACTCTAAGCCCTCAAAAACCTCACCCTAAGTAAGTACTCGTGCACATGGTGGGAGGCAGAGCGATACAGGTATGGCTATGAAGAAAGCCCTTACATGGGGAAAAAGTGTTCAGGGTTCACCAATGGCACTTCATTACCCAGTTGTATGATAGTTATTCTTTGCACCAAGATTATGCTTTCAGTTATCTGTTCCGATCCCGTCATATCCTGCTGATTCTCTTTCCCCTTTTTGTCCCTCTTTGTGCACTTTACCTCTGTGAAACTGGGGACTTTTTGATACGTGTGTGGTATACTGGATCCCTCTTCTTATTTGAAGCTTGTAACTCCTAAAGAAATGTGATCAAACCCATAGGTTTTCATTAACTGTCTCCTAAGCTGAACCAAATTATATTTGTTGCTGCCAGTCGATGCAGGACATGTGCATCCAGAGATAGGAGTGAAATTATTATCTCAACGGCTAATCTGACATCTGGCAACTACCTTCTCCTTTATATTTTTAGCAGTTACCTGGAAGAAATTAAGTCATAGCCTGCAAGGTGATTTGCACAGTAAATAATTTAAAAATAATTTTGAAGGTGGTTGGCTACTGCAGAGTAGTTTTCATTGTTCAGTAATTGATTTTAATTATACAGGATGGACTTTAATACATTCAGATGCAAGGTTGTCTAGGAACAGAGAATGCGTGTGTAAGTTGCAGGATGGAAAATGCCTGTCTGGTGGAAAGCTTTACCACTGAGAAGGGCTTTTTATGTAATAAATGACAACCAAAAATATCCAGAGCACCGGTGCAGTTTGTAGCGTAAGAACAGTTTAGCTGTTAGTTGCACTAACAGACAAGCTGTAATTCTCCTGTCAGCGTTTTTAAAAGGATTCTGAAAAATCGTGGAGGACAGCTAGAGGTAAGAAATAACTTTGTGGGCTGATGAAAAAGCTATTTCACAGTGGGAACAGACAACCTGCCTAATTTATCAAGACTTAGTAGACAATAATATCTTTGAAGCAGCCACGGAGAGTTAAGATAATGCTGAGGTCTAGTTGAATGGATGAATGTCTGTTGAGATTCAGTCACCGCAGGGCGAACTTTGATATTCTCAAACTGGAAATAAAGCTAATTCTTAAGAGGATTTTTTTTGTATCAAGTGGGGTTGTGGTATACTGGATTGTATGTAGCATTTGCTGTATTAGTTGTCATTCTGAAAGAATTTGAAACTGTGCAGCTCTGTCCTCACAGCATTTCCAGCTGCATGTCCCTCTTTTGGACTCTCCTTGTGTAAAGATAAGGCTGAAGAAAGGATCTGTTTTTCTGACTTGACTCCTTCTCCTACAAACTGCTGGGGAAGTGAACCTCCTTTGCGCTCAGCCTCTCGGGGCTTTGTGCATATGGGTCCAACTGTGCGCAAGGCATCATGAAAGCTTTTACTACTGCGTGCAAGAAATAAGCCGTAGCTGTGTTTGGGGCCTGGAGTTGCAGTACGTGAGCCTGGCTTGTTCTGCTCTAGCATCTGCGCAGAGCTTGGAAGGCATCTTGTATTTGAATCTGCCGTGGTGCAGCGTGCATCTGATTGGCGCTCACCTTGTATCTCGGCTTTGGCCTTTGCTGCACAAATCTCTTCACTGAATCTCTGAGGAGTCATCAGGAGCACTTTGCGTTGGGCTACAGGGAAATCCGGGAAGGAGATACAGCAGGAGAGCAAAGTAACGCAGTCATTTGATCTGACGTTTGAATCTCTGCTTTGACTTGGGTGGATCAAACCTTTCTGCCGCATTTATGACTACAGCGGCAGAGATTTTATAACAGTAAGAATTCACAGAGTAGCCACATCTGTAGAGTTTTAACATGGGGGGATTGGAATCCCAACACATGGTATGAAAGCAATAGAATTGGTACAGGAAGTCACAGGAAAGAATTAAAACGTCTGAGTGAGATTCAGAAAATCCTGTTGGAAACCCTTTAGAATATTTTGCATAAGGGTGCTGCTGTCTCTCCTTATGAGTAACTCATCTTTAGACAAAAATGACAACCCAGAGACATTCAGGCGCATGAGAGTAAATTGGGTCATAGTGTAGAATAAAAATTTATCTGTCAAATAACTGCACGTTACAGGCAGAGCCAAAGATCTTCCATGCAGTACATGAAAGTCATAATTAATGAACATACAGAGGGAAAATGATAAAATATTTTGAGAAGAATGTTTTTGCATATGGCACTAGACAGTTGTAACCTCTCAAGAAAATTAGACAAGATTGGTGAAGACAAGAGTAAAAATGTAGTATCACTGAAACAAGAATTATATAGGTGACTGACAAGCACAATTAGGTATTTTTCAAGCAATAACAAAATAAGAATTCAGGATACACTGGAAATACAAATCGTTTTCTATTTCTGTACAAGTCCAGCTGTGTTTCAGTGTAACATCTTAATCGGTGACGAGGACGCTTGGACAGAACGCATCTTTGTCAGGGTTGCAGAGGACACCAAAATGGGGGGAGCAGTCAACACGCTGGAGGGGAGGGGTTTTATTCAGAGCAACCGTGCCTTGTCAAAACCAGTGCTTTGCCAGAAAGCCAGCAGGCTTAGCTTTCCGAACTGCCGGCTAAGGGAACCTGTTCGTGGGTTTTTTTCACAGGCTATTGGAAGCCTGTAACAATTCAAGCCACGTCTCCAGAACTGTATTTGGTAAAAAGGTTCTGGTTACGAATGCCCGGTCTGAGTTTTCTGTCTGTTGTAATGTGTGTGGGCAACCCATGAAGCAATTATTTGTTCTTAATGTGCTAGAAGTGCGCGTGTATCGTAAGGAGTATGAAAGGCATTCTCCGAGAATTAATACTAAATTTAGTGACTGTAAGGGAAGAAGCGGTGAGGAAACAATTTTATGTGAACATCACAGTGGAAATTAAAATGTGTTAATGTGCCGGCATTTTTTGCCATTAAGGATTTGGTTTATTTGCTTATAATCCCATATGGCAACACTTTAAAGCCTCATGTACCCTTAATTGCTGATGCATGGTTCTCCAAGGCCCGTGTTTTGCGGCTGGTAAAATTGTTCCATCTCTGTTCAAAAGAAACCCTTCTTACTAGTGCTACTCACAGGACAAGGAACTCTCAGTCTTCCATGCTGAGAACAAGCAAGATTCTGTGATTTTTCCTAGGGAAATAGAAGGAGCTGATATTAGCGTCTGTGTGCTATTTGGAGGAGCTAGCATTTCAACATGGAACATGATGCAGCTGGAATGAAATGTTAAGGATGGGAGAGATCCAAGGACTGTTTGGAAAGGGAGAAAAAAATGGCATACAAATACTCTCTTTTTCACCTCTAGCTGTGTAAGAAAACCATCTATAAAATCTGCAAAAATCATTCACTGAGAAGAAATTTGCCTTCAGGGGAGCCAGTCTGCATTGCCAGATTCAACCACGGTTCCAGGACGTGAGTTCCTATTGATCCTGTCCACTATCAGATATATACTATTACCTAAACCATATACTCACCCCACTAAGCAAAGGAACTCACTCACAGCTGAATTAACACTTTTTATTTTGGCCTTATACTGTAGGATTTCTTTTGTGTTGCAAGCAGAATTCCCCAGGCACTGATACTTGTCCCCCTGGCACAGATGATGTCCCGCCAGATGGAAAATCTGTCAACATTTGTTTGGGTAATGAAGTCTTTACAAATATTTGGCTCGTTGCCATAGTTGTTTGGCAAAGACAGCAGAAAATGTAGAAGCTTCACTAGTGCATAAGGATTCATCTGCTTGCACTACAGTTTAAGGGGTGATCGGTCATTAGGCGAAAAGGAAGACTCTAGATGTTCATATAGCCTTGAATTACATCAAAATTGTGAGTGAATGCACTCAGATTCATATAGATACAAACCAACTAATTTGGGTATTTATTTTAACTTTTTTAGAATAGCTAAGTGTCCAGCCAAAACTGTTAGGTGCATTGCCACGTCTCAGAAACTTGCCCAAAAAGATACCGTGCAAATGCTTATCCGGAGCTCAGCTTAATATTAAGACTCTGTATTTGCATTTGCATTTCTGTCTTGAGCTGTAGAGATTTTCTAAAGGATTTCAGTTTCCACATCCAGTTAGACACATAGTGAAAGCAGCCTTTAAAAACAATAAAGGGATTTATGCCTGTGTAGGCTACCTCTTTTCACAAAGTGTGCAGGAACTGAGTTAGCTTTCAGCAAAAGCCTTCTGTCCCATTCTGCCAGTGTTGACCAGTGGACTCAGATCTTACTAGGAGGCCCCATGGTGTGATAAAACGTATGTTGGGGTTTTTTTCTTCCCAGGAAAGTGATGCAGATATTGGGACTGACATATGGAAATAATCAGACTCAGAATGAAAAGCAGTGGGTTTATGACAAAAAGGAGTCAATGGTCTCCTCATACTACTCAATGGTTATCTCCTCTTAACTACAGATCGTGCTCCAGTGCACAAGTAGAGGTTTGTGCAGGATCAGTTGTGCTACTAAGTAGATGGGTTGTTTGCCATTCTAGAAACCTGGAGCTTTTATCAGAGTTTATGGCATTATTGCTGGATCTAATTCATTGTCATCATCAAGCCTGAAAGGCGTGATCATCCTGCTCAGTGTTTGGTAACAGGGCAAGGTGCTTCTAGCCACTGAAAGGTGCTGGGTTTGCTACAGTTACTTGATAGAACCAGAGGAGTTAGGCAGGGCTTAGCTGACCTGAAAGTACTGAATGCTTTCTGAAGCACTTGGGCTTCTTAAACATCACTCACCTGGATTCTTTTCCATATTTTCCATATTCATTTCAACTAAGACACTAAAAATTACAATACTTGTGACGAAAACACTTGAGTGGCGAAGGCTGAATTGCGTCGCTATATTGCTGGCCTTTGGATGACAGCCTTGCCAGATCATTCCATGACTTCAAACATGTTGAATAGCACAGGGACAGAGGACTGCAACTCATAGGTGAGACCTTCGAAGATGCAGGAACATTTATTCACAGTTACTTTCTATCTTCCTGTGGCCTGAGGAGGAGCCGGTGCTGTTTCACAGTGGTTAAAATTGCCCCCTAAATAAAATGTCTGTTTGTCTGGACTGTCTGCTGGAGTAGCAAGTACTGCTTACCTAGCCCTGCAATACTGGTAGCTGACAGTAGAGGCTTATTCTAACTGGTTTTTAAATTATCTTATGTAAATAACAGTTAATCTTAGAAGTGACTATCCCGGGCTTTCTGTTATCTCCAGTATTTTCTTACTTTGGTCAGAATTTTGCGTTCAGAAAGAGTTCTAATTCTGTGCCATAGTAGGCTGCGACAGATTAAGTTTCATGTGTGCTCTGCTCGGTTGTCAGCCAAGAAAGCAGCGTTCTCTCATGCACAGTAGTGACCGTGGCTCTAAATATTTCTGTGAATTTATAATCTGTAGCTAATTCACTTCGGGGCACAGTATATTTAGCATTGACTTACAGAAAAATCAAAGATTTTGGCTAGCAATACCTTCTGGGGACATCATAAATACTGAGATGATTCACCGAGTTCTAATCGTTTTCTTGACACTTTTTATCATACAGGTTCATAGCCAAGAACATTATGAGGCTGCAGCGTCTGGGGATAACCCATGTTCTGAATGCAGCAGAGGGGAAGTCATTCATGCATGTGAACACTAATGCAGAGTTCTATGAAGGCACAGGCATCACATACCATGGCATTAAAGCTAACGATACACAAGAATTTAACCTCAGTCGCTATTTTGAGGAGGCAGCTGATTTTATTGAGAAAGCACTTTCCCAGAAGGATGGTAAGGCAAACCAAAATATCTTTCTACCATGTTTTCTGTGCACTGCGTATGTTTCTTAGCAATTTATTTTACTGTTTAAAATGGTTCTTTGCTCAGATTATCAGCTGAACAGCCAAGTCAGGAATTCACATCAAGGCTGTGGATCAAAGACACCAGAATACACGATAAGACATCTTAATCTTCTGTCTGTACATATAGGTCTCCAGTACATGGCAAATGGAAGTCTGTCACCGTAGGGGTGACTTTGAAAAGTGAAACAGCTGCTGCATCCTATAATAGTGCCTTCCTGGGAAGATCTGTTCTTATTTTTCCTTAGAAGTGGTAAATCACATGGGGAAAAAAAAAAGTTCAGGATCTAAAAGTTAGCTTAGGACACTAGAAATTGAAAACTAAAGGCAGAAGTGATACAAGTAATGCATTGCTGAAGAGTACTCTCACAACCTCCTGTATGGTTTTTATTTCCAAATGTATAGTAAGGATAGAGACTGTGGCCTTACAATTTTTATTACATTAAGTCATTATATTATTTTATGTGATGATTATTACCTCATTATTCCCTAGGATTGCAGGAAGGCTGGAGATGATATTTGCAATCTTGTTGATTGCCACATTTCTCTACAGTGTGTTTCCTCAGAGCAGAAATCCTAGGACGTAGTGCAGTGGGTCAGATGGTGTTTGTTGGTTTTCGACTATTTTAGCATACCAGTTATTTCTACGCATGCTTAATTTCTTTCTCGCTTCGTGACTAAACATGAAAAAGGAGGAACAAGAACTCCCACAATTCTAGAAGCTCTTTCTCTGAAATGGGCAAAAAGGGTACTGGAGCTGTGATGTGCTTGTGACAGATGGAAGGAATTTTTTACCCCCAGCTTGGTGAAGTATTGACAATTCTAAAAACTGAAATGTGTCTCACCGAAACAGGTTGCAGTAGGACAGAAGAGTTTAACAGGGCCAGCTGTGCCATGACTGTCCCTACTCAGTTTGATCTAACCAGTTGCAGAGGCAATCTGAATTTACAGCAGCAGTTCTGTTTGCTGATTCTTTCGTTCTTCGTAGTTGTCTACCATGCCTGCCACTGTTTTCTTACTGTGGCAAACAGCGGAACTTTGTAGCCAGGTGATGCTGGAGCCAGTTTTAATATTCACTCTACTACAAATCGCTACTGCGATTTGATAGTTTTGTCTGATGCTGAAGTGTAGAGTAAGGACAGTGAAGTGAAGAGGGATGCAGTGATATTTTCCTTCAATTTTATTTTAGTGTTGTAGTTGCATGAAGTTCCGGAAGGCAGGTCTGGTATACTAAAGGTCTGGAAGGCCGCCCTTAAGACGCTGCCTTTCACAGAGGAAGGAAGGCTAGAAACCCTTTTGCTTCTGATCATTTCCAGAGGGGAAGTCAATTCGCTTCCATGTATATGATGAAGAATCACTAAATCTTGATAATTGATGGCTACGGGCTCTCAAAAAATGTTGAGAATGAATTGTTGTAGCTGTTTAACTTGCTACTGATTAGAGATTTGCCTTGAGCTGAGAAGCCTCTGTAGCTCAAGGCAAATGTGGTAATGGGCTTTCTGCTGCAAAGTTGTGGTTATGATGAAAATGTGTGTGTATGGTTCATCTGTTCTCTTGTCTCAGGAAAAAAGTTACTCTGGAGAGTAGCCTGGGCCATATCTCCCACTGCATTTGGGAAGGGGAAAAGTTTTGTGCCTGGAAAAGCAGGCCAAAGAGGAAGAGGCTGAGAAGCAATAAAATCGAGTTAGATTTCTCAAAGGGATCAGTGGCCTGCTTTGTTATTGTTGGATACCTACTTATGGGATTTACCCACGTGGTGGGTTGACCCTGGCTGGACGCTGCTCTATCACTCCCCTCCTCAGCGGGACAGAGGGAGAAAAACATGACAAAAGGCACAAAAGGCTCGTGGGGTTGAGATAAGGACAGGGAGATCACTTGGCAATTACCGTCATGGGCAAAACAGACTCGACTTGGGGAAAGTAATTTAATTTATTGCCAATCAAATAAGAATAGGATAATGAGAAATAAAACCAAATCTTAAAACACCTTTCCCCCACCCCTCCCTTCTTCCTGGGTTCAACTTCACTCCTGATTTTTTCTACCTCCTCCCCCCAGGCAGCACGAGGGGATGGGGAATGGGGGTTGGGGTCAGTTCATCACACATGGTCTTTGCCCCTTCTTCTTCCTCTTTCTCTTCCCCTGCTCCAGCATTGGGTCCCTCCCATGTCAGACAGTCCTCCACAAACTGCTCCAACACAGGTCTTTCCCACGGGGTGCAGTCCTTCAGGAGCAGACGGCTCCAGTGTGGGTCCCCTGTGGGGTCACCAGCCCTGCCAGCAAACCTGCTCCAGCCTGGACTCCTCTTCACGGGGTCACAGCCTCCTTCGGGCACCCCCCTGGTCCATCATGGGGTCCTCCCTGGGCTGCAGAGGAAGATCTGCTCCCCTGTGGGCCTCCCTGGGCTGCAGGGGCACAGCCTGCCCCACCATGGGCTGCACGAGGGGCTGAGGGGAATCTTTGCTCAGGTGCCTGGAGCTCCTCCTCCCCTCCTGCTGCACTGACCTGGGTGTCTGCAGGGCTGCTCCTCTCACACATTCTCACTCCTCTCTCTGGCTGCAATTGCACAGGGTTTTTTTCCCCTTCTTAAGAATTTTATCCCAGAGGCGCTGCCACCGTCACTGATGGGCTCAGCCGCGGGTCCATCTTGGAGCCGGCTGGCTTTGGCTCTGCCGGACATAGGGGAAGCTTCTGGCAGCTTCTCACAGAAGCCATCCCTGTAGCCCACCCCCTCAATGCCAAAACTTCGCCACACAAACCCAATATAACCAAACAAGTATGTAGAATGAGTTCCCTAATCAGTTAGTTGGAAGCATTTTATTGGTGCTGACATAGGTGTGATTAGATGTTTCTGGTTCTTGTTGCTGCATGGTCAGCAGTTTCATTTACTTGAGTGTTAATGTGGCTTCATAAATAGCCAGAGAAGTAGCCAGGTATGATCCAGCATGCAGTTAGCATAGGAATTGGCAGCAATGCAGCAAAAAAGCTGGATGTCTTTGAAGAGATGGAACATATGACAAACAGCATATTTCTGGTACTGGTCATCTTTAGGGACAAGGCTTATTCTAAACCACAAAAGAGTGGAGAAGTGTAGTAAATAGACACGGTCTGACTCTTTGTAATATAGCAGCAAATATGTTTTAGTGTGAATGTTTGATACACAACCATATTTTTTTCTGCATTATCCTTGATGACAGACCATGTAGCTAACTAGCAGAGTGAAAGCACCTTTCTTCCAAGTTCTGTGTCTTCTGTAGCATTCAGAATTTACTTTGCTCAAGCTGCTGAAGGACTAATATGATTACGCTTTATATCCTAGCTATTTCATGTTGCTTTTCAACCATGTATTCCAGTATAACCCAAATTATGACCTGTCTTCCCTGCAGGACAAGTGTTTGTGCATTGCCGTGAGGGCTACAGCCGTTCTCCTACACTGGTCATCGCCTACCTCATGCTTCGCCAGAATATGGATGTCAAGTCTGCATTGAGCACTGTCCGGCAGAAGCGAGAGATTGGCCCCAATGATGGCTTTCTAAGGCAGCTTTGCCAGCTCAATGAGCAGTTAGTGAAGGAGGGCAAACTGAAGCCCTAGAACAAGAGCACCGTAGTATTTTTTGAAGTTTCTCAAACCATCAGAGGACGTTTTAGGTACTTTAGATTCCCAATCACCAAGCTAAATCACCTAATGTGAGGGAGACAGAATTCCTGCTCTTGTCTAGTGAAAGTATCTTTCTCGAACTCTGGGTCTGTCTTTCAAGATGGCACAAAACCGTGTCACTGTTTGGAGCTGTTGCAATAGAGAGGTGTTTTTAGAGGGGTAACTCCAGTGATAACAGCTGTCTTCACATGTATTTCAGAGCCCCCTGCAGACTCTGTAGCCAATGTGGTTTGCACTGATGTTGAGTTGCGATTCATTTAAGCCTTGTCTTGTATCCCACCAGAGCACCATTTCCTGAGCGCCCCAACACATCTCTTTGCTCGCTCTTAATTGAAGTACTGTATTTTCTAAAGCTTCTTTTTCATGCACACAGGTGCCTAAAGTTTGAGTGTCGGAGCTTCAAGGAATGGAGAAGCATATATACAAATGCACAGATGCACTCGCTTGTCAAATGAAGTGTATGCAGTGTTGTGTTTAGTGTGGATTTATGCAATACACAGTGTGTGGTAGTAAAGCCATTCAGAGCCCAATCTTGATGCACACTGTATTTCCAAGAATATTTGTACCTCTTGCTGTTGTGATTGACATGAAATAGTCTGATATCAAATGCTCTTTTGTTTTTGTTTTGAAGTCATACTAGAAAAAAAGTCAGGAGCAAATGTTGAGGAAGAAACTTGAGCAAAGAAGAAATCACGTCTGTATTTAGGAGTGCTTGTACTGGATGTATGATAAACTTCTAAGTATCCGAATATAATGGCTCCCGAGGTTTGTATTGAATTCCAGTGTCTCTCTCCCGTCTTTACTATCGCTTTTGTTTAACGTCGAATGGAATGAGCACACACGCAGATTATTTCCAGTTGGGCAGCGCAGGTGAGCTTACAAAGCAGTTTGTAGAAGTCTACTCCTGACTTCTTGGATTGCTTGCATGGCATCACTGAATAGAAATGAGCATTGTTACGAACCACACGGAATAGGAAACATTTCCTTCCTATTAAAATAAATGATGTCTTGATTCTGTTTGACGTACCGGTGAAGTGAGTCATTGCAATACTGGGAAAGGGAGCTTTGTTTACAGTATGCCTGACTGGTGTGTAAATGTGTACCTGTGAGTTATAGCATTTTATATATATTTATATATATAATTAATCTCCCACTGCAAGCTCGGAATTGTTTGTTAAACTGACAGAAGCTGAGTTGTGTGTGTTCCCTTTTGATCTGTGCTTTAATGCAGTTCTAGATTGAAAATCTTAATGCTATTTTAAACGGAAACATTGTTGTATGAGGCATACATGTAAGCCCAGATCTAGTTTTATATATTCAGTTCACTGATCAAAAATCACGATGGATGTACATTGTTTTGCTTCTTGTTGTTGGGGTTGTGTGGTTCGGGGGGGTGGGGGTGGCAGGGGGCAATTCTGTATAGCTAGATAACTTCCTTGAAATTAAACTCCAGAGATGATTGTTCTGGTTGAAGACCAGGCTTATTTCTGTTTCCTTGCACAGGATGGGAACTGCCAAATCAAGTAGCCTTTTGTGCCCTTTAGAATCATGGAATCACAGAATCATTCAGGTTGGAAAAGCCGTTTAAGCTCATCAAGCCCAACCGTTCCCCTAACCCTGCCATCCCACCACTAAACCATGGCCCTAAGCACCTCATCTGCCCGGCTTTTAAATCCCCCCAGGGATGGGGACTCGACCCCTTCCCTGGGCAGCCCCTTCCAGAGCCTGACAGGCCTTTGGGGGAAGGAATTTTTCCCAATGTCCAACCTAAACCTGCCCTGGCACAACTTGAGGCCGTTTCCTCTTGTCCTTTAAAGGGATAACTGGCGAACACTCTACGTAATGTTTCCTTCACCTCCCTGCAGTCAGTCGGTATGCCATGCTCACTTTGAATCAGGATGGTTCGGTAAGAACGTGCCGTAGGCCATTTCACTGGCTAATGACATACGTCATCCTTTCTGCCGTTCTATCGGTATGAAGTGAATTGCTTCTTCAAAATTCCTAGTTCCTCATTTCAGGCTGTGTAGCTTGGGGAATGGGGATACTGGCCTTACTTTTCTACTACACTGACTTTTTCATACTGCAGTCTTACTTATAAATCATCCTTTTACAACGTTTACTATGGGCATATATATATTTTTTTCTATCTATCTCGTCTCACACCATGTAGTCATCATACCCGTCTGCACTACCAGTAAAAACCCAAATAAATGGAGATTTGCGTGCATGTACTTTGTCTTGGACCTGTTCCTTAGAGCTCAAAAATTCCAGTCCATTAAAGAGCTAAGGAACCATTAGGAATTAGATTTTTGTTCCTCTCTCATAGATTGTAAGAAAGCTCATAGTTGTCAGATTAAAACCAGAATGGTTTATTAAAATGGAGTCTGTTTACCTTACGGCATGTGGTGGTTTGACCTTGGCTGGACGCCAGGGGCCACCAAGCTGCTCTATCGCTCCCCTCTTCAGCAGGGCAGGTGGGGAGAGAATGAGATGGAAAAGAAAGAAAACTCCTGGGTCAAGATAAAGGCAGTTTAATAAAAAAGCAAAAGCAAAGGCCGCGTGCAGTAGCAAAAGGAAAACAAGATTTTATTCTCTACTTCCCATTAGCAGGCGACGCCCAGCCACTTCCCGGGAAGCAGGGCTTCAGTAGGCATAGCTGTTGCTCCGGAAGAGAAAACACAAAAGACGAATGCCCTTCCCCCCCCACCCTTCCTTTTCCCTTAGTTTTTATATCTGAGCTGACGTCATGTGGTATGGAATATCCCTGTGGCTGCTTTGGGTCAGGTGTCTTGGCTACGTCCCCTCCCAAGATCTTGCCCCGTTCCAGCCCACTGGTGGTGGTTTGGGAGTTGGGGGCACAGCCTTGGTGCTGTTCAAGCACTGCTCAGCAGTGGCCAAAACATGGGTGTGTTACCATCCCCTTTCTGCATACCAATAGAAAGCCCAGCGCTATGCAGCTTGACCCGATACAGGGCGATGGTTTTGTATTTGTCAGTAACAAGAAATACCGACAAATCAAGACATGCAGGAATTTGTTCTTCTGTTCAAGATGTTCTTTTAATTCACAGGACACGTTTTGCTTCTCGTGGTAACTTCAGTGCTACTCCAGCCCGTTTATCTCAGTGTAACAGAACAGATTTAATGAACTTCTTGTAGTTTGAGGGTGAAGAGGAAGAACTAAGACAACGCTGTAAAGTGATTTTAAAAATTGAGCTCTAAGATGGTTTATCCTATCTGGAGTGACTCAGTAATGAAACCATTTCCAGCTCTGCTTTTAGAGTAAGCTAAAAATAGAGTGTCAGGCCGCTGCTCCGTTGATGGATCACACCCTCCCTCTTTTAGTCTTATCTTGCTGGTTAAGTACAGTAATGCTGCAAATTCCTCTGCCTATTTTAACTGGCCAAGAAGAACCTGTGTGCCTCTAATCCATAACGACGTGCTGTACGCTTTGATAGTGCTCTTTCTGGTTGTAGAAGGGAAGATCGTATAAAAACGGGAATGAGAGCTTTCCTTCCGTGCAATATGAAATTGAGAAAGTATCGGAAGCAACGCCCCTTTGTATCCTTCTGGAATGACGGCAGAGCTGCCTTTTGCTGTGGGATGTTCCTTCCAAGCATGCTAATTGGGGAAGGTATTTTTTAGAACAACTCTTTGTCGCAAATAAGCAACACAGCATTTTGGGGAGCTGAAACCTCTTGGTTATAGCTAAAATAGTGTGGTCTGGATTCACATTAATAAGTTTATCCTGAGCAGCAGCGTGGTGCTTTTTGTGTAGATCAGATGCTGGAGAAGGGATGGGGTTTCTGTAAAATCTGCATGTGTCACAGAACAGAGATACCTACCACGTCAAATCCAGCACAGTGAAAGGAAAACCAATAGCTTGGGGTTTTGTGCTTAAGAGGTAGTGAAGTTGGAGCGGGAGGAAGAGTGTAGGCGAGAAGCTATGAGCATCTTAGAGCAAGGAATACAGAAAAAAGTCCAGCTAGATACAATGATGATACCCAGAAAACTAAATTCACCTGCTCGGGCTGGACCGAATCTTTCTCAGCCATTGCATAAGTACAGGAGAGAATTTTGTAACTAAAAAATTGAGATTCAAAGCAAAAATAGCATTTTCTGAGTGCTTTCTTAGCTGAGACTACGGTGTCGACAGCAAGTGTTGTATCTGGCACGCTCTGAACCATAGGTACCGTCAGAAAATGCTTCACAAGAGAACATTGCAATATGTCGCTGCTGAAAAGGGAACATTGCATGAAGTTATTTCTGACTTAGAATTCACAGTGTCCGAATGCGGGACCAGCAGCCCATTCCAGTCTTGGAATTCCATTTTCAGGTGTTGAGCCTGTGTAGTACTGGGCACGTTTTTCTCCTACATGAGTATGCCTGGCTTAACTCTCTTGGTGATGTGAGAATTAATTAATCTTTATAAAAGGCTCTGCAGATGAAAAACACTTTGTGTAAGAACCCTTCATACTCTTCGAGTTGAAAAACAAACTTGTGTTAAACATATCTTCCTCCCGCTGAGCAAAGGAGAACAGCAGAAACGGCATTTGAAGTGCCTGTTTTCATAGAATCATAGAATCCTAGAATGTTTTGGGTGGGAAGGGACCCCTAGAGGTCACCCAGCCCAACCCCCCTGCAGGGAGCAGGGACACCTTCAACCAGATCAGGCTGCTCACAGCCCCGTCCAACCTGGCCTGGAATGGTCCCAGGGATGGGGCCTCCACCCCCTCTCTGGGCAACCCCTGCCAGGGTTTCACCATCCTCATTGTAAAGAATTTCTTCCTTAGATCCAGTCTAAACCTACCCTGCTTCAGTTTAAAACCATCACCCTTGCCCTGTCACAGCTGGCCCTACTAAAAAGATTGTCCCCATCTTTCCTATCGTCCCCCTTTAAGCCCTGACCGGCCGCACTCAGGTCTCCCCGCAGCCTTCTCTTCTCCAGGCTGAACAGCCCCAACTCTCCCAGCCTGGCCTCAGAGCAGAGGGGCTCCAGCCCTCCAGCCACTTAAATATTTTCATTGAGCTGTCTTCTGTTGTCCAGAACTAATTAAATCTCCGATGCTAGAACTAGAAGCAGGATTTTTTCCCCTCCTTTGTTTAAAGGAGTTGTGCCAGTTTACTCTCATGTTTATAGCACAGAGGGACTATTTAATGGAATCTCACTTAGTATAAGACAGAGGTTTCATCTAAAACCACTTTCTGAGCTTCGCCAGTGAGTACAACTGAAAATAGAGAAGGCCTGAGAGGTGTCTTCTAAGGATTTGTTTGTGAGAATTAGTGTCCTTTTCATCTCTTCTTCTGCAAGTAAATCCTGGAGCTGCGGATGGTGTAATTCAGTGAAGTGTTGGGTTTTTTTTATTATTTTAATTCCAGTATGCCAAGGTCGCTGGCTTGCTGACTCACCAGATGGAGCTGTAGGCTTGTTATTCTTCACTAGGTCGTCGTCATCCCAGCCCTGAACAGCGCTAGCATGTGAATCTAACGTCGTCTTGTTTTATCACTGCAAAGGGCGAACCACCAGAATGATTTATCAGTGCACCAGAATGATTTATCAGCACACCAAAATGATTTATCAGTGCCCCAGTATGATTTATCAGTGCACCAGAATGATTTATCAGTGCCCCAGAATGATTCATCGGTGCACCAGAATGATTTATCAGTGCATTTGCTGGGCTCTGGTGGGAGAACGCTGAGATTCCATTTATTCTTGGCTACTGGGAGGAGGTCACACCACAGCATTCGGCGTGATCTTTTCACAAGGCGGCGTGTGACTCGGCACAATTCTTACGAGACAGAGAGAAGTTGCTTGGGCGAGGGTGGCTTAGCAGCACCGTAGGAAAAGGAACTGTTTCAGAAGTGAAGAAGTTCTTGAACGTGTCAGAAAGTGAATTCCTGGGCGGCGTGTACATCATGAGCCATTGTCGACAGATAAGTTTAAATGGCACAGGTGTATCTTCGGGGCCGGGTACGGAACGGAACACCCCTCGGCCTGGGTGTGGGCAGAGGGGGGAGCATCGCGAGCACCAGATGTTACCAGTGACAGAGCAGATTCCAGAAGCTGGTTTAGATGTGCCTGCCTTCGTGGTGCAGCATTGCGATGCACGCACGCCAGGAGAGAAGTCTGAGTCTGGAAAGCAGCCACAAGGGATCCAGGCTGACAAATAATGCCAATTAGCTCCTCGTACCTGCTCCCCTAATATGTCTAATTCCCTCTTAGCGTGGCTAACAGCGGTGTTTTTCCATCTGAGAAAATAGCATCCCAGTTCTGAATGTAGAGGATCCAAACTCAGTTCCACCATGGGGGGGAGTCATTCTGAAAGCATCCATCATACGTCCTTTTTTTTTCCCTGTGCTTCATTAACAGTGCAAAAATCAATTGGGGGTGGAGGGGTGGTGGTGCTGCAGCCCAGACCACGTCAGCTTTGCTGCAGAAAGGACTGTGAGCAGGCAGGCAGCTACGGGACATGGAATAATGTTTTTGTAGTTAAGGAATCTGAATGTCTGCGGGATTTGGATTCTTTTCTTGCCTCTGTTAGGCTGCCCTCCTAGCTCAAGGACAACAAGTTTTAAGCTGGAGGCTAAATATAGCTTCTGATTTTTACCTCTATATTTTTTTGGTATTATTTCTCCCAGTGGGTAATACAGATAAATGTTAAGAATGTTCACAGAGGGGCTTGTTTAAGTACTTAGAGAAGCTACATCAAGAAAATGTGTATGTTTTATGTGGCAATTGATTACTATAAATGTGGTTCTTGGTGGCTGGCTTCCCCCGAATGATCGCTTTTGGAAATACTCTCTAGGGAGATGTTACAGGAAAAAACATGAACAGAACCTGAGCTTTGACAGACACGTACAATTTGGAAGGCATTTAAATAGGGCAGGGAACAGGTAGCAAGGGCTCGGTGATTACCAAGACTCGATTTTCTTCTGCTCTCCTGTTCTGCTGTTCAGCTGTACTCCGTCATGCCACAAGCTGAGCTCTCACTTGGGACAAGGTGAATTCCTATCTGGCAAAAATAATACCGAGTTAAAAATCTTTGTTTAATTCCTGGTCGTCCTTCCTGACTTGTTCAGGCTAAAAAAACCAAACAAACCAAACTAAAAAGCCAAAACAACCCCCCCCCACACGCCGTTCTATTCCTTGGAGGGCCGTTAGGAGATCACATGTCAGTATTTCCAAAGAAAAGAAAAAATAGCTGTATCGTAAGGCCTGAAAGCAGAGCTTGAGATTCTGGTATGCAATTTCAAGTGTAACTCAGTTGTGGTCATCTAGCCTGATCTGTGAAAGGAAAAAACCCGACCCCCAAACCAACTAACCAACCAAAATCTGCAAGGACTGTGGTGGTCCCACAGCTTTCCAAGCTGGGGTCTGTCTTGTCCTCGGAACCCTTTTTATTTGGTGGGCAATCATGATGCCCCTGTGAAGCTGGGTATCCCCTGCTGTTGAATTAGCATGACTTACTCCTCAGTGGGAAAAATTATGCTTGGAAATACGTTTGCAATGGCTGAGTGCTTGGGTTTCCTATATTCGTGAGCCCATCATTAACTGCTTTGAGTAAAGGAGGCGGTTAGGAATGGAAGATAATCAGTGCTGCTGATGATGATAGGGAAAAAGGGATCATCTGAGGCAAATTATGTGACAGCAGTCTGTATTAAAGAAGGTTATCCTGACTGGCTGCGGAGAAAAAAAATCTGGTAAAAAGAAAATAGTATGTTGTATCCCTCCATAAAACCAGAGTAATTTTGGTGCTGGTAGGGTGCGTAAGATGTGGGCTGGAGGAGAGGTGGAAGGGGAGCAGACAGCAAGGGCACACATGTATGCAACACCGTGCACCAGAGATTCTTTGGAATATTTGGAAAGGAGGTCTCTTCTGAGAATGCTAATCTCTAATTTGGGGCAGAGAGAAAGGGCAGGAGAGAAAGCATGTCACAATGTATTTCGGACGCTGTTATTTCAGGAAAGGACCGTTGTACGGAGCAGGTAGGGTAAAGCTCACAAGACTCAGTGCCGCCAGCGCATCTGCTGGGTGTGCCTCTGTGCACATGTAAGGCTGAAAAGGTGACACCTCCGCGGGTCATTGCTGTCCTTTAAATCTTATTATTTACCATCAAGGTCACACCAAGGGAGAATACACCTCCACTTTCAATTTGGTGACCTGTTTTCCGTGCCAGGTCAGGGGAATTGTCAGAATGGAATGCAAGCCTTAGGTACTGGCTCTTAGAGTAGCAGGGAGAAGTCAGACGGTGAATCACTTGTGAATCTCTTCTACATGAAATATTCTCATGAGGATGTATGCGACGAACACTGCAGTAACACATGGGTGTCCCTCTGCTGCTTTAAGCACACATTTTGCTCTCCGTAGCTAGGGTGAGCTCAGTGTAGCGCCTGACCTTACTGAGATGCTTTCCAATGGATGTATTTAGCCTGACATCATTTGCAAATAACTTGAAAATATTTGTGGTCTTGAGACAAAAAAAAATGATGCAGCTATCACCACTATCATCTGATTTTTGCAAGGAAGAAGAATACCATAGATGAGATTTTATAAGATGGCACGTGAATACATCTTGGGCATCATGCCCTAGACATGAGGTCATCAATTCCCTCTTCTTGCTGGTTGTGTCATGAAGGGAAATCAGTCTGGTCATGTTCTTGTGTTTAAAATAAGCAAATGCCCTATGTTCAACACTTGCGCAGAATGTCAGCAGAAGTGGTAGCATGCAAAGAATTTAAAGCAAATGCAAGTACTTTTTTAAAAAAAAAAAAAAGTGATAAAATGTGAGCAAGAGCATGTCAAAGAGCACTATGTACAACATCCTGGCTGTTTACCCTAACGAACATATTCCAAGCAGCCTGTTTTTTTTTTTAAGGAAAACTAAACAAAACGACTTCTCATTTCGAAAAGAAGCTCTTTCCTGTTCCTTCAAGTACATTTGCGAAACAAAATGTAGAGCTCCTTGGTTTGTAAAGGGAAAAACAAGCTTCCCCCCCCCCCAAATCATTCGCCTGCAGAGACTGGAAAGCGTAACTACTGAGCTCCAGTTCTGGATTTGCTTACTTTGTACCAGGGGCAGAGGGGAAAGGGAAGAGCAACAGTAAAAATAAAAAGGCTGAAAAACCTTGGGAAAAGACACTAGCCGAAGGTTCAAATATGGAGGCAGAAGCAGGTTTTAATTAGAACATTGGTAGAAAAAAGTGCAGAAGGACTTGTCGGGTTGCAATTCATCCCTGTCTCGTCGGCCAGCGTTGTTGCCAAGCACAAAAATGAAGCTCATGTGAGAAGTTTTTACACAGAAGTTGTAGAATATTGTCCCTAACCCACCCCCACACACCCATTTTATTTCACACTGACAAAAGCTGAGATGAATGAGTTGTTGTCTGGCCCTTCCCACTTTGTATAGTCATTGGCTGGCTTGGTTCTAAAAAGGATTTAAAAAAGGGGAATAATGTGCCTTTGCCTGGGATCTGAGACTGTCAGGGTGCTGAAGAGCTGATCTGCGAGCTGCCACCATGCAGATCTCCTGGGCTGTGTGCTCCCTCTGTGTCTTAATACAAATTGCATTTCGGTCAGTGGAAGGGTGGCAAATGTTTAAAAACGATGCTACAGAAATCATTCCTGAGGTCACTGAGAATACAGAAACGCCGATGGAGCAGACTTTCAGCAACAACAACACGATGAACCAGGCAAAGCACGGAGGAAGACACATCCAGCAAGCTCCAGACCCGAACGGTAAGAAAAATAACATCATTATTACTGGGTTTGGACCCTAACAGGCAGTTTGTAAAAGAATGCTTGTTATCATATGTGTTTATTTATTAAAACCTTTAGGTGTGAAACTAATGCTCGAAGTGATAGGGAGTTACATCCCCTGCTGAAGAAGTATCTGTGTAAACGTTAGAAGGGATATACCAGAGTTTACGGATGAAAAATGTGCTTTATCTATCGAACGATCCCTAGGTACTGCAACGCGCATTCCCGTTCTGCCCAGCTGCTTTCTGCAGACCCAACTCCAATACCTAAAACCGGGAGAAGATATTATTTAAATCCCTCTGTGTTTTGTGCTCGCAAGCCCTGCCAGGACGTATCACAAGTCACCTCTCTCTCTTGGATGTTCGGATGGGGCAGTGGGTTGACAGTGGAGACACTGATAGAAATCATTAATAGAAAGAGTCACGCCAGCGGTGTCTGAGCTCACACGGCAACCCCGGCACGTGGAGGTTGTGCGCAGCCGAGAGGAGCGAGCTGCTCGCCGGCCTTCGCCAACAGCCGGATTCCAGCAGCCAAAAAAGCTGTTAGGAACAGTGAAAACGCTCCCAAGGGGAATGCGTGCCCAAATGAATCGGGAGGGCACTCTGTATTGCAGGGGCGTGCAATTGTGGGATCGGTTTGGCTACTTCAGCATAGCAGAATATATTGTCACTGCATTTGGGCAAATGTCTAACGTTCGCAATGATGCAAACCACAGGCTTTGTGAGGAGGGATGGAAGATGGGGAGTTAGCACAGAGGAAGATACTTTTAAAGAAGTTCTACTGGCAAATAGGGTGAACTTGGTCCTCCAGACCGATGCATTTGGCTACCAAATGCCCGTAGCAACAAGTCAAACTTGCAGTTCCCACTGTGGTGCATTGCAGATCCGAGCTAGCCTTCATTCTCTGGGGACAAGTGGAAGGGAATTGGGGTTTTCTGCTGCAGCTGTCAGTGAAGGTGTTTATAACCATAGCATTAACAATGTTTTAAAAGAAAAAAAAATAAAAGAAGTAATGTTTTTGAGAGTGCAACTTCAGCAGGGACTTAAATCCCTAAAAGGGGGGGCACTCTGCTTCTCACATGCAGCCCCACCAACCACTAGCTCAAGGCAGGGTAGGTTTGGGGTTCCATCTGAATACCTTCATTTTTTAGCCTCTCACTACTCCAACATCAACTTGGGGGATCTGTCCCACTGAGAGGTGCAGATTTTTTGAAGTGGCAGGTACATTTACTTAAAGAGAGAGTGAAGGAGACAGGACAGTTATTCAAGATATAAAGCAGTCTTGCATATGTAGTTTAACATCTTTAACACAAGGAATCAAAAGGATGAGCCGAAGTGGCCAGACCTTCCCAGGACACGTGACGTTGCACCAGCCCATGAATAATTTTGCATTATGTGGAACCTGCACACATACAGGACGGGACATACACGCACAGAAAATAAACCTGCCGAGCTGCGGGAAATGCCCGTATATTTACCTGTATCTGCCTGTGTGCTATGGTGGTACCATGCACTTCATTCAGAGCAGTATTTTTTACGTAGATATAATTTTCTTAGGGAACTTGGGAGGATTCAAGTAAGGGCACGTGGAGTTCAGTTGTCAGCGTTTTTGTCTCGGCAAGGATTGTTTCATTTCATTAATGCAGCCCTTAAAGCTTTTAAAAAATGAAATCTTGCCAGCTGTACTTGGATAAACATAAACCTGAGCACTAAAAATCACGTTTCTGAGCCTCACAGGAACAACAAAAATGAAAATATCTGCCCCAATACTGTTCTAGCACTAATGACTCCGGGTCAGAATTCCCTGTTGCCGTACTAAGGAGGGAACCACCTTGTGCACAGCAGGGACAACGGGCCTGGCAGACACAGCCCTCTATTTGTAAGCTGACCTTTGAGGATTTCCACCATAAGTAGCGTTCCTGAGTTAAAACTATCCTTCTGACTAAGAGAAGAACATCAGCAAGTGTTTATCTAGATGAAGTTCTTTGATAAACACCTTCAAAAATCAAATTCTGTGGCTTCCGAACAAGTCAATTAGCCAAGTGTGCCACTTGGCAAAAGTCTGGGAAGTTTTTCTAAGTCCTTAATGCTAAAAAATCTTGTATTTCCTCATGTTTCCTTTGCCTATAGGTATCCATTGAAAAAAAGGGGGGGGGGGGAACCCACTGTAAGGTTTCTAATCAGCCAGAAGATGCCCCTAGTTGTCTGCAGGAGATGATGTGGGACGTGGGATTATCAGTAAACTAGGAAAACCTAATGCCTGAAGAGTGGGAATTCCTTAGCGCTCTTGTTCCCTGCTATTTGCCCTAACCTGGAGCACATTTCGCTCGTTAAAAATCACTGAAGGAACACTTTTCTTTGTTGCAAAAGAATTTAAATCTGGAGTCAAGTGCTGAAGTCAACAGCGTTAATCTAGATCAGCGGGGGAAGGTTTTGCCCACAAGTAAATGACGCCAGGAGAATCCCATCAAAAGTTCCCACGAAGTTACCGCTGCTGCTGGGGTTGCACTTCAGAAGCTGCACTGACCGCCGGCACAGCCCTGGTGGGGGATTTTCCTAGAGGCAGGAGAAGGATTTTACTCATCAGTTTGCACATGGTTGTTCAGGGGTCTCATAACTCCCGTAGCCAAATACTCAGAAGCTGCACGAATGAGTCTTTGGAGATGCTCTTCCCAAAATCTGCCATTCCAGATGTCCAGCTTGTATCTAGTTCAGGGCTGGATATCTTGCTATGGGAACGGAAAAGTGCTTTCTCAAGGATGGGGAAGAAATAGTCGGTAATGAATGCGTTTCTTGTTTGCAGATGCTTCTGACTTCAGCTGCAGAGAAATGCGAACCACCCGCTACGTTACAGAGGGCCCTTGCCGCAGCATCAAGCCCGTCAAGGAACTGGTCTGCTCTGGTCAGTGCGTCCCCTCGCACCTCCTTCCCAACTCGATCGGGAGAGGGAAGTGGTGGCGTCAGAACGCCCTGGATTA
>NW_009258265.1:1318168-1321704 GCF_000687185.1 Egretta garzetta
GCGCACCCAGATGGCTTGTCCCGAGGAAGAGACTCGGACTTACAAATTCCGAGCTGTCACGTCCTGCAAATGCAAGCGCTACACTCGCTACCACAACCAGTCTGAGCTGAAGGACTTTGGGAAGGAAACGGTCAGGCCTCAGAAGAACAAGAAGCCCCGTCTCTCCAGAGCCAGGAGCAGCAAATCTAACCAGCATGAGTTAGAAAATGCTTATTAGAAGGTGGCTCTGAGTGATACAGCCTAGCAGCTCTGGATATTTTACGAAACATCAAATGGCCACAGCATGACGTTCTGACTGCAGTAGGTTCCAATTCCTTCTGCTAAGCTGGGTCAAAGGCTCACATAGTCAAAAATCTATCAGATTGTAGCGGTTATGGTCTGATAAGAGAATGAGATAAACTGAGCTGGAGGTAGCAACACCTAAATTCAGTCTGAGAGGAGAGGTACACCTTGGAGATTCGTGTGAGGTCTTGTGGCTTGTACAAGTAGGAAGGCAGAGGAAAGCGAAGCTGTTACGGTGACAATCACGCCTTGTTAGAAGGCATTCCTCTCACTTCATGTGAAAAGAACACTGAGATCCCTTTCCCACTTTTGTAAGTGCCGCAATGCAGGACAAGCAGGCGGTTAGGGGCGCACCAGGAGCGTTACCGCTCTCTGGATGAGTTGTAGAAAGTTACTGATAGGAGGGATTTCAACAGTTATGGTGACAGAAGTCAGGCTGTTGGGAAATTAACGTCCTGTCAGATGTCCTCGTGCCCCGGTTGTTACCTCTAAAACACAAAAAAATCAAACCATGACACTCGTGGTCTCAAAACAAAAGTGTGACAAATCTTTTCCATGCTTTTAATTAAAAGGCTGTAGGGTCAACAGATTCAAAACTGAGATTTGACAACCCAAACCACATTTGGTTCAGGGTCAATGATTTGGTTTAGGAACAATTACATTCTACTAAGCGGAGCAGATTTATGAAATGGATGCTCCTCTCAAACCAGAAAACCTCACTGACGTTTGTCCTGTAAACAGCTAACAACATGCATAATTTCATGGAAAAGATACTGAATATTCCTTATTTCCTAGAACAGAATTGACTTTAGTATCAGCTTAGATATCTCGATTTACATTTTCTATTCTGTAGAGTTCAGATTATCTGGCCACACACTTCTCAGTGCTAAGACTGTGCAAGCCAAGTTCTGGGAGTAAGGTGCTGGTTCTGCATTAAGAGTGAGCCTCTGCTAATTTTAAAGTCATGAATTCCTCTAGAAAAGCTTTTGGTATGTGCAACTTCGGTAAGTCTGTAGTTTGACAGCAACTTTCCTTTGCTTTTAGCTTCTCAACGTTCAAACTAATGTTTGTGTTTTTACATTAAAGAATATTATTAGCAAGTGAATCACCACGTGCTGTACATAGCCCGTAGAAGCGCCAAGCCTGGTATCCGATGAACGCAGTTTGGGATGAAAACAGTTCCTCACTGTTCTTATCTCCTATGTAGAATTTATGCTGAAATCATATAAACTATGGAAATCTGCGATGGTGATAGATTTTGCAATTATTTTATGTGGGACCAGACCCTGGAGAGGAAAGGTCTTGTTTCAGAGAGTGAATTACGTATTTATTTTTTCCTCAGAAATTATTTATGCAATGTTTTTCCTTGTAGAGAATGAGAAGTAATACTGCTTTTAAAATAGCCTGTTATTTTTAATTTTAAATACATTGTTAATAAAGTAGAAACCATGATTAATTATAGGAAGACTCGTTGATTTTCAGCTATAGTATAAAGCTGGTTTGCTACAAAGCCAGTGAGTTACGGAACTGTCAGGGTGTTGACTCCAATTTCTGTAATAGAGAGGGTCAGGGCCCTTAATAATCAATAACCCACACATCTCTCAAGAAACTCCCTCCTGGACCTCCTTGCTCCATTTCTCATGGAAAAAGTCTTTCTGGGCAGATGTGGAGCTCAGAAGCACTTCAATATTCTCATTGCTACTTCCTATGGGGAAGAAAAACTTGGCCGAATTCTGTTTCCCTCCCACTCCCAGAGACATCTCCTGATTCATATGTTCACAACCGCGTGAAGCCACCAAAGAAAACAAGAAGTCTGTGAACTGTTGATCAAGGTTTCTTGATTGAAATCTGATGGCTTCAGACTTCCCTCATTGAAAAAAAAGAAGCGTAGAAGCGTGGAATCCCCTTGCCAGTGCTGCCAAGCAACAGTTAAACCTTTCCACATTGATTTGATATTGCAGACCTATGCCCATTGCATTTCTAAGCCCATGTTATTTAAGAAACAAAGACATTTGCCGGCAAAGTCAGGGAAAGCTGAGCTTGGACTGCACAACCCATGCAGATCATTCAGCACGGCTGGGAAGAGGAACAGCTTTTCAGAGGCAGTCAGCAGATAAGGTGTAAATTTCCCTCCTATTCTTTGGTACCTCATATAAAAACCTCATACAAGCAGTTGTCATACCCGCGACAACGTCTTCCAGGCTTATCTTTGACTTGATGAATTTGGCACTGGGGGCTTAATTTTCAGAAATCGGCACAAACACCTGCAAGTGCTTCTGAAGTAAGAAAAGTGGCTCAGTTCCTCTGAAAAGCTATTCCACAGGCTCACTGGCACCTAAAGTTATTGGAATATTGTTTTTAAGATGTTGACTGCGACAAGGCAGCACAAGAGACTTGCTCCGCTTTATCTGAGACCTCGTGCTGGGCTCCAGGGGCTGCTGCAGGTGACCCTGTAATATCTTCCTCCCAGATATTTCACTTTAAAGACATCCTCTTCCAAAAAATAATAGTAAACACACCCCCCCCCCAATCCTCCCACACGCTCCTCTTCTACCCCAAGTGCCCAAGTCTCCTGCTGGTAAGCTGCCGTTCAGGATCTGGCAGTTTTCGGACTTACAATGTAATGGTTGGTTCTTTGCATGTTATAAAAGCTTTTACAAGAGCACCGACAGACAGGGCGTCCTCAGGCTCTTCACTCCCCTATTTCCTCTCCACGCCCATCCTGTTTACAGTTGCTACTCAGTGGTTTCTCACCACAGGTTAAAAGTGGACGAGATGAGCAGTCTGCAGATACGCTCGGTCTCCCGTACCCGTACTCCTGAAACAGCCCCCTCCGACCACCTCTTCCACAGTTTATATTATGGGGAGAGGAACAGGAACAGTAGAGTCTGCAAACAGCTGGAAAAATCAAAACATGGGATCTTTTTAGTAGGGCCAGCTGTGACAGGACAAGGGGTGATGGCTTTAAACTAAAACAGGGTCGGTTTAGACTGGATCTAAGGAAGAAATTCTTTACATTGAGGGTGGTGAAACCCTGGCAGGGGTTGCCCAGAGAGGTGGTGGAGGCCCCATCCCTGGGACCATTCCAGGCCAGGTTGGAGGGGGCTGTGAGCAGCCTGATCTGGTTGAAGGTGTCCCTGCTCCCTGCAGGGGGGTTGGGCTGGGTGACCTCTAGGGGTCCCTTCCAACCCAAAACATTCTATGATTCTATGATTCTGTGTTCCACCGGTAGACCGCAGGTTCCCCCTCCCACG
>NW_009258265.1:1321749-1327752 GCF_000687185.1 Egretta garzetta
GTTCTGTTCAATCAGAGCATTAAGGTTTGATTATTCATTTCTTTTCATGCTTTTCTTTTTAAATCTCTAATAAAGGTGCGGATGATTTTAGCCTCAGATTAGTGGCTATCACTGACAGCTGTTAGGGCTCTTGAACAACACAGGCATTTCGAGTGCGACTTAACGGTTAATAAAGTACGGCAGCATTTGCTGGGGGCGTTATTCACGACTCAAGGGACTTGCTGTACGGAGGAGGTGCCACCTCTAAGGGGGGGGCTGGGAATGAGTGCAGGAAATTACAGTTTCCTTTCACACCAAATCTATACACAGCCAGTTCTTTCCAAAGAAAAAAAGGATGTAACCAAAACCAGAGCGACCTCAGGGATGGTCCTCACATCAGCAAAACGTTACCGGGCACAAGACATAGACGGGACAGGCCCTTTCCCAGTAACAAATACTCCAAAGGGGCTTCGTACTGGGCAGAGCCCTGTGCCCTCCTTTTCCAGGAGCATTCAACAGTTTTTCCTCCGCACTACAAACTCTTCAGGCAAGAGCGAATTTCTTCATTGTAATTTTTGCAATAAAATAGCACAGCGGTACATAATTTAGCTGCTGCTGAGCTATAAGTAGTAACAGGTCACTGAATTCACCTTCACTTGGCTGGAGACAGCTCAACGACCGGCATAAGGGGTAGGCCACAGAAAAACAGTCAAGTTGCTTTTTTGGGACAGGATTCATGCTTCCTCCAAATCAGCTTTGAACTGTTCAGTTCATTTGTCCCCCGTTTTTATTGCCAATGAACCAGGGTGGGTTCTCTACAATATACCCATTGCCTGCCCATAAACAGTCGGCGTGCCTGCTTTATTGCTTTTTCTGGCAAAAATACAATTCTGCTCTTATTCAGTGAAAGATAAAATTCCAGGCAGCACAACCTGGTATCCCCAAAGTCCCCAAGATTTTGCATGAGATTCAACTTTTTAACCATGAATTGCACAATGAAGAACATAACCTTCTCCAGTAGAGGCCCTAGGCCCAGAAAACACCGCGTGTGTGTGTGTCCGGCAAATGTGGTTGAGAAAGCCAGCATCATGAAACACGGGAGGAATAAACATGTATTTTTTTAGCCATATGACATCAACTTATAATTAGCTCGTTTCACTCAAGTTAGTGCAGTGTATGGGGGCACAGAGCAACTCTTCTATAGCAAACAGGCGCCAAAGTCTTAAATTAACATAGAGCACATTTATATGTAGCTGGAGTTTGGATTGAACACGTTGTGCAGCTGTAGCCTGACATTTCAATAAGCTGAAACTCCCCGTGACAGGCAAGTAATGGATGTCCACCTCCCAAAGAACCCACAGTTTAAAATAAAGCTGGTACATGCTGCAGAGCTCACAACGAACACAGCTGGTGCTCTTCAGTTCTGCAGAACAGTGCAACCGCTCCCCTGTCCGTCTTAGAGCCGTCGCAGAATCCCAGCATCACACCACGGGGCAATTCTGCACGGAGGTTTTTCCAGTTCCGTACAAAGGGATGGACATTTCTCTTCCATTCCCAGAACTGTGGGAGCAGTTTTTAACACTGAACATTGGTGAGCTGTAACATCAAGCTGCAGTGTTTCATGGACAAGGCTCATGATGCCTTGTTGTCTTTCCATTGAATTAGGAATAAGGTGTTTTTCTGTATTTTTAGGTGCCACAATGAATTTTATTCTCAAAAGCGTACTGTGCCTGACGCCCAAAGGGAAGGAAGTGATGCTGGTTCTCCTGTCTCCATCAGCCATTCCTGACACTGTATCATGAACCGTTTCTTTCAATCCTAGAAGCTCTCACTGCTCTCTTGAGCACAAGTTAGTACTGTGAAAAGAGGGTAATAAAATTAATCAGTAAAACCTGAGCAGAGGTAAAAAAACTCATCAGCACAAGCCCTGCTGATTCTGAAATAAAAGCACAAGAAACACAAAGACGACCTTCAGAACATTCTCTCACCTCTACCACATCAATGTATGACTAAAGTGAACGCTTCCAGGGAGGGGGCACCCACAACTGCTCTGGGCAGCCTGTTCCAGCGTCTCACCACCCTCACCATAAAGAATTTCATCCTGATACCTAACGTAAATCTACCCTCTCTCAGTTTAAAGCCATTGCCCCTCATCCTACCACTGGACTCTCTGATAGAGTCCCTCTTCATCTTTTCTGTAGGCTCCCTTTACCTACTGGAAGGCCGCTGCAAGGTCTCCTTCTCCAGGCTGAACAACCACAACCCTCTCAGCCTGTCCTCCTAGGGAGGTGTTCCAGCCCCCTGACCATCTTTCTGGCCTCCTCTGGCCCTGCTCCAACAGGTCCATGTCCTTCTTACGCTGGGGACACCAGAGCTGTACACAGGGCTCCGGGGAGGGTCTCACCAGCATGGAGCAGAGGGGCAGGATCCCCTCTCTCGACACTGGCCATGCTGCTGGGGATGCAGCCCAGGGCACAGTTGGCTTTCTGGGCTGTGAGTGCACATTGCCAGCTCATGTCCAGCTTTTCATCCACTAATACCTCCAACTCCTTCTCGGCAGGGCTGCTCACACTCCACTCATTGCCCAGCCAGTACCCATGTTTGGGATTGCCTCGACCCCTCGGGACTGCAGGACCTTGCACTTGGCCTTGTTGAACTTCGTGAGGTTCACAGGGGCCTGCGTCTCATAGAATCATAGAATCACAGAATCGTTTAGGTTGGAAAAGCCCTTTAAGATCACCAAGCCCAACCATTCCTCTAAACCTGCCATCCCACCACTAAACCCTGGCCCTAAGCACCGCGTCTGCCCAGCTTTTAAATCCCCCCCGGGATGGGGACTCAACCCCTTCCCTGAGCAGCCCCTTCCAGTGCTTGACAACCCCTTCAGGGAAGAAATTTTTCCTAATGTCCAACCTAAACCTGCCCTGGCACAACTTCAGACCATTTCCTCTTGTCCTTTCGCCTCTCCAGCCTGCAGGGTCCCTCTGGATGCCATCCCTTCCCTCTAGGTGATCAACCACACCACTCAGCTCAGGGTCATTTTGAACACTTCAGTGTCTAAGATTGAAATCCACCCCAGCCCTGCTTCTCCCTGGTGCAACCACGGGCCGACAGGTTCATGCCGGTGCCATGAATATCCCGTGTGTGCCGTGAATCACTTTTTTGCCACATATTTGGCTACTCGGGTTCTAACCGATCTAGGTGGGGCTGTCACAGTGCTTCGGCACTCGCACTTTAGATTGAAATTGTCCCTTTCTAGGGAAGTCATACGGCACCCAGGATGCGGAAGCGTTGTTCTGTGCTTGGTGTCCATAAGGGCAATGCTATGATTTTCATCTCACCAACTCCCCCACTGAGTTACAAGTCCAAAGTCATGCCTCTCCCTACTGAAGACTCCCACATCAGGCGGTTTGTAGTATTAACCTTCAGACTCAAGCTTTCTTGTTCATGGCTTTCCAGGCAATTTAAATATACTCTCAAACCAAGGAACAAAAGTGCATTTTTTTCGTGGTTATCAAGCCCCTAAATTAAACAGACATCTTTATCACTTCGCCAACAATTTAATGCTTGTGGCACGAGGTTATTTCAATGCCTTAAGAAAACATCTCAGCTCTGGCTAAATCAATAAATGATGTCATGTTTCATTCAGGCTACCAGATTCTTTGGTGTAAAAACTTCCCTTAGGAGAGGCCTTGGGACATTGTGGCTCCTCTGAGACTATTTACATCTGTCAGATTCTCTAATCTCTTCTTCCTTCCTTCCTCCCGGCTATTTCCTTCCCTTTCACTATAAAATGGCCAGTAGTTAACTCTAATGCTTCCAGTCTGTACAATATGCTTTTAGAATTGGGTGGTTGTTGGTTTGTTGGGTTTTTTTTATAACCAGAAATAAGGCTTAATTTAAGGTAATTACTCTTCCATTTGGAGGGGTTTGCTATTTGCAGGGCCTTGGTTTTTTTTTCTAGTCAAATTAGCAGGAGAAGTTAGTTGTAAAAGTGATAGTTTTCTTCTAAAATTGCTCTTCAGATTAAGGGTGGTGGCTCAGGACCAGAAACTTTTCACTCGTGATGAATTTCTGCGTGTCTAGAAACAAAAGTAGCGCGATCAGGAAATCGTTATTGAGGGGCGAGAGGGGACAGGCGATTGCGGAGACTTCCAATGAATGGAGAACATGCATGTGACATTTCAGCCTGATCATCAATTAATATGGGCCTCTGAATAAATTAATCTTCAAATCAGAGGTGTCTGGGGTCCTACTAGGAACCAAAAATATGCCTGGTAATTTTAAAAAATACATTTTTCTAGAATTAATTTTGTCATTAGTGTCGCTACTCTGGCATCAAGAGCTAACACTCCGTCATAAGGATTATTCCTTTGGACTTGCACTTGCAACAAGAACAGAAGAGAGTGCTTGGGGAAGTGAAAGCGTTAATAAGTGCAAGCATTCAGTGGACATTAATAAATGCAAGCATTCAGCCCAGTGATGGGAATTAGGGAATAGGATCTCCTTACTGGGAAAACTGACCTAATTTCAGATGTAAGCATCAGCTCCTCAAGCGTGTCCCTTTAGTTGGAAATGTTGCCCATCTAGAATTTAAGGATTTTTGCTACTTTTGCATTATTTTGGGCTGCTTGGCGCTTCAAAGCGCCCATCAGATGCGTATACAACTGGTTTGTAGTGTGCTCTGAACAGCCTTGCAGGAGCAATGAATTCAGTTCACGTCCAGTTTACTTTTAAGCTACGCAGCCCCCAAATAATTCTGTCTTGGTCAGCAGTACCGTCACTGAAATACACCCCAATTATTTTGAAGTACAGACGTTCTACCCGATGACTTTGGATTGAGTTGTGTTTCTCTGCAAACAGTGACAATATAACCTTTAATACAGAGAGAATCCCAGAATCCCAGAATCCCGGACTGGCAGGGGTTGGAAGGGACCTCGGGAGATCACCCAGTCCAACCCCCTGCTCAAGCAGGCTCACCCAGAGCAGGGGGCACAGGACAGCGTCCAGGCGGGGGTTGAATATCTCCAGAGAAGGAGACTCCACAGCCCCCTGGGCAGCCTGGGCCAGGGCTCGGGCACCCTCCAAGTCAAGAAGTTCTTCCTCACATTCACCTGGAACCTCTTGTGCTTCAGTTTGTGCCCATTGCCCCTTGTCCTGGGACCACTGAGAAGAGTCTGGCTCCATCCTCGTGACATCCACCCTTAAGATATTTGTACGTGTTGATGAGATCCCCTCTCAGTCTTCTCTTCTCCAGGCTAAACAAGCCCAGCTCCCTCAGCCTTTCCTCTTAGGGGAGATGCTCCAGTCCCCTCATCATCTTTGTTGCCCTCCTCTGAAGTCTCTCTAGGAGTTCCTCATCTTTCTTGAACCGGGGAGCCCAGAACTGGACACAGTATTCCAGAACGCTCTGCTATTTAGAAGGCAAACAGAAGGCCCAAGGGCAGTGGAAATGGCACGTGCCTAACGGTATTCACATAAAACCCCCTAATTTACTACAGAAATATTATGAGTGGTCTTTGGGGCAATGGCAGGTATAGCAAAAACATATTTGGAACTGGCTGTGAGGCCTCAAACACAAATCTGATGAGAAGCTGGTCCAGAAAACTTTTTTTTTTAAAAAAAAACCCAAAACATAACTAGAAAGAAAATCATGTCCAAGAGCAAACTGCAACCAATATGGGTCTCAGTGGAGCTGTACTGATTTTTGACATCTGGATCCTAAGATAATATTTGAAGGCCAATCACGCAGATTGCATTGATGCAGTTTAAAAAAAGATCTTTGTACTTATGAAAGGCCAAAAGAGCGATATGGATCGGCAAACAGAAACCCATTTAGCACTAATAATGGAAGGATTCTTCACTTCTGCAGCACCTGACAGTTTCAAATGAGGGGACATGGACAAGCTGGAGAGGTGGGCCAGTGTGAACCTCATGAGGTTCTACAAGGCCAAGTGCAAGGTCCTGCACCTGGGTTGGGGTAACCCCCGGTATCCATACAGGCTGGCAGCCCTGAGAGAGGGA
>NW_009258265.1:1328125-1330596 GCF_000687185.1 Egretta garzetta
CAGTGAGGGTGGTGAAACCCTGGCAGGGGTTGCCCAGAGAGGTGGGGGAGGCCCCATCCCTGGAACCATTCCAGGCCAGGTTGGAGGGGGCTGTGAGCAGCCTGATCTGGTTAGCGGTGTCCCTGCTCCCTGCAGGGGGTGTTGGGCTGGGTGACCTCTAGGGGTCCCTTCCAACCCAAAACATTCTAAGATTCTATGATTCTATGACATTCAAGAAATGCACTTAGAAAAAAAGTTCAGATCATTTCTTGAGTCATGGGCTATGAACACACAGGCTCTGGGCGCTGCTTCTAGAGGGGGGGTGGGCTGGAAAGTGATGGGGAAAAACAACCCCGTATTGAATATGTCCGCTACACGGGAGAGTGCAGCTCCACTGGGAATTTCCAGGTGTCTGCCAATTTAAAAAGCTTGAAAAAGCTTTCTTCTGATTACTTGGGTATCAGAAACATCTCAAATATTATTATAGCCTGTTCCCAAGTAAAACTAAAAAAGATCTTGCAAATGCTTCATCAGTGAGGAACTCCTTGGCCCATGTTGCCTATGAGCAGCCTTCCCCCTTACAGCCATGTCCAACCCGCTCTGTGCTTGCTTACGTGCTCGCCCCTTCATATCAGAAATAGGGTGGAGAATCACATTTTAAATATGGTGTTCTTTAAAACCTTCTGTTGTACCTTCAGAGCCCTTTCTGCTCACACTCTGTTCTTTCTGATTTGGATACTGGACCTTCTGTGCGGCTCACGGGACGTATAGATTAAGCAAGACCAGTGTTCCTAGGAAGACCAAAGCTACCGGTTAGGCTCAGCTCCACGTCCGCATGCTGAGCTCCTGGAGCGGTAGCTCCTCAGTACCAGTGAATGTAGAATTAGCGATGGTTTGCATCAGGCATTTTAGTCTGGTTGCACACATAGCCATGAATTACCCTTCTTGAGAGCCAAACCTGAGAATCCTCAGTAACATTTAATCTCTCAAAAATAATCTTGACATACATGGCAGGTAAGAATATTTGGATTTAATGCTTAAGTTTAATAAACTCTCAGAATATGAGTAAACAGGGATTAACCTTTCAGATGGTTTAAGCTGAGCTCTCTCCTTCGACTTCATTTCAATTATGGTTTTGGCAAGCAGTTGAGGACAAGGCCAAGCACACAGTTTACCTTAAACCCCCCCACACACATCCTTTTGGATATATTTTCACAGAATCCCAGAATCCCAGCATGGCAGGGCTTGGAAGGGACCTCAGGAGCTCACCCACTCCCACCCCCCTGCTCAAGCAGGCTCACCCAGAGCAGGGGGCACAGGACAGCGTCCAGGCAGGGGTTGAATATCTCCAGAGAAGGAGACTCCACAGCCCCCTGGGCAGCCTGGGCCAGGGCTCGGGCACCCTCCAAGTCAAGAAGTTCTTCCTCACGTTCACCTGGAACCTCTTGTGCTTCAGTTTGTGCCCATTGCCCCTTGTCCTGGCGCTGGGCACCACTGAGAAGAGTCTGGCTCCATTCTCGTGACATCCACCCTTAAGATATTTGTACGTGTTGATGAGGTCCCCTCTCAGCCTTCTCTTCTCCAGGCTGAACAAGCCCAGCTCCCTCAGCCTTTCCTCATAGGGGAGATGCTCCAGTCCCCTCATCAGCTTTGTTGCCCTCCTCTGGACTCTTTCTAGGAGTTCCTCATCTTTCTTGAATTGGGGAGCCCAGAACTGGACACAGTGCTCCAGGTGGGGTCTCACCAGGGCAGAGTAGAAGGGAAGGAGAACCTCCCTCGCCCTGCTGGCCACGCTCCACTTAATGCACCCCAGGATACCATTGGCCTTCTTGGCAACAAGGGCACAGGCAAATCAGTAAATCACCAAATTAGCATATAGTAGTGTTATTTGCAAATATTTTTTACTCAGATGTGGTACTAAACTCCACATGGGTACCAGCTAGGATGTTTCTTTAGTCTTCTTTTCTTATTATAATAACAAATGTAGCTCTTTGCCTTAATATATTCAGTATTTTACATTTTAGGTAAAAGTGTAGATGTTGCCTGATATATTTTTCTGATTGTAACTGCAGGATGAAAATTCCAGCATGCTCTCTTGCCCACAGTTAGGGATCACAGAGAATGTGTGGGTATTAAAAGGTGTATTAACACCCCAAAAATGGATCTATGCTTTCTAACTGGGGAAAAAAAGGGGAAAAAAAGGAAAAAAAATTGAACTTGCTGGCCTCATTCTTTTGACTGGTTTTAAAGACAAGAAGAAAAAGCACCTGGTCATGCTTTGGTTGAGAAGCTGAACAATCTGTTATTGCCTTACAGGAATAACGTGGAATAAATGTATTTAAAATACTAAATAATACAGCAGTGGGATTTACCCTTAGACTAAAAAAAAGGCCTCTACATACAGTGTTGCTATGCGTTCTTTTTCCTACCATCACGCAAATAAATAGGTTGCTAGTTAAATTTAATAATAATATTTAATGTTATTTATTAAT
>NW_009258265.1:1330607-1341925 GCF_000687185.1 Egretta garzetta
TATTAATATAATTTAAATATAATAATTAGTTTAGTAATAAAAAGTTAAATTTAATTCTCGTCAGGTAGACAAATGCAAAAGGTCTAAAACCAGCTGGAACTTTTAAAGTAGTTCCAGCCGTGGAGGTTGTGGCACTTGTCTGGTACAAATAACAGATATCTAAACTAGTCCACTGTAGATAAATTATATTAAATGCAAGCCATGGTACAGTACAGTCAGCAGGTAGGTTATAAAACTTCCAGGCTGCAAGCTCGTCCCGCATGGGACAATAAAATCCCAGCTCCGTGAAGGCCTCTTCTCCCTGGTAATGGGTGATGGGACGAGGGGAAACGGCCTCAAGTTGTGCCAGGGCAGGTTTAGGTTGGACATTGGGAACAATTCCTTCCCCCAAAGCGCTGTCAGGCACTGGAAGGGGCTGCCCACGGGAGGGGAGTCCCCAGCCCTGGGGGGATTTAAAAGCCGGGCAGACGAGGTGCTTCGGGCCAGGGTTTAGTGGTGGGATGGCAGGGTTAGGGGAACGGTTGGGCTGGGGGAGCTTAAAGGGCTTTTCCAACCTCAACGATTCTGTGATTCCATGATTCTAAGGCAGTTAGGGCTGTACAGTGTAAACAGAAAATAATAGCAGAATAAAATAACAAAAGCAAAGCGGGTTAAACATTCTGGCACTTCCCAGGAGAACCAAAGCCTCGCGCTGTGCAAGGCACTTACCCCCTTAAAGCGGGTATTTCGTGCTGCCACCGGCTTGAGGGCTTTGCAGGATTTAATTGCAGAGTGAGTTGAGTCGGGAGGAGAGAAGGTGTCGTTAGCATCTACTTCTTTTTTTTTCTGAGAACCGAAAATTTGTTCCTTGCTATTTAATTACACAGGAGAGGGCTTGCTGCGTGTGTATTTCTAAAAGCCCCTCTTCGTGTAAAGCCAGGGTGACTTGGGAAAGGCTGCTGCTCTGGGGGAAGTGATCATTTAGCTGCCACTTTCTTCTCACTCTTTTCTCTATCTCACAATACTGGGTTGGGGTTTTTTTTGCATTTTCTGCTCTAGATTTCATTTTATATTTCATTCGCTGGCTGCTTCCAAGCCTCCTTAGCCAGCCGATGTTTTTTCTTACTGGAAATGCAGGTCTTGAGATGCTATCACCTTGCTGCTTTTCGAAAATGCTCAGGCACGAACCTCACGGCAGCTGCCGAGGCTCCTCCTGTGTTCCCTGGCAGCTACCTCAGCCCCTACAGATACACATGGTTTATGTTATAACTGCTATATGTTTATGGAAAAGTAAAGGCTACACATCTGCTACAGTCAATTTGGAAATACGTTCCCTGATTTCAGAACGCACGAGGTGCATAACTAGGGAAGCCAAACCAAGCGAATCGCCAAGGTCCAACACTGCTGGAGGCATCGCTGCCAGCATAGGACGTACAGGGCAGTCCCCAGTCGCTGCCACAAGCTCTCCTGGCACGTGAGGGCTACACCTAAATCGTTGCTTAAAATCAACTGTTAAGCATCACAGACCAGATTCCCTTTTATATTTTGCCGAGGTAAAATGACATCAACATAAGGTTCCTGCCCTTAAGGCAAAAAGCGACCCTGTGATCATCAGGGTCTTTTGCATTTGCACACACATGTACATATGTGTGCATGAAGGCGCGCGCACGTGAACTTTTTATGATGTTTGCAAACGCTGGAAATAGGCCCCTGTAGCAAATACTGCGCTATATCATTATTCTATAGAAATTCATAATTATATGGAAACGCAGACAGAGAGCAGAAAAGCAGCTGTGAGAGACTCACTTTCAAAAGCGGATCAGGATTTCCAGAGCCTAAGCTCCATCTCACACCCCAGATCCCCAAGAGGTGGCTGATCCGTGCCAGCCGCCCGGCCAGGAGCCGCAGGAGCCTAACGGCGAGGAACGTTCGTGGCCCGTGCTACTCCCAGAGCCTTTGACTGAATGCAGGGAGGAAAGTTCCCCTACCAAACCTTCAAAACAGGCCTCTCGTGGCTTTCAATTTTTCATCATCTCCGACATTCTTTACTCTGACTCTTTGCCTAAGCAAAATGACTTCACAAGGTTTTAAAATGAGCTTTCCTCGCATAACTCACTATTCATGGGAACTTCGGGCCTTATAAACAAGTAAATGGCTGACAACAGACTTTCAAACATTAAAAAAAGTTTAAAGAATATCCCAGGAAGACGGAAATTTTACGCTCCGTAAAAATAATGATCTAGTGAGAGGCCTGAAGCTGTATAGCAGGTCTTCACAAGAAAAGGGTACACGTATGTTAATTCTGAACTCAATATATAGCCTGAAAATCACCTGAAGTGGAACAGAATATTTATTTTTGACTACAGAAGCCAAGCTGAGCAAGTCAGCTCAAATCACCTGAGGAATGGTGTTTCCAGGGGGCTGTGCAAAGTCTGCTCTGCTGGAGTTGCCCAGTGGCTCATCGCTGCTGCTTGCAGCCTTGGCCCGGGAGAAGCTGGGTGTCTGTGGCCTCGGCCCTAGCCCCCAGGTCCTGACAAAGGAACAGCTTAAAGTCAGCAGTGATTAGACACCTTTTCACCACTACAGTAAACCAGCAAGCCCAGACACCAAGAATCCCAGTGCTTCAGTTTTGGCTCTTGAGGATAAAGCCAATTTTATAGGCACCTCCTCAACATGCTGGGCAAGGATCCAAACCCCTGTGTCCCACGTGTGTCTCTAGTTAGCATGGGTGCTGAGTCGATGTCTAAGCCACATTATTTTACAATTTAAATAATTCAGTCTTCACCAACAGGCTCCTGATTACGAGAGGTGGTGTAACTATAAGCTTTCCTGTCCTTCACTTTGGGTCCACAGTTGGGAATACTGTGAGGGTGGTCAAACACTGGAACAGATTACCCATAGAGGTTGTAGAATCTCCACTCATAGAGTGATATTTTCAAAACCTGACTCTACACCCTCCTGGGCCACCTTGCTTGAGCAAGGTGGTTGGACTAGATGGTTTCAAGAGATCCCTACCCAGGTAGTGGGTCAAGTGTTGTTGAGTCCCCATCCCTGGGAGGGATTTAAAAGATGGATGGATGAGGTGCCGAGGGACATGGTTTAGTAGTGGACAGGTACGGTTGGACTCAATGATCTTAAAGGTCTTTTCCAATCAAACGATTCTATGACCTCAACGATTCTGTGATACCATGGAGTTTTCTTGTGTCATGGTGGTTTTGGAACAAAACTTGGGAAGCTCTGACCTGTAGGACCGCCACTGTGCCTTGTACAGTGTTCTAAAGTCACTGAAACATAAAGCTTGAAGAGAGTCTCCTGGTCCAATTTAAACAATGATTAATAATTATTATTTGCAGCACTAAGAGTTTATTTACTGCTTTATGTGGCAAATGCAGACAAAAATAATCACAATCTGTATTAGCTAACTGAATGAGCTCAGCAGGCTATTCTTATACAACATAAACATCAAAAAGGATTCTAAAAAGAAAACTAAGGCTTCATTGGGCAAGTAAACTGGTGAGAAATTGGATATATATTAAATTCTGAGTAATTGAGACGTATAGAGACATCATTAGCTCCAAGCAGCACATGCATAAAGGGTATCGATACGAAAGGTATATAAATGAAAGTAGAATAGGATAAATGCATTGGAATGGATTTTTTTAAGGAAGAAAAGCAGCTGGAATATTGGCAAGTCAAATCAGAAAAGCTGGAATGGGGTGTGAGTGACTCCCCGAATCCATTCTGTTTGGCTGACCAAAGCCTTGAGTCCCACGTACGCTCAGTGTTTTGTATCCTAAATTACAATATCTGGCAAGTAAAAAAACCATTTTTGCCTTTGATCCTCAGTTAAAGCAGACTGAGAAAATCCCTTTATAATTGGTTAATAGTTCATGGGGCTAAAATTGTTGTTGTAGCACAATCTGTGGGAACAACACAGGAGAAACATTTCCTGCCGAAAGAATGCCGAAGTTTAATTACTACACGTCGCCTGAGAGAGGATTTCAATTTTTAGGGCCCCGTGTTCAGGCAGTTACTAGGTAGCCAGCTTGTTCTGGAATATTGATGCTTTAGTCTAATCTCTGCTGTGCCAGAGAACAGTGGAGGGGCCTCATTCTCATGATGGGGTAGAAGGAATGCTACACATTTCTTAGGTCTTATCATCGTGTACATTGCTATGCCAGGCAGTTTAATTAATAACTGTCGACATCTTGTCATTTATCATTACCAAAACGGGAGGTGAGGACCCTTCCATATGCATGCTGCACAAATAAATTAAAGTTGTCTCGGCCACTCTCACGGGTTTGCTGCTGTCAGTCACTCGCGTTGTCCGTCCTGCGGTTCAAAGACTTGCGCCTTATCTTGCTCTCAGGGCTGGGCAGCTATTTATATCACGTAAACCAAACCCGCATGCACATGAAAGCCTGGTGGGTAATGAACCTCAGTTAATATTGCTGTGGAGAGTTCAATTACTGAGCTCACGATAAGACATTTACTCCTGGATTGGAAATGTACATCAAGGAAGAATGTTTCGGGAGCAAAGACAGGCATAGAAAGGGGTCCTTGAGATAGTGGGAAAATGCTGCGGGCAGATAATGACGTCAATATGAGCTTTCTCACTGACTTCAAATGTCATCAGAGCAATATCTTAATTTCATACCACATAGCTAAATACTAAGTTCAGCACATGTAAATTGTTCGTTGTTCTTTGAAATCAAATGACCGTTCTGCATGTGCTTTAAGAATACCCAGGAGGGCTCTGGATATTAGGCAAGACTTCATTTCTAACAGTCAAGCGGAAAAACTTCCTCTCTGTGAATGCTTTGATTCTTGGGAGCATTTCACAGGAAAGATCAGTTCCAGCTGAAATGAGAAGATGGACCTAGCTAGAGTAGTAGTGTGAGTAACCCACTGCCCAACACAACCCATTTCTGGTAAATAAACTCTTCATTAGAGGTGATTCTCTACCTTGAGGGGCATAGCATGCCAGGGGCTGTACACAGAGAAACAAGAGCCCCACAGGTCTTGTTATTTAAGTTAGAAAACAATAAACTGAACTCTGTTTACTCTGTAGAATAAACTGAATTGTGAGAAATTTTCATGTTTGTGGCTGCAGACAGAGCTTCCCCTGCCTGCTGAAGGCCAGCGATGGAGCATCTCGGGTTTGGCTTTGCAGCTATGTTTGGCTGACTTGGAAGGAGCTGCACTGCTCTTGGCTGTTGAAGGCCAGTAGGAAGTGCTGGATTCCTGCAAGGACTGCCAGAACCTTCCTTCCAGAAGGAGGGCGCAGGCCACCTTTATAGAATCATATTAACTACAACTCACTAAAGTACTTGTTAAAGGCACTAGCGTGATTCATGTCATCGTCAAGAAAATAGATAATGAAACTGTGGGATATGGAGGCTTGGCCACGCTGAGCATCCGAGCTATGTTCCTTGTACTGCTTTCACATGGAGATGACCCCTACATGCAGGGCAGTTTGCGTAGCGCTGGATAATGCAGGTTTCTTACAGACAAACTATACATTGCGCTAAAATTTTCATGAAGAGAAGCACACGATCAAGCAGAGCCCAGCATGCAGGTAAGTGCAAACAAGAAAATCCTGCACTAGAGCTTGTGAATTTTCCAGTGTCAAAGGGACAAAAAGTGACAGGCGTAAGATAGACCAAAAAGAAAGAGCCCTTTCATACGCCATCCTTAGCCGAAGCCCATGGTAGACCCTAATACTCGGGGGTCAAATGGTTGAACTAACTATGAGAGCATTTTAATAATGTGATATGGTGGTAATTCTGGCCCCTTCTGGCCACAGCAAATTGCCCTGTTTGGATGGAGCCAAGCTGAAATAGCACATTGTGCATGCGTCAGGAAATGATCTCATGATATACGAAGCCTCAGTCTGTAGGTGATAAGTAAGGGCCCGACAAATTAATCTCATCAGCTGCATTCATCTTTGGATGCTGCTCTGTGCCAGGCCACAATGTGTGGGCTGGAGTCTATTTTTTTCATTTGTCTAACTTAAACAGGTAGTTTGAATTACTATGATACAAATGTTCTATTCTGTGCTGTCTGCGTCCTGGATTGTTCTTACTGAAATGGGAAGAAGCATCATGTCATATTTTACAGACAGGGAAACAAATTATTATGCTGACAGCTTGCTTTTGTCAATCTGTTTGGAATTAGACATTCTGTAAACCTAATGAAATGAATTTATTGTTTTCCTTAGTCTTTCCCCCTTTAATGGCAAGCATCTCTATTAATAATTGTGATTTAATTATTTACAAAGCCATTCAAATGCACTAGGTGCTACAGTCTATCCTTTAATTGCCTTGCTCACTATATTATTAAGTCCCTGCAAGATCAGAAATCCCATCTAAGTGAAGTGGAAAGAAAGAGTTGCCTTAGGCTCAGGACTGGAATTTAGGAGATTTAGGTATGCTCTTAAAAAAATTGGGAAAAAAATAACACATTAATTTATAGAGGACAGCCCCACCCTCCATTTTAAAGCAGCACATCTCTTTTGCCAAAATTTGTCAGTAAACTTTGCCGTCACATGAATGTTTTGGCAGAAGAAAGAACAATATCTTTACAAGACGCTCCCTTTTTTCCTGGACACACACGGTGACTCTATTGCAGACATGAAGCAGGCAAACCTTCCGTTGCTTGCATTCCATCTTTCTGGTGTTCATTTTAGAGTTAGCAAAGAGAAGATTTGGGGGTTTTTTTCCAAACCTATGAGTTGTCCTCAAAACCAACCATTCTTAGGAAGATGAAGGCCAAATCTGTGTGCAGAGTCTTTAGACTCTTTAGATAAAATTACGTATATGTGCCTAAACCATGAAGAGACCTGACATTACTGTGAGAAATAACCATTTTACTGCAATATCCGAGTCCTTCCTGATGAATTTCTAATCCTTGGCAGATGATACAAAAAGCATGACAGTAACCAGAGAAGAATATCTGTAATCTCATTCATTGTCTTTGTTCTGCAAACAGTAGTTAACAACATATCTAACAAGTCATCCCCAAATGGTGGTTACACATTATAAATGTACTGAAAGTTAATTTTCAGTTTGTCTCTACATTCTAGAAAAGGGAAATTACTCCCTTTGGTTGAAATCCAAGGCATGCAGAGATGCGAGTATCAGCAGTGCATAGAGGTAAGGGGGGTTGGACTGGATGACCTCTAGGGGTCTCTTCCAACCCAAAACATGCTATGATTCTATGAAGAACATGTGAATATTTCTATTGCAAGACTTTTTTTTTTTTTTTTTTTTTTTTTAGTTTCATCTGTCTTTTACATTTTGTTTTAGAGTCTTACTCTACAAATCCACTGGATCAATTGTCTTCCAGGTAAGAATGCCTTGCTGCCATAAATCCCTGGGAGGAGGTGCCCAGGCACCAGTCTATGGCAGATGACAATGGAGGAAAAGAGGGGGTTTCTTGTGCTGGTGGGCTGTATTGTAGGAGAGACAGCTTCTGGGAGGATACTCTTCCAAACATTATGGCTTATACAACTAAGTTAGATACTGAGGAATATCTTGACTGAGAAGTCTGCTTTGGCCAGATCCAGAATTACCAGGCCTGGAAGCTGAAGTTCTTAGATGTGCTAACTGCCTAAGCAGAAATTATATTGGAGACTTTGAGCAAAATCTGTAAGAGAAAGAGTCTGTGAAACACTAATCATGTTGGAAACCTAGGAGATTGGAAAATGCACCATTATCTATCGTAATATAGGAAACCCCCCAACCTCGCTCGTAGCTGAAGGCCTCGGACTGACTCCCTTGCTGAGAAGATGTCTTTGGGGAGAGGTAATTCTTAGTCTTACAAACACTGATCTAAAGATGATCAAGATGACAGGAGAAGGGGTAATGGTTTTAAACTAAACCAAGGTAGGTTTAGAATGGCTATAAGGAAGAAATTCTTAACACTGAGGGTGGTGAAACACCGGCAGGGGTTGCCCAGAGAGATGGGGGAGGCCCCATCCCTGGGACCATTCCAGGCCAGGTTGGATGGGGTTGTGAGCAGCCTGATCTGGTTAGCGGTGTCCCTGCTCCCTGCAGGGGGGTTGGGCTGGGTGACCTCTAGGGGTCCCTTCCAACCCAAAACATTCTAGGATTCTATGATTCTAAGATGTGAGAATTTATCAATCAAAGGTTTTTTTCTTTGCTTGCTTAAAAGCTGTGTAACACTTGGACTCTAAGCTAGGAAAAATTCTTAGTGTTCTAAAGGAAAATCAATAAGCTCATGCATTTTGGGTGGCTGAATGAGTTGAAAAATAAAACGTTTAGCATTTCTGCACATTGGGTGAGGCAAAGCTACTTCCTCACAAGTATAAAAATAAAAAATTGAAAGTGACCATTCAAATGTATGCACAACAATATTTAATCCATGCTCCTCTACCAATGGTACACCAACCCAACTGTACCAGACAGCCTCCAATGTAGTAAATGTAAAAGACTTAATGAAGTGGGACAGCTATTAATAGAATCATAGAATTATTCCATCTACAAAAGTCAAAAGCTCTGTGGTATAGCACTCTACGCTTTGGCTCTTAGACCAGAGACAATTGCATTTGTGCAAGGCTAAGAAGAAAGGGGAGAGAAAGGGTCAGAAGCTGATTTATTCATTAGCAGGTACGATAGCATGACACTTGGAAATTGCCACTGAAATAACAGCCTGCAACTATAGGGACTGGCATTGGAATGTTAGGACAAGAAGTTTGGTTTTAATTCTCTGGGCAAGGAGAAAAAATTCAGGTTTAGCTTACGCTTGCTATCCGTGTGTCTACTGAAACGCACTGCGTCAGCCTTGTATTGGTCTGAGTGTTGGTCATCTGCCTGGGGTCACTAGAACACCTCAGCAAACACTAAACTGGTGAATTCACAAAGTCTGCTCCTTCCTACAGGATTATACTGGGAGAACGCTCTGTTCTCTGCCTTGTTCCTTCTGCTGGGTCCGCTCCTGCAAGGGGACAGGGAAAGCCAGTGCCTGGATCTGCACCCTCAGGGGAGCTTGCTGAAGACGCTTGCAGCTCCTCTTGCATGACAACCCGGCCAATTTGGCTTCAGCAAAAAAATTCCTGCCTTCAAACCCTAATTACTGTGCTGGCACAGCACTCTGAGTGGTTTTCTAATTGTTTGTATTTATTTGCAAAGTCTCAACTGCACGGGGTTGTGTGATAAATATAATTCCACTCATGGCTAATTCGATGCTTTTTGGGGGGGAGAGGGGAGAAGGGAGGGTAATTTCATGGTAAACCATAATTACTAGTACAACTAGTACCTTAATTGCCAATCCAATCTGAGGGGGTAGCTGAGGCTCAAATCAGCCTAATTAGAATTCTACTTGTTCATAATAAATAAGTGGTAATTGCTAATTGCATCTAGCCTACACTATTTTCAAATGGGCACCATTTGAAAGTGTGAATTTAATGTCAGTTTGTGTTTAATTTTGGCCATTTCCTACTTGCATTAGGCTGGCAGTCTGGCACAGAAGTGAACAGAGCAGACAGATCGAAGTCCTCCAAGTCTTCTGCTATCAACTTCTAATGGCAGAGACCCCTGGCAAGAGGACTTGATAAAGCAACCTGTAGCTGTGTGTTGAGTGTGGAGCTTTTTTGAAAATCTACTTCCAGCTATAGGTGCGACACGTAGAGAAGTTGGTCCTAAATGAATTGCCTACATCTATACGGTAACTCAGTCACTGCATGGAAATACACTTTTGACTTTCAGGTCCCTGTTCCTCACCTGTTCTAAGGAAAACACCCTCCTTCCCAAGTTAAAAATTTCGTATTTCATTATTTGGGCCATTCATGGCTAGAAACCATAATTTCTGATTGACACAAAGTAAAAGGAAGAACTATCGTTACGGTATTCTGGCAACTTGACTCCAGCTGTATATCCAATACATATTTAATCACAGGCATAACACAAGTATATTTTCCACGCTTCTTCCTTACAGTTTACTGACCTAAATACCTGAGGCATTCTTGCAGGCCTGAAACCACACCAGCAAGCACAAAGCTAGCATTATAAAAATATTTCTTCTGAAGTTTTCCCTTCTTTTTTCTCTCTAGAAGCTCCACTAGTTGGTAATGGGAATATTATGTTAGAAGTCACAGAATCCGAGAATGGCAGGGGTTGGAAGGGACCTCAGGAGCTCACCCACTCCCACCCCCCTGCTCAAGCAGGCTCACCCAGAGCAGGGGGCACAGGACAGTGTCCAGGCGGGGGTTGAATATCTCCAGAGAAGGAGACTCCACAGCCCCCCTGGGAAGCCTGTCCCAGGGCTTGGTCACCCTCCAAGTCAAGAAGTTCTTCCTCACGTTCACCTGGAACCTCTTGTGCTTCAGTTTGTGCCCATTGCCCCTTGTCCTGGGACCACTGAGAAGAGTCTGGTTCCGTCCTCATGACATCCACCCTTAAGATATTTGTATGTGTTGATGAGATCTCCTCTCAGTCTTCTCTTCTCCAGGCTGAACAAGCCCAACTCCCTCAGCCTTTCCTCATAGGGGAGATGCTCCAGTCCCCTCATCATCTTTGTTGCCCTCCTCTGGTCTCTCTAGGAGTTCCTCATCTTTTTTGAACTGGGGAGCCCAGAACAGGACACAGTGCTCCAGGTGGGGTCTCACCAGGGGAGGAGAACCTCCCTCGCCTGCTGGCCACACTCCTCTTAATGCACCCCAGGATGCCATTGGCCTTCTTGGCAACATTCTGACTCCTGAGTGATGCGTGTGTTCAGCTGCTTTGAGAATTAGACCATTATAGTCATGAAAATTCAAAGATTTTTCATTTCCATGAACCTTACATTTCTGTTGTTGTCTATTGACCACCAACAGGGAACGGGTTTGCTAATTACAGGGGGTATAGTAGCAGTAGCTTTATATCTTAGGAGACCCCTGAAAAACATATGGGTAAGAAGCAACTGCGGGAATTAGAACAAGCAGCACTTCGTGGCATCAACCTGATGCAAGACTGACTGGCCAGCAGACAAATATCCTCTCCAAATCCTATCCCAAAAGTGTGTCCTTAGCATAGTCTAGAATCTTTAATATATGAGCACGTTACTCTTTACAAAAGAGTAAACTCTGACTTCCAAGCATATCCAAATATATGGTAGATACAGGAAAAAACAAGTGCCAGGGTGTTTAAACCTGCCAGTAGCTCCTCTTTGCCCCATTTTTAGCTCTTTTTTGCAATTTGGAACCCTTCGGAGAGAAATGGAAGAATTCCTTGGGGTTTTTAGCTAAGCTTCTGTTCTCATAGCTTGTGGGCAAATACCTCTGTATTTGCCAGAGGGCTTAGGGCCCTGGGAACCCAGCGAGGGGCAAGTGGAGGAGCTGC
>NW_009258265.1:1342333-1358135 GCF_000687185.1 Egretta garzetta
AAGCTAAAAATCACTTTTTCTATCAATCAAACCCTACATGAGGCCTCCTTCAACTTACAGGCTCCTCACCTTTGTATTATGATCCTGCAAGTCACTGTCATGGCAACCGCAGAGGCCATTCCAGCCGAGGAAACTGCCTTGGCGATGAGGAGAGAGCCTGTGGACTGGGAATCCCTGCTCCGGAGATACGGTCCTGTGGAAGGGATGGCAGGGCAAGGGTGAGGAAGGAGTTGGTACAGTGGGAACTTTGCACAAGAGCTGCCAGTACATTTTCTGTAAGTAAAAAAAAAAAACCCGAACAACCCAACCTGGAAAGGATAGTGGTTTCCTCGAAGATGAATCTGGGTGCAGAGAGCCCTTCTGGCTACAGCTAATGGGAAAGACTGCACAAAAATCCCATCCCGACCCTTCTCATTACACAAGCCTCCCTCAGCACCTACTGCTGGTGTTCCCCACGTCTCCTTTGGAGAATCCTCAAAGACATTGGTGCCCTTCCCCACATTCCTCCAACTGCCTGTGAAGGCGCCCAAGTTCCAGGAAAACAAACATTGTCATCCTAGAAAGCTCACACACCTTACTGGGAGCTTATTCACAGTTCTGATTTAGATTAGGCTCTTATCAAACTGTTTCTGATACTACAGAAGATGGCTGCACTTTGATTACCCAAACTTGTATTTACTTGTCCTTCTCTTACGAAGCTCCTAAGAATCAAAGATAGCTTTAAACCATAGGAAATACATGGTCTCTAATGTCTGAGGACTTTCATGTGAAAATATCTTCAGGAAAAGAGGGAATTTCCCACATGAATAAACTCTTCGCAGCAGTCTCTACAGATAATGTTGCTGAATTTATCTTCATTTGTACAGCCAGCCTTGAATACTTCTGTCCTTGTGCCCAAAAAGGGCTGATAGCAACAACTGTAAAACAACTGATTAAGTACCCCAATCCCCTACAGAAAAAGCTTGTTTCATCTTTTGGAACATATTAAATGCATTTTCCTGTTGCTTGCTTACAGAAATTACTGCCAGCAGGAGGAGAGTGTCCCTAATGTCTCATTTTGATGTTTTGCAGCATTGGGACTGATCAATCTCCCAAGAGCTTTGTAGCTCCTGATATAAATACATCTATTAGATGGTCCTTTATATACGATATTAAACCTAGAGCATTTTGGCAACATCTCATGCAATTTATCTGTGGCAAATTCTGAAAGAATAACAATCAACCCAGTTCCACTCTGAGCTTTTCAAAGTTTTTGCTTGTACTGCTTATTTAAATATTTTTTCTTACAGGAGGGTGTTTACCCTTCTGCAGAAGTCCCAAGTTTACTTCCTTAGGTTTACCCTTCTTAACGTTGCCAGTTCGCTCTCTTGGATGGAGGAAAAGGGTTCAGTGCATTAATGCACCTCAGGCTTGATTTCTAGTTTACAGACACTTTTGCCACTAAGGATTCTGCCACAAATGCCAATGATAGCCTGGTTTTCTGATGTGAACCCTGGCTAACTGATGGGATTGATAAGTTGGTGTCAAGCCTGAGCCGGTAGCGGTTGATACAACGCAATGGCTGTGGAGTGACCTGTACAAAGGGAGTTGGTTGGTCACAGCACGGTTCCACACATGGCCTCTGTCACTGGCCTGTCAGAATCACAGAATGGCAAGGGTTGGAAGGGACCTCGGGAGATCATCTAGTCCAACCCTCCTGCTAAAGCAGGGTCACCTACAGCATGTTACACAGGACTTCATCCAGGCAGGGGTTGAATATCTCCAGAGAAGGAGACTCCACAGCCCCCTGGGCAGCCTGGGCCAGGGCTCGGTCAACCTCCAAGTCAGGAAGTTCTTCCTCACATTCACCTGGAACCTCTTCTGCTTCAGTTTGTGCCCATTGCCCCTTGTCCTGGCACTGGGCACCACTGAGAAGAGTCTGGCTCCGTCCTCGTGACATCCACCCTTAAGATATTTGTGTGTGTTGATGAGGTCCCCTCTGTCTTCTCTTCTCTCCAGGAGTTCTTCATCCTTCTTGAACTGGGGACCCCAGAACTGGACACAGTGCTCCAGGTGGGGTCTCACCAGGGCAGAGCAGAGGGGGAGGAGAACCTCCCTCGCCCTGCTGGCCACGCTCCTCTTGATGCCCCCCAGGGTGGCATTGGCCTTCTTGGCAACAAGGGCGTGTTTGAAGTAGCAGCCAAGGACAGATGTGAGATGTTAAACCCCAGAGTGTGGCTGGTTTTGTCTTGCCAGATGAAGGCTAAAGCTTACAGTCCTGCAAAATGATAATTTATCTTGAACTAAATGTTTATGCAGCTTGAGGTGGATCCTCTTCTCTCTGTCAAATTTAATATTGTTCCATTCCCTTAGTGGTGGATTGCAATGCACTCTCCCCGGGTCGTTCCTTGTTCGGGCCCATCTCCTGCAGTTGCTCAGTGGCCCTACTCTGGTGTAACACAGGTTCTTTGTTCTAAGCTACCCTGTAGCATCATTGCCCTATGCACTTCTGCTTCCTCAGTGTGTCAGGCTCTGCATGCAAATGGTTTGTGTGTGCATTCACAAATTTCCTCTCATTTTCCCTGATCTTAAAATTTACAGCTTTTTTTCCGGAGCCAGTTGCTTGACACTTTAAAAAAATAAGGCACTAGAAACACTTTACTTTTTTTTTTTTTCATACATGGAACTAAAAAGAGAAAGACATGCAGTACTCAATAAAATATGAAAATCAAATTTTTTCTCCATAAAACCATAACTGTTACATCCTGAGTCACAGCAGGAACCATGGTGCCTCACTGTCTTCGAGCAACGAACCACAGGAGTGACTGTCGCGGTCACCTTCTAGCAAAGGATTTTGTCCCTCAGACACATTTCTCCCACAATAGCAACAGTCCAATGACAAGAAAAAAATAGCTTCTTCCCTTACTCCCAGACAACAATCTGGCAAAGACACTTATAATTTGCTGAAGGAGCCTGGAGTGTAGAAGCTATAAACATAAAATAAAACCAACTGAGGACGCAGCCACCAGGCAAAGGTTATAGCTAGGGAGAGGGGAGCATGAATTCAGCAAATCTGTGGCGAGCCTTACCCCTGGACCCAGTGGCCACACAAGGAACCCAAAAGCACACCAGCTCCCAAGCTTGCCCTTCTTCTCCTGTCACAAAACCAAGTCTCCACGTTCCTCTTTTGAGTAACCCAGAATAATTGTCCCACCTGAAGCTGTGATTTCCCTCGCCCTTTGCCATCAGCTGTAGTGCAGGGTGGCTGAACGTGTTTGCTTTTGCTAACTCACCCCAAAGCTATTGGCTTTTCCTAAAAGGATTGATCCAGCTGGGAATTGCCTAACGACTTCATATGCTCAGGTGCAGACTTCTTTCATGCAAAGGAGTTCCTCACCGTTTTTCCTTGACACTCAGCTTGAAAGCCTGCTCCCCAGCTCTCAGCTCCAGCTTGGAGGTTGTGCAAGCAAATCTTGCCAGCGGGTCTATGGAAGGGACACCGCAAAATTACACGGAAATGCTCACATCCACCCAGCAGTGCACAGTTGCTACAGTTCAGTGGGTTTTTTTTTAAAGTGCAAACCAAAAGAATAATGGAGCTTCTTGATCAAGTATCTGCGTACTTCTATTCTATTCTATTCTATTCTATTCTATTCTATTCTATTCTATTCTACTCTATTCTGTTCTGTTCTGTTCTGTTCTACGCTACTTTATTCCATTCCATTCCATTCCATTCCATTCCATTCCATTCCATTCCATTTATTTATTTTTAAGTGGAAAGAGGGGAGGAGGAAGATAGCGTTTTATTTAAACCTTAGCTCCAACTTTAGTTAAAGTTAAGGTAATTTTACCAAGACTTGCAGGCAGACGTCTCCACCTCCTGGTGTGAAATGGAAATATCTTTAGAGCAATTCTGCAATGCTATTTAATGCAAAGGCAATGTGTTAAATTCACCTTTGTAAATTATTTGCCAAGGCAAACTGTGCTTGTCAGCTGCCTGTTTATGGAAAAAGGCAGGGAGGAAAAAGGTTTTATGGAAAATTAACCACATATATACATATGAACATAAGCATGCTGCGCTCAGTTACTCTTCATGTATACAATGATCCCAATCCCGCACAGCATGAATAGTTTTCTGATGCCAGGTTTAGAGCATTCTTGTCTTTTAACTATTTCATTTGTTTTTAAAAAAAATGTTTAGGACAGTTCTGTGTAATTTAATACAGAAAACAAGGCCTAAACCCTCAACTTTTCCTCAAGTCACTGTTACTTAAGTATTTGAGGCTTTAAAAGATATTTTCAGGTATAGCCTGGTTAAGTCTGTACAATTCTGGAACATAGATGACTTTTTGTAACCATATTCTGGATGGCTCACCATCATCTTGCAATCAGCCCAGGCCTTGTCCCCCTGCTCCATCCCATTTATTGTCTCCAGCTCATAAGCTCCCGGTTTATAACAGAATTCCTTGTTTGGCAAATTCATTTGCCTGATCTATAAACTGTTACCTGCTTTTTGTAACTGTAATTCTCCTGATAAAGTAATGATTCATCATGAGAAAGTTAATCAAAGGTCAGAATGATTCCGTTTTCTCAGGCTATTAAGCAAGCACCCGCCACTTGCTAAAGGCACGCACATGCCTTGACGTGCCTCTAGGATGGCTAAAATCAGGCTTTCCAGAGCACAGGAATTGCCAGTCACAGAAATGGATTATAATTGGCTTGATTGTACGTCCTACTGGTTATTATTAAGTCTTCCTTTCCACTGACTATGTTTCCCAACTTTACATCAGCATCCTCTGTTCTTACTTTTGCTATTTAACAAGGTCTTGGTGTCGCATTAGTCAAATACGTACTAAAGCATCCGTTTATATTGGGTGTATAAATACACCAAAAAAGGAGAAATGAGGATACGGAAAATAGAAGCGCTATAGATGATTTACGTAAAGTAACACGGCGGATCAGTGGCCAAATCAAGATGAAAATACGAATCTTAAGTGCCGCTTCATGAACCACATTGAACCTAGCAGTTGATATGAGGGCTTGTGGGTTTACACACTTCTAATCAGTCATTGAGCAGTGGGTGCAGGAGGCTTTTGACTGCACCCAGGCTCTAGGTGTACAGATAATCACTGCATTTTGTTCCACTTACATCGATGGGATGGTGGCTTGCAAATACTACTGGAAAACAGATAATTCAAGATGAACTATCAAAACATAATCAAAAATCCATTTTTCTCAGTCTCTTTCAAAACATCCTTTTCCCATGTAAGACGATGTATATATACTTGAGACACTTCCTCTGAACTTCCTTTAGAAATCACCCATTTGGCAAGAACCTCTTGGAGGATAGATTATCAGGCAACGGAACAAGGAAAGCACGGTTCAAGGCTTTGGCTACAGGAAAAAATTCCCAGAGGAAGGCCGGCACACAACCTCCACTCCGACACGGTCTGCATCCATCAGGGCTGTGGTTTCAGTACATGTGCTGGGGCACTGATGAGTGTAAATTTGCTTTTCATGGGCTACATAACTTAAAATGTTTCGAAAACAGTGGAATTAGTGTGCAATTACATTGAAGCCAGGGGTACATATAATTTAGAAAGGCTCCCAGTAGAGGGAGATACTCCACCACTAACAATTAATTCCCCGGCAGCAGAAATTACGGGGAGAAGAGCATTTAAATTGAAGAGAAATAGGTCCTCGTTGCTCTAGCTCTAAGGTATAAGATGATACAATACAAGAGCTGTAATGTGTTCTATGGTTTCTGCAGAATTCCCTAACGAAATGACAAGTGGTAACTGCCTGAATTTTAATTACTACATAGGATTCCATAGGACATCTTTAACACCAGCATTTATGCTGATCTCTTCAAAGATATAAACACCCTGTGACTATGTGCCAAATAATAAGAATTTAAAGAATATTTATTTAATTTAGGCAAATTTAAAGCAATAAATAATTTCAGTGTCCGTAACAGCCATTTAGCATAGGAATGAACTCTGTCTCTTCCAAAAATCTTTTCCAGAATTTCCATTTAATTGCATTTAGTTCAGTGAGCTCCCAAGAGATCGTACAGCACAATGACAAAAGCAGCAGCGAAGGATGGGCTCAAGAAAAGTAGTGCAGAAGTCTTAGCACAGAAGAAATGTAAAAGCGTATCCCTTGGCAGATCATCCTATAAATGTATTTATTAGGATCTTCAGAAACGTGGGATTCTTACTACAACAAAAACTCGACATGAAAAAGTTGAACTCTCCCACCTCAAAATGCATGAACCATGCACTAAAGTGTAGATGTGTTAATCTGTACCCACAAAAAATGGTTTGGAAGGTTGAATGTTCCGTCCCTATCTGTTCCTTGGGGATGCCGTGGTTCCCGTTTCTTTCGTGTGGTCTGATGCAAACAACAGATGAGGTCTGCAATCTGCCAAAAGCTGAGCTAATTTTGTATTTTTCAAAATATTTGCCCATCAAACTCTTTAACTGTTCCTTTGCTGATTCTAAAAAATATTCTCGATTTAATGGAAAGCTTCTGGTGCCTTGGACCTTGTTCAGGACATTCAGCTCTTTGCGAGAGCAACACAACAGCATGCACAATGTAAAGGCAGGACTCGCTATGTTAAAAAAGATGATTTATCAACGGTTTTGGCAAATGGGCTCTCCTGTCTTAAGAATTAATGTAGCTGAGACACTGCTCGCTTTTATGACCTTTCAAGGAAAGGATATTCCTCATCTTTACATGGCACTGGGCCTCGAATCCAGAAAAAAACCTGAAAGAGGAGAGACAGGCAAGGAATACAGAAGTTGGCGTCTAGACTTGCAGGCAGAGCTCTCTGCTCCCTTAGCCCAGCTTAGCACACAGCTGCTGACACAACGGAAGGTTCTTTGCCTCCTGTAATTGCTGAGTCTCAAGACATGGATATCTATTTACCTGTTTTCATTCATATTCATTTCTTAATAGGAGAGAGAAACCAAAAGACAATGTTTTAGAAAAATTGCATGAGAAAATCCCAGTTAGGTAGGAACAGATCCAAGGTACAAGAAAAATATGTACACATAGAATCACAGAATCTTTCAGGTTGGAAAAGCCCTTTAAGCTCCCCCAGCCCAACCATTCCCCTAACCCTGCCATCCCACCACTAAACCCTGGCCCTAAGCACCTCGTCTGCCCGGCTTTTAAATCCCCCCAGGGATGGGGACTCGACCCCTTCCCTGGGCAGCCCCTTCCAGTGCTTGACAGCCCTTTTGGGGAAGAAATTTTTCCTAATGTCCATCTACCCATCCTAGAATTTACTGCATCAAATTTCCCAGTTTCAGTGACAGCAGCACCACCGATTTCTTTGAAGGCTTCATGTCAATTTTTTTAGGAACAAGACATTGCCAGTGTCTCTCTGCCAGGGGTTCTTTCTCCAGAGCTCAGATGATATTGCTGCTTGCTTACGCCTCTGCTGCAGACCTCAGGTTTTTGATCGTCAGCTTGCTTATCTACTTAGAGGGTTGGATGAGGTAGCAACTACTTCAGTAAGAAGAGCTGGGATATTGTTTTTACACTGGTACAAGAGAAGTACCAGGGAAAAACAAACTGAGAAATGGTAAGACAAAGATAGAGCTCATTTATTCAATGTAATTATCGTGGATGCAAGTGAGTTTTTCCTGCGAGAGAACCCACAGAATCCAGTTAGCCCATGTTTGCCATCGTTTGCCTGGTAACTCCCATCACACCTTCCATTTCTCAAACCCCAACCCCTTGTTGTAGTAAACATAGTAATAAAACCAGCTAAAAACCCAAACCAAAAAAGTGATCTTTCAAACAAAAAGTGTTAACCCGACAGATTCTGCGTTGTGTAGCGTGATTAAGCAGTTTCCAGCTACCGTCTTTTCCTTCTGATATTTCTGCAAACGTAAAGCTGCCCACCTCTTTCTTCTGCTTTTTGCTTCCACTGCTCCCTGTCCTAAGATAAATTATCACGTAAGTGGCTCTGAACACATCTTGATGTTTCCTGTACCTGAAGCAGGATTTTTTTTTTCAGTACTGTGAAGCCATCAAATTTAATTAATACCGGAAATATTGACTTAGCGCTAAGAGAAACATTATCATTAAATTAGAAATTCTTGTGGTAGTGTTGCCAGCTCCCCGTCTGCAGAGCAAGTCAGACACTGAATCTCAGTAAAAGTATCAGATGGGACTGTGGAAGGAAAAAAGCCTTCATCGTTCTGCTCAGTGGTTTGACTGTACAGCTCCTGCCAACTAATGAGGGCTAGACTAGCACGCCCCGATCTCGTAGGGAATCACACTGCTGAAGTCACAGAGATGCCTTTAAAAATTTTGGGGAAAACCCGACAAAGTTAAGGAAAGTGAAAAATTCAAGTAGAAGAAGAAGGACAGAAGTTAAAGACTGCAAAAAAAAAAATGGATATATAACTGAAACAGAGCAGTAGGGAATGAAAAGAGAGAAATGGAGGGGGAAAAGCAAGGTATTTTAAAACACTGTTGTGATCAGAGTGAGCACGTTATTGCAGGTACTTTAATTTGTACTAAAAATTAGTAGAGAGGTTGATAAATGTGAGAATGTACAAGTGCTTTTGTAGAAAAGAAAAGGGCAATTCAATCGGAAAATCACTTAGAATCACAGAACCGTTCAGGTTGGAAAAGCCCTTTAAGGCATCAAGCCCAACCGCTCCCCTAACCCTGCCATCCCACCACTAAACCCTGGCCCTAAGCACCTCGTCTGCCCGGCTTTTAAATCCCCCCAGGGATGGGAACTCAACCCATTCCCTGGGCAGCCTCTTCCAGTGCCTGACAGCCCTTTTGGGGAAGGAATTGTTCCCAATGTCTAACCTAAACCTGCCCTGGTGCAACTTCAGACCATTGCCCCTAGTCCCATCGCCCGTTACCAAGGAGAAGAGACCAGCACCCACCTGACTACCCCCTCCTGTCAGGCAGTTGTAGGGAGTGGTAAGGGCACCCCTCAGCCTCCTCTCCTCCAGACTAAACAACCCCAACTTCAGCCTCTGTGGAATCGTGAACATTACAAGCATATTGTCAGGAGAAGGCCAGATTCAATTTGCAAATGACTCACCACAACAAAGAGTAAATGCATAGCAAATATAATCCTTCAGTCCGTGCTTTAGCTGCTATGGGTGTGAACAAATAGGAAAGTAGGCATTCTGCTCCATTTATGTTCGGCTAGTTTTATTGAGACTCTGCCAATCCCCCAGGCAAAGCAGCCTAGATTACACGGCGGCAATCTTGACCTGGCGCACAACATTGGGGATGGGAAGAAATTAAATGGCACAGCATGGATTCAACCACCTGATCAGGTGAAAGATCCTCAAATGCTCTACTATGGTCACTTCTCAGGATTGCTGGAGAATCAGTCTTGAATAAAGCAATAGGAAGGAAGACGAGCCAGATGAAACTGCCAAACTAATGCGGAAACAACGCTCAATCATTTTTCCCTTCTTTTTTTAATCAACTATTTGGAACGGAGCAGGTGAAATAAGGTGGAGAAGAAAAACTCAAGTCATGAACTCAATAGGAACTGGAGTATTTTAATAAGATCGCTCTTGAGACACAGCTTTTGAGTGTACCCTATTTGCATAGCGAAGGAACCAGCCGGAGCAGAACAAAATGTATACGTTGAATAGAGTTGTACCTGATTCTGTGGTAAGTTTAATTAACGTATTAGAAGCAACTGATTGCTTGATTCAATATTCTTGGTCATTAGGCTGCCTGAATCTCTCAAAGATGCAGCTACAACATTAATCTAGGAGATGAACAGGCTCAAAAATTGTATGTTCACAATTTGCTTACAAAACCCTTTTTCTTGATATGATTTTATAATTCTAACCCAACATTCATCTTGAATGGCTTGTTCTCAGATCATGTACTAGTCTAGGAAAGCATTAATTCCCTGGATATTCCCTTCAAATCACCTTTGTGTGCAAAAGAAACAAGAGCATTGCAGTATGCGACAAATGCGTTGCCTCAAAACTCAAGAAATGCAACAGAAGCCTCCTTTAATCTAGTTACGAATTTTGTGGCTGAAGCAAAGAAATTATTTTATAATGAAAACACGGCCAAAACCAGATCATAATTTCGTAATTTTTTTAAGTGCACTGTGCTTTTGATAAAACTCTTCAGGGTGAAAAGCATTAATTACTCACATAACCTAAGTTATTCATTTTACTACTTCAGACTGAGAAGATGGTTCATAGAATCATAGAATCATAGAATGGTTTGGGTTGGAAGGGACCCCTAGAGGTCACCCAGCCCAACCCCCCTGCAGGGAGCAGGGACACCGCTAACCAGATCAGGCTGCTCACAGCCCTGTCCAACCTGGCCTGGAATGGTCCCAGGGATGGGGCCTCCACCACCTCTCTGGTTGTTGGGCATCTTCTCTCCAGCATTATTTCTCAGACATTACACGTAATTTCTGCTCAAACGCTCCCTACAAACTGACTGAAAACCTGTTCCTAGAAGTCTGGGGAGAAGAGAGATAAATGTATCATACAACCACCATATCGGTTACAAAATAGCTGGGGGTTTGGGTTGGGGTTTTTTTGAGAAGGAATGCAGACTTTCTCACTCTCTACATCTCCTCCCCCAAAACCCTAATACTGATTTCCTGCAAACACAGGCCTTTTCAACTGGACTAATTTGTCACACAGCATTACAGCAAAACGCAAGTTAACGTTTCCTGACATTTTGTCTAATATCTAATGTCTTTTAATATAGCTCTTTAACCACATAACTCTTTAACTTCCATTGGTAGGAGATCGTTTTTCCCTTCTGGGTACGCTGCTTCTATTAGTCTAAGCTTTACGCTTTTGCTGTTCTTTTATTCTTTCAGAATGGCTGAGAAAACTATTAAAATGACTGATAGACCCAAAGAGCCCATCTCTGGGCTTGGCATTTCCTTTCTACCTCTCATTGCTGTTTTAGCCCCCGTCTCCTTTCCTTCACAGGTGCTTGCTGTCTGTCCTTGACACAACCCTCTCCAATCCTCTGCCCTCCGCTGGGTCTCCTGCAGTGGTTTGGATTCAGCAAAGCTCTCAAGTGCCTAATTCTCCCCCCTTCTCTCTCCTGCTTGTGCTTCACTCTCTGTATGTTTACTACCCTACCTACCACAAGTTTTTCCTATCCACGTAGACTATAATTTCTCCAGCACACTATGTTAGGTGTTTTAGGTTAGACATGAGAAAAAAAATTTTCATGGAAAGGGTTGTCAAGCACTGGAAGGGGCTGCCCAGGGAAGGGGTCAAGTCCCCATCCCTGGGGGGATTTAAAAGCCGGGCAGATGAGGTGCTTAGGGCCAGGGTTTGGGGGTGGGATGGCAGGGTTAGGGGAACGGTTGGGCTTGGTGAGCTTAAAGGGCTTTTCCAACCTAAACGATTCTGTGATTCCATGATTCTCTCGCCCAGGGAGCACTGCTGCAGGGTGTGATGGCAGCGTTACCCCAGGGGTCAGGAGGACTGGTTTGGGCAGTGAGCTTCCATTCTTGCAATACTTTAACGTGTCAAAAATACCCAGCAGATGAGCAAAACCCAGGGCCAGCTCCAATCTTTTATTTAGACTCCCCATCCTCCCTCTTCCTTGTTCATGTGTCAATGCCAACACATTATTTTAGTTTCACCGTCTCATGAAAGCAGAACAAATACGAGATTCCCAAATGACCAATCCTATACATGAGAACAGCTTAGGAGGAGTAGCTCACTAAATAGGCAACAACAATTTTTCCTTATGTTGCGATGACTTTTGTGTGGCAGAAGATGACTTCCTAATGGAATATTGAACCATCTCCAGGAGCATCTGCCGTGCCAAAATGTGTAATCTTGTCTCAGTACCAGTGCACTTATCATGGGCCTTTGCTGATACAGCAGCTTCAGGCAGCAGTATATTTTTTTTTGTCATCTCTATTTCTGAACATCTTGCTGCAATGGCTTTTAGCCTAACATCACATTCGTTCTTTAGGGAAGTGCTGCTGTTCAGCAGATATACAACATTTGGAAGCATTTGCAAGGGAGGTTCTAGGCATAGGGGAGCACAACATCTCACACATAATCCCTTGGAAACCAAGCTTCGTGATCCTGCAGTGCTGCCGTTCCCTTCAGAAATGATTCTCCCTTCTTCACCAAGGGAAACTCTACCAACAGCCTCAGCTGGGTGCTGGTGAATGTTCATTCCTAGTGCTGCAGCTTGGAGGGAATTCAAAGCACCAGAAACATGATTAAGAGGCTATAGCGACTGACTTAGGGGAAAGATTAAAAGTCTGAAATACATCTGGCTTGTGTTTAAGATGGCTTAGCATAGATACCACAAGATCTTAAAACTCACTTGAATAATTGCTCTCCACCTGTGCAGTGCCAACAGGTTGTTACTCAGAATAATGAGATGGAGTCACTAAAAGAAAGAACTGAGTCTAGACACCAGGAAAGTGGGGAAGACAACCCTTCGCTAAGGGAATTGGAAGACTGAAACCATGACAGTTACTCAGGTCTGGGCAATATCTGAGAAAATGGCACTGAAATAGGTTGCCCAGAGATGTTGTGGATGCCCCCTCCCTGGAAGTGCTCTAGGCCAGGTTGGATTGGGCTTTGAACAACCTGGGCTAGTGGAAGGTGTCCCTGCCCATGGTAGGGGGATTGGAACAAGATGACCTTTAAGGTCCCTTCCAACCCAAACCAGTCTATGATTCTATGGAAATGTCTAGTAGAGGACAATAAAACAACTACCTGTAGGAAGATGAAGTAACCCAATAGACCTTTTCCATCTTTTAATTTCTGCAACTAAGCAGCAGCTTCCTGAATTTAGTATTGACTATTTCTTGCTCGCCAGCTTTCCTTCATCAGTGCTAAAATGCGCAATGGAGTTAATAACAAGGGTTCTTCCAAGTATGAGGAATTCCCCACTCTTGGTCAAGTACCTGCATGGAGGAAAACTTTCCCAGTTACTTCAGTCGCATGCCTGGCAGGTCATAGCATGACATTGCTTAAGGTTTACTAAAAGAAAAAAAAAAAAAGTTTGGAGAGCACTAGTTTTTAATGAATCACAGAATCGCAGAATGGCAAGGGTTGGAAGGGACGTTGGGACATCACCTAGTCCAACCCTCCCGCTAAAGCAGGGTCACCTAGAGCATGTTGCACAGGACATCGTCCAGGTGGGCTTTGAATATCTCCAGAGAAGGAGACTCCACAGCTCCCCTGGGCAGCCTGGGCCAGGGCTTGGTCACCCTCCAAGTCAAGAAGTTCTTCCTCATATTCAACTGAAGGATGTTATTAACTTGTAATTTAGTAACTCATAAAATTTCAAGAGTAGACCTTGGTGCCTAGAGTTTTCTCCATGACAGATGTAAATTCTTCTTAAACTTCTCACAAGATAAGCGCCTAGCCAGTGTCTCTCTGTTGCGAAGCTAAATCTTCCTTTGCCTTGCAATCAGAGTAAAAGCTGTAATCCAAGAAATCACTGCAGATTTCAAGTGAAAAAGCACCAGACACAATTGCACTGGGTCAGGGGCAGCAAAAGCAGAGTGGGGCCAGGGCTCCTGCCCCAGAGAGCTCCCGTGTTCCAAGAAACGGCACGAGTATGAAGGTGATATAAAAGAGGGCTACACTAAAGTGGCATGAGATGGTTCAGGTCTGTCTTTATTGAGAAAGAAAATTGTCTTGCCAGAAAAAGGAGGAGAAGACATGGCAGAACTTGAGTCATTTCACCTTCACGAAGTTACACAAATTATTGTGCAAGGTCTCAGGGTGGGCCAGAGCTCAGAGGCTTCTCGGTCTGTGAGATGGCTGAGAAATGCTTTCCTGGTGGAGTCACAGAACGAACTGATAGGAAGCTCAAAGGTAAATCCCCACCTCCCAGCCTTCGGCTTGTTATGGGAGCATTCGTTACAAAAACTGATCTCCATCCCTACCATTTTTTTCCACCCAACACAGTGCTTGACTGAAGAGATGTTGACTTTACGAAGGTTAAAGGTGGCTGCCTCAACCAACAAATGGGATTTAGCGAGAGGGGAGGATTGTTGTTCTTTCTTCTTTCAGGAATGAAGTGTCAGGAAGATGCAGAGGTCAAACAGGCCCCTGCTGAGCAGCTGAATGATGGCACCAGCTGCAGAGGGTGCTGGAGCGATGCAAGACCGGTGGGTTCGCACATTTGGGAAGGGTATGCCATCTCCTTTTCCCACATCTGAAGTTAGAGAAATAACAGCGAGAGGTCCGTTGGGAAAACAGGGCCCGAGCGGTTTAACTCTGAGTGCAAAGTGATGTGCAGGAATCAAGTCATGCCCTTACAGATAGACCTGTGCTCGGACCTCGGGGGGGTCCTGACTGGGAGCCTAAAGCTACTCCTGGCTGAAGTGAACCCTAAGCCAATGGACAATCCTCCCTTCCCTTCTATCCCCCAAAAGTATATGTGCAAGGACGTAAATGTTCGCAGGATTAGCAAGATGATTTTGTAGTGTGAAAGTAGGGCTGAAAAACAGCAGACCTAGGCCTGAATTCAGACAAATCCCTAATAACCCGTGTGGCTGAAGCGAGCGGGTGTTATACATACAACAACACACGCAGAGAATGTAAATGAAATACTTTGCTTTGCAAAAAAGTCTGGGCTCTGACTTCGATTCTGCCAGTGCCCGGAACATTTCCAGCATTCATAAATTCATTATAACCTGGCCTTTCAGAAAAAAAGCAGTCTGGGGCTTTTCCTCCTGCCAGCGAGTAGGAAATAAGTTTTAATGCTTATTCGCTAATGCAACACAGCAACAGATTTAAATATTTAGGAGAGTTCTTCCTAGAGAATGAATTAGGTATTAGCTATTTAGCATTTTGCAAGAAAGTCAAGATTCATGTGATAGAATGGAATTTGATGTTCTTGTTCAGAAAGATCTGGACTCAATCCCCTTGATTTCTTGGAAAAGGCCAAGTTCTAAGAACCAACAGATATATCAGGATAAGAACACTTTTTTTTTTCCTGATTCTGTGAAGTATTACCATTCTGAATTATACAGAAGCCAAATAAAAGCATCACTTAAGCATCTGTGAAAAAGGAAGGCTCCGTGTCCATCTGCTAATTCTGTGTCTATGAGGGAACACAAACCCCAGCACAAATGGTGGGCGAAGGGAAGGCGGCGTGCACAACGTCTAGCAAGACCCAGGGGAATAAGTGTTGGAAACAGTTGCAAGCAGATTATGGAAACATGGAACACATGCACACATAAATTGTCATTAAAAACATAGGGAACAACCTTAGGAGACGTTGCAGTAACCCTAGCAGAGCAGGGTTTGGGGCATTCCCAGCTGCCCCACATTTGTGAAAAAAGGGATTGAGAACAGATTCCCCGTTAATGTCTTTTCAACTGTGATGGCTCGAGCATCTAAGAATCTGCTTTCTGTTAGGAAAAACTATAAAACTTTCAACAAAAGATGAAAAACATGTCTTGCATTGGCATAAAAGCAGGAGATTTCCTGGCAGGAAGGAGTGGCATATTGAAAATTCCCTGGAAAGTAGAATCCAGAAAGAATCACTGCCGCTGGCAGCAAACCCCAACTCGCAGCAAACCCCAACACGCAGCAAACACTGTTGGAGAGCAAACAAACAAAAATCACTCAAAACCTTGCATGTGTGCGCAAGCCAGGTATAATACATTTTTAAAACTTAGGATTGGGCCTTAAATTATATATATAATCAATGAAGTCCTTTCTTACTTTTATTTCCCACTTCTTGAAATTTGGCATCTGCTGAGTTCTATGCAAGGGCTTTTTTCCAAACCCAAGACTTGGGGAATTTTGTTAACAGCGCAATAAAAATAACTTCATAGTGTTAC
>NW_009258265.1:1358167-1364472 GCF_000687185.1 Egretta garzetta
TTTCCCTTTTAAAAAAAATACAGACATTGTTTCTTTAAAAGGCTCCATCTGCAAATCCCATTAGATGTGCATATAAGGTTTCGGATGATTAATAGGTGCCTGCTTTGCTTTGGTTGGAGGGCCTGGGTGCATGGACGTTAACCCCTCCCTCCCCTCTCTCACATTTCACTTCACAAACTTGTCACTCTCTCCCCAGCACAGTATTTAAAAAGTGTTTCGCTCATGTCCAGCACTTCACAAGGAAGCACGCTTCAGGCCTTGGGAAGCAATTCGGGGCAATCGCCGCGTAGATCCGGTTACTGTTTTCCAGTCGGGACAATGAAGAAGTTTAGAAGAGTTCCCAAAGTACCAAATCTGCAACAGCATAAAGCCCACAAACAAACTGTTGTTTAGGGAGGAAATCTGTTCCGTAAAATTTGGAAGATTTCCCCTCTGCTCTTCTTCTGATTTTGAAGCCTGAGCTAGAGACAGTCACCAACACCGGAGCACGGACAGGATTGGAAGCCAATGGATCCCACCAGCAGCAGCTGCATGCGCAGTCCACAACCTCCCGCCGCGCTTTGGGGGTGCCTGCGGAGCACCCACGCGGATGTCACCACAGCGTCAAGCCTGAACCACTACCCACCAGCACCCTTCTCCTTCCACCAAAAATCAGATTTCGCGCCTTACTCCGATTTCTCAACCTCCTGCCTGGCGACTGCTCCCCATAGCTTCCCACGCGAGGAACGGGCATTTGTGGAGCAGCATCCCTCTTTCCAACACTCTGACTGGCATTTTGCGGCAACTGAGGCCAGAAGAAGACTAAATCCAGGACTGGCCTTGGGTTCTGGGGAGTCAGAAGGCAGCAGCCCAAATCTAGTGAGTGCGGCAGCGGGTATGAATGAAGACGATGAGGTACCGGGAAATACTACAAATGAGACTGAGAAAAAGTCAACCGAAAGAAAAAAGGAAAACTCAGGTAGGTGATATGAAATCAGGGGTGTGGGTTAGTACAGGCTATAGAATGAGAGCACCTGTAAAATTAGGAATTAAGAAATAAAACTGATGAGGAAAACATTTCGTAATTCTTGACTGGGGAAACTCGCACAATAACAACGCTGAAACTCGAAGGCTTATTCTTTGATGACCTCTGCTGTTTGCATTTCACTCCTGCAGATCTTATTTGCTGAACCAGGCATTTTACTCCCCAGTGCAATGCACATTTGCTCTGACTAAACAGGAATCACACGGCATAAATACGCTGAGCTGAAAGGCCTAGGATGTGGAGTCATATATTGCGTACCTGCCATTTGTCCAAGTGTAAGAGAACGGCAAAGAGCAAAGAGCCCCCAGCCTGAGCTGCCTGTGCTAATGTCATACTAGGATTTTGACATCTCAGTTTATGGTAAAAAGTACAGGATGCAAAGCCTCCCTTTAGATATAAATTCTGTTTGGCCTCACTAAATATTAAATGCTTTTACCTCAAAACAGGAGGTACTAAAAGTTTGCCCAATCAGTACAATGTCCAACAGCGCAGAAAACGGAGATGGTTTTCACTGTGTCATCCTAGCAAAACACATTCTTTCCACAGTGCAGTATTCAATAATTTCATAGTTGCATAAGCTCCGATTTGCTGCTGTCTCAAGCCCAGGTATGCAAAATATGCATAAAATTATTTTCTCCTACGGAAGCCGTTAAAAATTAAGATGCTTATATGCATTCATTTACAAGCTATGGCATGCTTTATCCCACAGCACTGCTATGAATTGGGGGATACTGTCCAGTATCCCCATTTTACAGGTGGAGAATACAGCGATAAAAATATTTATGTGTTTATTTTTAGGTTTTACAGGTTGGCTACAGAAGAGCCACCTCTAATCCAACTTCCATTGCTCCACTTTGTGATTTAAACCACAAGCTTGTATTCGCGCGCTCTCTGTCACACAATTAGTCCTGATCTCTGTTCTCTTCCAATATGAATGAGCCCTCAGGGAACACAGAAAATAACTTCTATTCCAAACCTCTTTATGCCCAGGATCTAGTTTACCCCCCTCGGTGATCCATTTTTTTCTTTAGAAACCCAGCTTTGTAGAACTCGTGTCCATTTCTATTGAAAAAACATGTTTGGGGCAAACAGCTCCCCCAAACCCAAATGCAAAGAAGTTGAAAAAAAAGAAAAAAAATTTAAAGTGAACATTGCTTTTGTTAAAACATTCGGTATGCGTAGGTAAACAGCAGATTTCAGCGTACTCAGATTAGAGGGGAATCTTTATTCTTAAAGAGACCGACTCCAAAGCACATCTCCCTGTTTTAAGTAGAAGACAAACGTTGCGTCTATTCTCTATTACCCGCACCCTTGACATCATCTTTCCATGCCCGCTGCTGTCCCATAGACTTTTCCTTCCAGGGGAGCCGTAAGCAATGACATCGCTGAATTACGGTGTTCCCTACCTTCTGGCAACTGCAGCGGCTCTGCGAGCTGTTACTGTAGCCAGTGCAGAATAGTGAAAACATCCCAAAGGGGATTCCATGGCTTTTTCATTTCACTCCCGTCTTTGCTTACCAGACAGCAGATTATTTGAATTATTGACCGCCCTCCTGCAAGCTTTTCCTTCCTTCTGTCCCCAGACAAAATAAAATAAATGAGGGGAAGGTCTATGAGCAATTTTATTGTGATTTCCTTCACTTCTACAGCAGTTCCAGAAATGCAGCTGGACGTATCACGTTCTGATTGCTTATCCTAAGTGGAACACAAGTCTTTTCTCTCCTCTTGAGAATTTTCCTTGACTTCTTTTAAAAAAACCAAGGTACCCAGAGTGTTCTCTTCAGAGATTGGGCTAGTCAAGAAAAATATAATATATTGAAATCACTTGAAGACAAAACCTACCAAATAAACTATTTTCTTTTAATTGGTGCTTTATTCACCACAATTTTACCTGAACTGCAATTGCCATGATTAGAGCATTGCCATGATTTGCACGAGTGCATGCAAAACCCTTTGGTTCTTGCAAAGACCCTAGTTATTACAAGATACACAGTGAAGAGCTTGGAACATGGCTCTTTGCAGAGTATTCTGAGAAAAGCCTAAATCAAGCGTATTTCTCAGACAAATAAGCGGAACGGTGTAAAACCAATGAAAGAGCCTGTCAATCTTTAAAACTTCCGTTGACACATGGATGTATTAAAAACATCTAACGGATGGCTTTGTTACGGCAATAACAGCGGCATCTACTACGAGTACTTTGTGGATAAACATGCACACACCCTTCCCTTCCTCTGTAGACTTTAGTTGCTTAGAAGCCCTATTCAGTCTGGTCTCCACAGGCTCACCAAATAACCTGAGGAGAGATGTTAACCTAGCGGTAGCTTCTCATCTGCCTCTGCTGTCCATCCACAAGCTGCAGCCATGAACATTTTCAAAGAAAATGTCACCAAATTTTCTGTCTGACCTGTCCTAAATTGTACCTGCGTTATTACGCACCTGAAGTCCCCAGATCTCCAACAACAGTTGCGTAACAGAGTTCAGACAGCTTTATTTTATGGGAATGAAAGAATGCAGAATGTCAGGGAGGTTGCAGTAGAAATGAGAACGTGGTAACAGTGCGGAATGACTCCCTTACCAGCATTAGACATGCCATGTCCTTGACTGAAGGATTCTGGAAAACTTTGTATTAAAATGGGTAGAGCTGATCTGAATTCCCACCTGGCAACCTTTCTTGGTCTTGCCGCTAACTGTAATGAGGCTTTTCTAAGCGTGCAATTCCCATTTACAGTCATGGTGGCATAAAAAGCCATAGGTAAGAGTAGATAGCAGCAGACACCCTGAGATGGACCAAAAATCAAAGTACAGGCAAGTCCCTGATCAGCTTAACGTGGTCTGGGCACAGAACATCATCTGCCATAGACCTCCTCATGCACCCTCCGTTGAGCGTTATTCCACGAGGTGCACGTGGAAGTAACTTCTGGGTACTTTATCAAATTAATCCACTCACTTTATCAAATGAATCATACTTTTGCCAAATGAATCCACTATTTATGAGGTCACTTTACTCAGCCAATGTTCCTGATAGCTTTCAGAATTTTATGTTCCATAACAGCAAAATCTATCAATGTCTTCCTACCTGATTTAACCACTTGGAATAAATATGCCCTCAAAGTCTTAGTAACATTGTGCAGATGCTTTGTATTTTTATTATACTTTCTCCTACCAAGGGAAAAATTGCAGACATTGACAGTAGTTTGCAGAATAACAAACTCCTGGTGCATTGATCTGGGCTGTGGATCACCCCCAACATCTAACAGGCAGCTGGGATCCTCCATGTACAGGTGTTAGCGACTCCCCGTCTTCTGTGCCTAAGCTGCTCTCTGAGCAACACAAGTACCCTCCGTGGTGCCAAAATCCTGTATCTGCACAGTGCCAAGTCCTTATGCCTTCCCCAAAGCATCATTTACTGGCCACTGTTAGCAGACCAGTTCAACCCAGTGAGGGAGAGCGAGCACTACTTCATGAGACCAGATTCTGATTCAGTTATGCTGGCTGCCAGCACAGAGCAAAGCCGACTTCTGTTGACCAGCTCCAAATGCTGAATTTGGCCATTGCTTTGCAGGGAACAGGTTGCGTCTTCATGCACGCGTGTATGTATTAGTGCCCAACGCAGTTTTCGGTTTTGCAACTTTATAGCATAGGGACATTTACCATTTGGGTTCTCACACATGTCTTGCTGCAGCCCTGGGGAGAGGCAGCTGTCCAGTTCAACCACACAATGAAACTGGTTGGCGTCCTGGTGGTTTGCAGACATCATGGTGGAGATCCAGATCTTCCCGGGATTCCTGAGCTGCTTGCTTTTTTTTTTTTTTAAAGTGGGAGTACAGTAGGAAAATCTTTCCAAGCCGATTTGTCCTTTCACCCAATATTTGCCGGTTTTCACAGTCAGTGGTCAAAATGCTGAAGCAAGGAGGCCCAGTTTCCACTTTTGGAATCTCACAAGCCCTCCAGCCATGAATAACCATATGTCTCTTTACACCACCATGCCGGGAGCAGCCTGGGTGACAGGATCCAAGCTACGCATCCTGCTCTATTCCCAGGAATACTTAGCTGTTTAAAATCATTCACATTGGTTTTTTGGAGGTGAAGACTGATGAAACCACCCCTTAGGAAGGATGGCCTTTGCACAGGGCGGAGCGGTGAGCTCACATGTATGTCCAGGTTGCATTAGCTATTTTTATCCCAGGATAATTTGATGGAGGTGGCTTTAGTTCCCGCGGTGTGTTATTGGTATTGGAGAGCTGTGCACCCCTCCACATGTTTGCTGGGGGAGCAGAGACCCAGAGGGAAGCCCTTGAGACCAAGGCTGGTGGCAAAGTTCCCGGCAGGGGATCCACACTTCAAATCCTGCTTCCCCGCTGCTCTCTCAAAAGTCACATTTGTCAGCCTTTGGGAAGCACGTACTGGTGTGTGTTTGGTCAGTAAGAGATGCGAATGAAAGGGGTTGTACAACTACGGGCAAAAGCATGGGGAGAAACTTCTGGGGTTTTGGTTTTCATACTTTTCCCCAACTTCATTCAGGGATTTTTGAAGTATAAGTAGCAAGAACAACGTTGACGCAAACAAGACTGATTTCCTTGAAATAGAGAGCAGTACCCCTGCAGCACGATACAGATCCCTGTGCTCATTATCACTCATGGGACCTAGGTTTGATTTCTCTATTTCTGATGGACACAGCTAAGATCAGTCATGATCAATCATGAACCCTACAGCCACACCTGGCAGATTTTTCCAGCTTTATTACTTTGGCAACCAGACACCTAGAAGATGCTGCCGCATATCATGCTCATTGCTACCATTTTGTACATCATTTCTATGTAGAAATATTATGCTAGGACACACGGCACCTCCTTGCATACTGGTTACACACAAAAAATTAAGTAATTAATCTTCAACATAACACAAAGCCTACTAGCAGCTTCACCTTCTAGGCAACTACAGGAGCAAGAGGGGAGAAAGAGTGAAGGAACTTGTAAAACTGACTCCCTGAGAGATTGGCAGCTTGGGCTTTGCTCACTGAAGCAAGAGCATTTTCCCTTGCATTGCCTGCAGATACTTCACGAGCACTGATTTTAAAAACACAGGAGAAAAAACTAAAATAAATAAACAAACAAAAAAAGAAAACAAAAGAAAAGGAAAAAAGATTGCCACAGTCTCAAGCAACGTCAGTTGTGTTTGCTATTTAGCGTAACAGCTGCGGCATCCCTTTGGCTATGGCTTGAAAAGGAGGCGGAGGGGAGCCCTTATCGCCTGACAGGAGGGGGGAGCCGGGGGGAGTCGG
>NW_009258265.1:1364587-1374923 GCF_000687185.1 Egretta garzetta
TAGGGGAATGGTTGGGCTTGATGAGCTTAAAGGGCTTTTCCAACCTAAATGATTCTGTGGTTCCATGAAATTTGGCTTTGAAATATGACTCTTGACCACATTGCCACCAACTGCACAAACAGCAAAAAAAATTTTTCAGGGCAGCACAGCGATGGGGACTATACTGAGGCCACCAGATCTCCTTTTAGTTTTCATTTTGCAAGGATTAGAAGAAGCTCAAAGTCTGGAGTATCATGCGCCAATTCAAAGAACAACGGTTCTCCGGCATTGTTTGTTTTACCATGTTTCTACACCCCCACCCCCCCCCCCACCCCCACCACACTGGCCCTGTGCTAGCTTGGGGTGCTTACTAAGTGACTTTACCTTACGCCCCGCACCAGAGGCCATAGCCACGCACCCATTGCACATCATAGACATGAAGCGCTAGCTTTGCTGCCTGTGCTTGGTCGATCAGGGAGAGTGATAACATACGTGTAAGGAATGAAAGTAGAGATGTGGGGAAGGAAACTCTTTGGATGCAGCGATAGCAAGGAATGAGCGTTTCCTTCCCAAAGCTGCTCGTTTCTCACCTTGCAGACCTAGGCCCATGCCTCTGCAGTTTTGCCACCACCCCCTTCCCAACACCGAGCTTTCCCACCTTTGGCCCCTTGGACCCAAGCCTGACAACACCGCTAAGTCAGGCTGAGCTTGAGGGGGCATAGCACAAACTTCTTAGAACTTCCACTGAGCTCTTCAATGAGTCGTTTCTAGCAGACCTCTGCCATGCACGTGTTCACGGAGACCAATGTAACTGCGAATTACACAACCTGTGTGCTTGCCTCTTAGAAAACCAGAGCTCGAGCAACAAGGCAGAAACAAGCAGCAAGTCACGGAAGGAAAGGACAGCTTTCACAAAGGAGCAGCTACGGGAGCTGGAAGCTGAATTTGCCCACCATAACTACTTGACAAGGCTCAGGAGATACGAGATAGCTGTGAACCTGGATCTCACCGAGAGACAAGTACTTCCCAAATCTCTGCCTCCCCAGCTCCTTCTTCCTCCCCCACAACTTCTCCCTAAAGCTAAAAACCTGATATGTTACTCGAGGGTGTACTTTTGCAATGGCACAGAGTTATTCACTGGCAGGGGTTGCCCAGAGAGGTGGGGGAGGCCCCATCCCTGGGACCATTCCAGGCCAGGTTGGACAGGGCTGTGAGCAGCCTGATCTGGTTGAAGGTGTCCCTGCTCCCTGCAGGGGGGTTGGGCTGGGTGACCTCTAGGAGTCCCTTCCCACCCAAAACATTCTATGATTCTATTTTAACACAAAGCCTCTGCATTCTTTTAGAACGCATTTGTTATCAATTTCTGCAGGTAGTCAACAGACGTAATTATGTTTGTCTAAACAAAAGACACATTTGGGAATAGCTGATAGCTACTGAGCTGTTGTTTACCACCACTCACTGGTGCGTACTGGTATGTCAAGGCTTACAGATGGAATATGGGTATCACCTGAGACTGTGATTACCAGGAAATCATTAGAATGATAGGTTTGCTCCATGAGTTCCTCCTGGGTCAGAGAGTATTTTGAGGCGATAAGGACAGCCAAAAATGCAGAGTTTCGTGGAGAGAGATATTCCTGTTGCCTCATCTGTTCTCTCATTGCACTCTCAGTCAGGGTTTCCTTATCAAAGCTTAGTGGATAATCAAGGAATTGCTCAATTAAGCAAAGCAAATTACAATTCCTGAAGCATACAATTGGGTGGACTAGAGGTTCAAAGACACTGGGTGCACTGTGCCCATTGGATTGATGTGCTCGGTCACCGTAGGCAAAGCGCTCGTACCACCTTTGCGGGTCTCAGAGCAACACCTGCCTGGAACAGTTTAGAATTGTTCCTGCCTCTTTAGAGAGATGGATTACTTAAACTCGCGAGGTTCCTTTCACCTTTCCTGCTAGAATTCCACAAAACACCTGTCTATCAAGACATAGATGCATAGGTCTGCTTATGCAGCTCAGATTGAGGCAGAAAGTAATTATTTCCTTTTTATCACCCAGGTCAAAGTATGGTTTCAAAACAGAAGGATGAAGTGGAAACGTGTTAAAGGCGGGCAACCGGTGTCCCCACATGACCATGACACGGAAGATGTGGACTCGGCTGCTTCCCCCAGCTCTGATTAGACCTTGCAGCACTGGGAGAGGAGTACGGAGAAAGGGATTGACCAGAAAGTGGATGCAGTGCTTCCCATGGGATGCTCCTGCTCGCAAAACCTGTAGCCCTGACTCTTTAAAAGCTGTACGATGCTTTAGGTTAACTGAGGCAATTAAAGAACGCGGGGGGGGAAAAAAACCCAAAGGAGGGCCTGGTTTTGATTTTTGTCTGAATGAATTTAACTCCCTCTGGAATTGTCTTAGTACCACAGATGCGTCTTCAGAATAAAAGCGAACAAACACTGAATATAAAACAGGAGTAATGGTGTCCAGGCTCTTCAACACTCAGAAAATAGAGGTTGCCAGTCAGCAAGAAAGGGTCCAACGAGTGATAACGCAACTGCGTTCTCATCCAGCCTTGCCCTGGGCGCACCTATTCATTCTGTGTTTGGACTCGACACGGCACATTTTCCTTGTCCCTTACTTTAAGAGAAATAAATACTTTGATAGTCACTGATTTTTCTTGCAATATGAATTGAGCACCTGTATGGCGAGGCCGTAAGATTACAAAATAAAAAACGGAGACCAAAACTAGAGACATGGAATTCTGCTGACCAGTTTCAGGAGAGATGGCTTTCACATTGGCAGCCCAAGGGGACGGGGGCCTTGTTGATGGTAGCAATTTGCAGGGGGAGATTTCTTCCAAGCTTATTGTAAATCCTGAAATTAAAGTGCTAGATCTCAATTCCAAATATTTTTTTCAAAGCAGTCACCACCAAACGTCCCAGCAGGTACAGCAGAGATTGAGCCCTCAACACGATAGCAATTGCTATTTTTGCTTTCAACATTTAAAACTATTTAACTAAAGGAAAACTGCTGGTTAGTGCTGCGTTCCTTTTTGATCTACAGAATCTCTCTGAAAACCCGCGGTTTTCTTTGTGAATTCAGGATTGTCAAGAGAAGCAGAAAACAAATTCTCGTTTCATTTTTCACTGGAGACAAAACTTTCCTTTGAATAAACATGTGCATGTGTGTATTTAAATTACATGTAAAACCAGCTGTTATTCTAGGTATTGTGTGGATTTACACTCATTACTTACTGTCTTCTAAACCAGTATCTGGATTGACAACATTCAGATCAGTGACCAACTTAGCCCTTTTTGCAAACTTCCCATTAATAGGTTATTTTTTGTGAATTATTTTTTTTTTGTAGTGTTTGCAACTGATCAAATATATTCCATACGAATGAATAATATCCCTGCTTTTCAAAACACGTGAACATATCGTGTCTTTGATCACATCTGCCTTTAACAGGGTTTGAGGACACCAAGAACCTCTACCAGCAATCTTTAAAGCCACTAAAGCTGACATGGCCACCTGCCCATACTTGTAATATAAATGATATGTAATACCTGTACATAAATAATATGTAAAAGAAGTTTTCCAATACAGAATTAGAAATTGCCATGACACCACCAGAAGCCTTAAGAGCACTTCCACTTGAAATTAGGCCCCCTTTCAGCCAAACCTTGTAGCGTATCAAATTAAGAAGTTTTAGAAAAGCGTAGTCGCTGTTTCCATTTCTTTTGTCTTTTTATTTAATGTACAAATGCCATATTTTAAACAGAATTTTACACTAGTGTATCACATTCTGACTGTTGAGAATACTGAAATTTGAGTTTAAATATTTGACAGATAACCGTTATTTGCAGCTATGGCCAACGATCTTCGTTTCACCTTAATCTGATGCGTTGTTATTGGGGTTTAGCGTGGGCTGCAGATATGCTGGATATAAAGTTGCATATCTGGGTGATATGTTTATAAATTTATCTGTGGTTATTCCACTTGTAAGAGACCTCAAGATAGATAAACATCAACTTTTTCTTTTTTTTTTTTGGAACAGAGATGCTGTCTTCTTTCCAAAGAGCTGATTATCTGCCAAGAAAAAACATCCATTATATTCCTTAACAACTCCAAACTTTATTTGACAGATGAAAAAATGAGCAGTTTAGAGTATAGATTTGTGCAAAACCAATTTAAAATAAAGAACTATTTTTTAAATGGAATTGTTTGAAAATAAAGAAGCTTGAGAAGTGAAAATCCACACAAGGTGTTTTCCCTTTCAAACCAAACCCAGTAGATGGAATGGAGGAAGAGGAACCTCTCATGAGAAGAGTCATTAAATCTATGATGCATTTGACAAACTGAAGATTGAGAATTCTTTCAGTCTTCCATGGCGACGGTGAAACATCTGGCTGTCCTTACTGCTGTTTATGCACAGGGAAACAGGGGCCTGGCTTTGGAGGCCGTTCCCGCCCAGCCCAGGGGATGAGGCCCCTCCAAGCCAGGCCCTGCTTGCCACTCGGCAGCCACAGGGGACGAGGGATCTGTAGCTGCGGGGAAGGGAGCTGGCTCTTACTGTGGGTGTCCCACACCGTTCTGCTTGCAGCATGCCTACGACTCTTACCCACCATGAACAAAACAAAAGCACATGCAAAACAAAAGGAAAAAAAGGGGGGAAAAGGAAAGAGTTACGCCAGCAGCGATAAGCTGAGGTGTACCGTGACAGAATGCTGTTCTTTGGGTTCCAAACCTGACGTTAATAACAGGTCAATAACCTCACTGCTCACATTATAGAAAACGAATTGGCTAAAAAAATTGCCCACGCACAGATGAGAAGCAGCTACAATTTACTGTAACCTTAAGAGCAGAAAACATCTACAGCTCTACTTGAACCTTGGAGCCTGATTAAGCTTCTGACCACACTCACTAGTTTAACTCTTGGCACACACTGAAGAAAGCTGGGTTTGTGCAGAGCTCTGGTGCTCACTCAAACATCCTACCCTCATCTCCAGTACCACAAACCACCATGGGGCAGGAGGGCTTTGTTACTCATTTCCTTGCAAGCCCCTAAGCCGATTATGCCCTGTACAGCACCGCTCTGCCTCCTCCCCGCTGCCGTTAGAAAGTTTGCAAGCTGCAGAAGCAGCTGATTTTGTGATGAAAACTTTGGGGCTCTTGGCTACCAACAGAAACCCAAATCAGCTCCTCACCCAGAAAGAAGGCTAATAAATTTTCCCTTTCAAGGAAGCTGTCAACGGTAGCATATCGCATCCTAATTCACTTAAAAACGAGTCAATGGGATCTCAGTCCATACCCATAATTACAGCCCCCAAACAGTTCTTGCTCTGTCTTTTGAGAAATAAGGTACGAGTCACCTGTGAGATCATTTTATGCTTAGGCAGTTTCCGCATGAAACCATCTGCTTATTCTAAGACTTTAGTGTTTTGTGAAGGAACATTTCACTCCTGACATCAAAGCATTTGACCCCTGAACCTCTGGTGCCAAGAATCTTTCAGGCAACGTCTGTCGTCTGGGAGCAAAATCTCCGACCTGCAATTATTTTTCACAGAAATACACATCAGGCTTTATTCTCCTCACAGAAGGGAAGTCAGCTACCTGGGGATGTTTGGCAATGCTTCCTGTGCCTCGTTCTCCATAAATAATCCAAGCACAGAGTCACCCGCGTAACGTTGGAAAGGTCTGGCAGGTCTTCCACAGGAAGCACGTGCAGGCAGAGAAGCAAGACTTTCCTCCCGTGTAAGGCCATTCCGTGGGGAATGGGGATCTCTGAATAAACACAAAAAGATGTGCTCTAGCCCTTCATATCCGTGCTGCCTCTCCTGACTACAGGAAAAGAAGCACTTTCCGTAGAGTGATAGATTTTATGGATGTTCTATCTGCCTAGCCAGATGCCAATGTAGCATCGGCCCTAATTTGTTTTACATGGTTTCTGTAGCCCACGACTCCTCTGTTGTTAGCCCTCAGTTTCTCTGCATCTTTGCACAGCATTAAGCCAGTGATTTTTCCAGTCAATGGAGCTACTTGGACAATTTAAAAATAACCCAACAGTGACTAAGAAAGCATGTACTCATCTATGTACACTCGACAAAATCTTAGACAGGTCCACAACCCCACTAGAAAAACTTCGGATGGTCCATAAGTTTATAGAATCACTGATTTTCAATGTCAACTACACCATCATCATCCCCACCCCCCACGTCCAGCTAAATCAGTTTAGTAGAGATCAGGAGCCTTAGCAGCAATGGTTCTCCTCCCCCTCTACTCTGCCCTTCTGAGACCCCACCTGGTGCACTGTGTCCAGTTCTGGGCTCCCCAGTTCAAAAAAGATGAGGAACTCCTAGAGAGACCAGAGGGCAACAAAGATGATGAGGGGACTGGAGCATCTCCCCTACGAGGAAAGGCTGAGGGAGCTGGGCTTGTTCAGCCTGGAGAAGAGAAGGCTGAGAGGAGATCTCATCAACACATACAAATATCTTAAGGGTGGATGTCACGAGGGTGGAGCCAGACTCTTCTCAGTGGTGCCCAGTGTCAGGACAAGGGGCAATGGGCACAAACTGAAGCACAAGAGGTTCCAGGTGAACGTGAGGAAGAACTTCTTGACTTGGAGTGTGACCAAGGCCTGGCCCAGGCTGCCCAGGGGGGCTGTGGAGTCTCCTTCTCTGGAGATATTCAACCGCTGCCTGGACGCTGTCCTGTGCCCCCTGCTCTGGGTGAGTCTGCTTGAGCAGGGGAGTTGGACTGGGTGATCTCCTGAGGTCCCTTCCAACCCCTGCCATGCTGGGATTCTGTGTAATTATTAATTTAGAACTATGAATTCAGACTACGATGAATTCCTGCTCTAGTTTTCTAGCTGTTGTCTAAGAAGACCATTACATGGTTTTTAATTGAGGAAACCGCAGATCTAGACTTCTCTGATGAGTTCTCCAACTCATACGTGAATAAGTGGTTACTTATTTGGGGTTTTTTAATGATGCCTTATATGTTATGTGATTCAAAGGACACAGATAACAGGCCTTCCAGCAAAATACACAATTCCCTATTATTCACTCATGACAAATTCCCTTGAGAAAGGGGATTGAATTTTGCACTTTGAGACAACAAAGTAAAAAAAAGAAATTAAGGCACAGCTGCAGTACAGACAGATGAACCCACGGTAGTTAGTTCAATGCCCTGATAAGGTAGACGGGAAACGCTCCGAGCTCGCTAGTTTTGGTTTTGGTACTACGTTGCACGGACAAGACTTGAAGTCAGTCATTCCTTGGCCGGGTTACACCTGGGAGAAAGTCCCTACCTATCACCTGGAGTTAGGTGATGCTTATTCAGGAGCAACGTTTCTGGAAATTTGAATACTGGAATGAATGTAGAAGCTTGCCAAAGAAACAACAAAATATAAAAGCTATTGATTTCAAATGCCCTGGCTATTTTTATTTCTTTACTTTGGTCATTTTTTTAGGTCAAAATGTTTTCAGAGGTGTTACAGTTGTCTCACAGTGCTGACACTAAACACCATCCAGTCAAGTGCTTCAGTGAAATTTTACAGCAGTAATCACTAGGATTAATAAACTGAACATGAAGCCAGTAACAGTTAGCTGCCAGTATAGCTGAACCTGTGCGCAGCTATGAAATCACTGTACTATTAAATTACAACCTGTCTGTAGAAGTTTTTGTGCTGGCCTCATCTGTTAACCCTCCAGGTGGTTTTTTTCAGAGCTGAACAATAAAGGTTGACTTTAAACACCTGAGCCAAGCTTGTATTCAGAGTATCTGTTTCTAAAGAAAAGATCATTTCCTTAGGAATACAAGCATAACGAAGACAGCAGAGAAACAGCTCGGAGAAAGTAACTCCTCAGAGTGGAACGACTTTGGACATTCTGCTACCTTTCCTCTGCACCTATGTCTTACCAGGCGGTTACTGTTATCAATTCAACACAAGAAAGGATTTGTAAAATAAACCCACTCCATCCTAAATCCAGAGACAGAAACTGGATTTTAAGTATATGCCAAAGAGCTGCTGTGCTTGGCTGGAGCCCATCCATCTCACGCCAAACCAGATGTCTGCAAGGCCTTACTGTCATGCCAGGAACTCCAGCAGTAACAAAATGCTCTGCCCCTCTTTTGCTTTCCTGCAACACAGACCTCTCATGAGAGAATCCCATCTGTGCTGCAGGGTAAACCAGATTCTTCTATTTACAGGCTGGTTTAGTACAGGAGCAAGGAGAAACCCAGCAATAATGAAGGATGGGTATCCTTTAGGAAAGGGAAACAGGGTAGATGACCCATTGGAACATATTTTCAATGGTTTGATGAAAGCAAATTCACAGTAATCATTTTGTTTCTTTTTTTTTTTTGTTAGAACACGTATCATTACCAACACTCTTCCAACCCCTGAGAGCAACCTGTCCCATGTAAAGAGATACTCAGCAATCACCACCATGAAGGGATTGTGAACATTTACCTGGTCCATGAAACAAGTGTGGTATCACCGGAGCTTAAGGAAGTGACAGATTGCTCTTTTGGAAACTTCTTTATTCGTTTCTGAACAGAACAGGGCTTTGGAGGAGCTGTGTGGCCGTTTTATGTCAGCACATAAAACCCACAAACCAACCCCCGGGAAAGGCCCACAGCGAGCGTAGGGAAGAGCTTTGTGCTTTGAAGAATTTCATCTCCTAGTGCTTTGGCATTTACTGCAGAGTAAATGCTCTCCCCAATGCTTTTCTGCCATTAAAGGGTTTGACCACCCTGCACATATCACCAGAAGCAGCAAAGGACCAGCCAGTGACCGACTCAACGTGGTTTGTTATTTTTGTTCACCTTGTTTGGTTTTTTCGCAAATGTTGCTAATTGTGGCTGACCGATCACAAACATCTCATGCCATTTGAAACAACACTCTCCCAACAGTCAGTGTATCTACTCAAATAGCCTTAGAGCGGACAAGAACATCTACAGTTTCCTACGCAAGACCCTTGGAGCTCCAAGCAGAAACGAGGCATTGTACTTCCTATGCACTTCATTCCAGAACTCGTCTTTCCAAGATAATCTTGAAATTGCTGGTCTGACCAGTGTGATGGTTATAATCCATGAACCTGCACCCTGTTGGGGAATTTCTTACAATTTTTTCCTGTCAACAGAATCATAGAACGGTTTAGGTTGGAAGGGGCCTTTGTCTAGTCCAATCCCCCTGCCATGACCAGGGACATCTTTCAGTAGGTCGGGTTGCTCAAAGCCCCATCCAATCTGACCCTGAACTTCCAGGGATGGGGCATCCGCAACATCTCTGGGCTATTTGTTCCAGTGTCTCACCACCCTCATCATAAAGAATTTCCTCCTTATACCTAATCTAAATCTACCCTTCTTTTAGTTTAAAACCGTTGCTCCTTGTCCTGTCACTACAGACCCTGGAAAAAGTAACTCCTGCTGCTGCAAATCTCAGTCTCTCTGAGAAGGAGCCCGTCTCTGTCAGGATTACAAGCTGGTGAAAGGCCTAAGGAATGGATACTTGCTCACAACTGCACTTTTCACCAAGGCTGGTAATAAAAGGTGTCCAATAAAAACATGACACTTCCTTTTTCATAACATTTTGCTTAAGTGGATATGACTGTATTTCATTATGGAGACAGCAAAGCAAAAAATTGGAAGTAACAGCTCTGTTTCCCTTCAAACACTTCTTAAAGCTGTGGCGTATCCTTGCTAATGTTTTGTTAAACCACCTGCTTGTACTTTTCCTTGACAGTGTAAGAGGCAAAGATTGTGGAGGGAAGAGTTGTGCACCCCACGGATGAAACTGTTTGAATTGGCTGGCTGTAATGCAGAGAAAAGCTGTGATACCTTCTACGTCTCCAAGAGGCTTATTGCAAGGGTTGAGAAAACAAAGCGCTGAGAGAGCAAGCAGGGCACATCTAGTGGCTGGCTGTAGGATTTGCTCAAGCGGTACCAGTGCTCTTCATCCAAAGACATTTCATAGAATCATAGAATCGTTTAGGTTGGAAAAGCCCTTTAAGATCACCAAGCCCAACCGTTCCCCTACCCCTGCCATCCCACCACTAAACCCTGGCCCTAAGCACCTCGTCTGCCCGGCTTTTAAATACCCTCCGGGGTATTTAACCCTATTTATACCCTTCCCTGTGCAGCCCCTTCCAGTGCCCAACAGCCCTTTCAGGGAAGAAATTTTTCCTAATGTCCAACCTAAACCTGCCCTGGTGCAACTTCAGACCATTTCCCCTCATCCCATCACCCGTTCCCTGGGAGCAGAGTCTGACTCCCCCCCAGCTCCCCCCTCCTCTCAGGCAGTTGTAGGGAGCGATAAGGGCTCCCCTCAGCCTCCTCTACTCCATGCTGAACACCCCCCGCTC
>NW_009258265.1:1375016-1382740 GCF_000687185.1 Egretta garzetta
TGGCTGTCAACCAGTACCCCCAGGTCTTTTTCCACCAGGCAGCTTTCCAGCCACTCTTCCCCACGCCTGTAGTGTTGTGTGGGGTTGTTGTGACCCAAGTGTGACCCTTCTGGGGCAGATAATTATTCCCTTCCCCCTGTGCACAAGTTTGAACCAGTTCCAATCACACGACTAAACATTCGTCACCTGCGTTTCCTGGGCTGCCTTTCCTGTGACAGTTTTCTCCTACGTTGTAGGTACTGAAGTTGTGGAAGATGGACAATGTCTCTCTACCATGCAGGCTATCTAGTACCAGCGTTCAGAAGTGTTGGGAGGGCACAAGTTTGAACCAGTTCCAATCACACGACTAAACATTCGTCACCTGCGTTTCCTGGGCTGCCTTTCCTGTGACAGTTTTCTCCTACGTTGTAGGTACTGAAGTTGTGGAAGGTGGACAATGTCTCTCTACCATGCAGGTTATCTAGTACCAGCGTTCAGAAGTGTTGGGAGGGTAGAGGGGTGAGGAAAGAAAAAAAGCTGGAGAATGTTTTGCCAATGCATCCCCAAACCTGGACAACGGGGGTTGAGCAGGCAACCCAGAGTCCCTTTGTAGCTGTGTGTGTTGCAGAGGCTACAACACTAAGAGGGCCACAATTTGGCACTAGAGCCTCTATCTAAAGCCAGCCTCAATAACAGGGTCCCAGGATGCAAGTGTCAAGCTGTCTGAGTCTAGTTTAAGATTTTGAGATAGCAGACTACTCTGTTTTTATCGTTTTCAAGCAAAGTGGAGCTATTTGGTGCTGGAGTTTCGTTTCAAGCTGTGGTGTGTCAGCTCCAGCTATGAGATTTCTCCTGCTAATTAATTGCAACTTAGAGACAAATCTGATTTAGTCTGTATGCAGTTGGGAGTAGATGATGAAAGCATGAGTTGACATGCAAATTCAGTCACACAAAACTGAATGGTCATGAGAGGACCGTGCATTCCAGTTGACTTAATCTAGGGAAACAGCAGTCATTGCAAAGACGAATGCATAAATGTGGCGTTATATATTTGGGAGTGCTTGGTGGAAGGGTCAGGACTACCATAGTTCTACTATTAGGGCAGCATGTCTTCTAGGAAATATATGTTGGTGCAGCTCCTTATAGCAGACCAGTCTAAAGAAGGTGGTAGAGCTTAATACAGCTAGTATAGATGGACAGAAGAGAACACACGTTACCTTTTTGAAGCTATAATAATTATATCACGATCATAAAAACCAGCCAGTCTTAGGATACGGACAATAGGGTAGCACACACCTTAGTGTGTCTCAGAGAATTCTAAGCCAGTCTCAGGAATTCATGGCAAGTGTCATTTTCCAGAAGCCTGAGCCAGTTCTTCATCTTGAAAAAGAAGCTAACAGAGATTTGCCAAAGGAAATTTTGAAAAAGTCTAAAAAGGCATCCAGAAAATGGTCAAGATGAGTGTTTTGGATGTATTTCTCAAGCTTCCTATAAGGTTATGCTTGACTGCTTGCTCTCTAGTTTGACCTATAAAGTCTCTAATAAATCCTCTGGCAGTTTATCTTGCAGAGGAAATGAGAGAACTCGTACCGTCCCCACTGAGCCAGCTGTTCACCTCTGGGTGGCAGGCACATGAACCTGAAGCGGTTCTCTCTCTTTTGACATTATAAGCAAAGACAAGCAGTAAGGGTGAGCACTGCTGGGTACACAACCCGCAAAACCAGCCTCAGCCACCCCCCAGGCTGGGAATTCTGAAAATGAGCAAATGGAACTCGCACCTCTTCCAACACGCTGCTTCGACACGCTCCCGAGAACTCCCTGCTATGCTATCAGAGAGTGGATAGTAATAAAATAAATACAAGGAGAAGAATGCCAACTATGAAGGAAACCTGTGAAGCAAATTGGATCCTTTTTTTCTGTATTTAATAACCTGGAGCAGCAATTTCTCAAAAAAAAGTAAAATGCAAAGATGCACAGCAAAAGCACGATAGATGCCTGTACACAGGTATGCACGTCTAGAGAGAGCGAGCACGCGCACGCAAAAGACATTTGGTATGCGACGACTTCTGGGATTAAGATGAATCCAATCTGACAAAAAAAAAAATCCATACTCCACAAAAAAAACCCCTTCTTATTAAAAATCACTGAATTCTTTAGGTAAAAGCAATTAAGTTGGCATTTCAACTCTGACTTGTGACCTGGCAGCTTCTGTCCATACCGTTTATTGCTCTGGTAAGGTGGGTCCCTAGAGATAACTCTGGATCAGGCCTGACAAGGCAACCCTATTACTGAGTAATGGGACGGAGAGGCATCCCACACAGGATATGACTGTGTCCTGTCAAGTTTTATTTCAGTGTACAGCTTGGCCAAGACATAATCGAAATCTTCCATTGCAGAGAGTTGCTGTTGCACGTTTGGTTTCTGCACCTCCTTTCTCATCAAGCTGGGTGGTTAGCATTGGATAAAACGGTGCCAGCTTCGACAAAACACAGCTTATGGTTATGCCACAGGACCATCGATTGGCACCGTAAATGCGGCTAGAAGAGCTATGTCTGAATTCTCAGCTTAAATGATAAACACGGGCAAACATGCTAGAGCCAACGCTGCACGTGCTCCAAAAAGGTACAAGCAACCTATGCCTGCCGGGGGAAGCTGCCACTCTTCTTTGATCAGCTGTGCAATACAAGGAGATAACGTAGATGCCCCAGCTAGCATGCCTAGATAGCCCATATAGTTTAGAATATCCTATATTTTATTGTCAAATCCCACAATCCCTATAAAAGCACTTGCGACAGGGCTTTTTCCATACCCAGGAGTAATAGATATCTTTTCTAGACCTAGCCGAGAGAAGCGGGTATCTTGCACTAATAAATAAATGATGCAGCGATTCTGGCAACAGATAATTTCTAGCTGCTGAGTGGACAGAAAAGGAAAATCTTTGGCGCACGGGTCGAGTCTGTCCACAGCCATACATACGCCTGGTCATGTCATGCAAGAGCGGTGCCCTGCACCTCCCCTGGTTGGTGTTTTCTTCTTACCCATTACAAAAGCAGCCCCACAGTTTCTTTCAGAATTAGAAGCTCTCCCTTTCCACCTCCTAAAGCCAAGTATGATTGTGTTTTCCTGGGTCTAGAGGAGTGACACCAAACATTAATCTCTGCTGAGATGCTGCTCTGCTGTAGAAACAACAGTCTCTGTCAATGTAACGTGGAAAAAAAAAAAATCTATCCTGCCATTTTTTCCTTTTCACTGGATACACCTGATCACATGGCTAGAAAAGCCTAATGTTTTGCTAGGGGGTGCAAAGGTTAATGTGTACCAGATGGCAGGGAACCGTATTTCTGTGGAAGCTGGAGAAGCGTTCAGCTGAAAACACATCAGGCTGGAAGTCTGGGGAAGAACCATCAGAGGTTTCTCAGCATTCTACACAGGATAAAAAAAAATTTTCACTGGATACACCTGATCACATGGCTAGAAAAGCCTAATGTTTTGCTAGGGGGTGCAAAGGTTAATGTGTACCAGATGGCAGGGAACCGTATTTCTGTGGAAGCTGGAGAAGCGTTCAGCTGAAAACACATCAGGCTGGAAGTCTGGGGAAGAACCATCAGAGGTTTCTCAGCATTCTACACAGGATAAAAAAAAAGGTCTGAATGCAAACTGTTGAAGGTCCTCCTGCCTCTTAAAGGTCTCTAGGGCTGCTCTGTCTCGTGGAGCATCACGTATGTTTTACATAGCACATTATGGGCAGCTTGAGAACTTGCATGTTCATGACATGGAGCAGACCGGTAAAGCCCTCACTTTGGGCACTGTGCTAGGTGCTGAGCTCCTGCAGCCATTTTAGCTCTACAAAGAAAGTAGTGGAAATTATGTGCTTGTGGTTACCAATGACTAGATTTTTTGGGAGGGTGAGCTGTTATTACTGACAAAAAAGCAGTGGACTTGCAGGTGGCCAGAGCTCCACTTGATCACCTTTATCTCATGCTTCTGCTGTCACCCAAAACAGGCTTCCTCCCCTCCCAGCCAAGAACTCCTGTGCTCCCACCTCTCAATAGTCCTTCACCTCCCAACCACTGGGAAATGACTCATTTCTCCCCATTCCCAGATGCAATCTGGGGGCCCGGAGCTGTCACGCTGCTCCCTGCTTGGCACACAGCCCAGCTGGCACAGGGTGCTGCCGGATACGTGGCTGCACCCCCAGCACCCAGCTGGCACATAGGGTGCCCCATGGCTATTGGAACTGCACATTTCTCCTCCAGTTCTCCTCCAGCCTCCCACCCTGTCCATAAGCTAATGAGAGTCTTTGAAACCCCCACATGTACAGTCCTGACTGGGGGGCACAGTGGGACCAACGAAGCAAACCCTTTGGTTTACACTGTCTGGAAAGCAAGAGACTCATAGAATCACAGAACCATAGAATCGTTTAGGTTGGAAAAGCCCTTTAAGCTCCCCCAGCCCAACCATTCCCCTACCCCTGCCATCCCACCACTAAACCCTGGCCTTAAGCACCTCATCTGCCCAGCTTTCAAATCCCCCCAGGGATGGGGACTCAACCCCTTCCCTGGGCAGCCCCTTCCAGTGCTTGACAACCCTCCCTTCAGGAAACACTTCACAGCCAGAGATTTTGACTGGATCATATTCTACACGCGCAAAGCTTACAAATCCTGCTTCCAGTAGAATTTCCTATGCACAGAGACAAGCACACCCAACGGATCAGGGCAGCTTACAGAACAGACACACAATTTTTCAATTACCCCATCTCATATTTTGGGTAATTCCCTTCCCTTGAGGGAACTGCACAGCCCCTTCAAGAAATATATCCTATGTCTGCGTTAGTGACTGGACTCTGAACACTGGATCCAGGCAGCATTTCTAGGCAGATAGACAGGAAATCCATTTTCTTCCAGTGTTTACAGTCGAAGGGCTTCTGTCTGACTGGAACTTGCCCGGTGTGGCTGTAAAATAATCTCGGTGTCAGGCTATTGCCTTTCAGGCTGTATTTGTGAATGATGGTGGGGCAGTTCCCACTGCAGCACAGGGTAGGGGCAGGGGGCTGCGGAGCCCTACAGCTTCTTTTCCCCACCCTCCCCACACACAATCCCACATTGTTTTAATTTCTACATGAAGGATTTTCATACAGGACCAGATTTTTCCACCACTGGTCCCTCCCTCTATACTGTAATTTTTTTTTAATTTTATTTTTCTAAATAACTTTTACACAAGGGTAAGCAGCCGGTTGTCTGGACGCTCCTTTGGGAACAGATTGCAAAGAGATAATGGGAGTGAGTAACAGAGAGAACAGTGACTTCATACCATGGAGGTTTGAGTCATGTTTCTCTCTTTCCTTTTTAAAGAAGAAAACATTTTTCAAGCCTCCCTCAATCATGCTGTGGGTCCCTGGTTATGGAGCAGGACACAGATGTGGGAACAGATACGCTTTCTTCCAGCCTTTAATTTTTAATTCAGTGAAAGATTCGGGTGCCCCACACTCATCCCCTGTGATAATCTGTCACCCAAAATCCCACAGGCAGAGTATTTCCTACGCTTGGGAATTTTTCACCAGGTGAGCGTTAGCCCAGCAATGCTACAGTGAAATCAATGATGGGAGAGCCACCAGAGAAAGGGTTGTTTCCTCCTTCCAACACTCACCACAAACATCCTTACAGATTTATACTTTCATCTCCTTTTCACTCTATATTCCTATGTTTGACCCTTTTCTACATATCTACATTTCACCCCTTTCCAGTCTGTATTTCTCTCACGAGAGATGATCGAGAGAAGTGGTGTAATGGATGAGGATCTGCGCACAGTTTCCAATTCAGAAAAAGAAAAATTGATTGGATTCAATTTCATTGCTCCATCCACTTTCCTCAGCGGCAAGGAGGGAGGAGGACAGACCTCTGGTCCCAGCATCAGGGGCACTAACAAATCTGGCCAGGAATTTATTTTCCAGGGAAAAGAAGTATCACTCTCTATGATAATTATTCACAATTGTTTCTGTCTGAAGTTAATTGAGAAGGAGATTCTGGGAAAAAGCATAGCTCAAGAAGCTGAGCTTCCTTCAAGTGTTTTGAGATTGCTTGCTCGGGTCAAGTTCCGCTTGCACCCAAGGTCAGCCCTGCTCTTCTTCCCTTCAGTGTGACTTTTTTAGGCTCCCTTCAGTCTACGCTTGCATATCATTAGCTGATTTTTCCTCAAGGAAATACACTCAGACCTGACTGCAATTTCCTGCTTTACACACCATTAGGAGAGGAAATAATACAGCATTTCCATGAAAGCTATGTCAGGGAAACTCCTGATTTTCACACAGGAGCCTTCAAATGAGAAAAGAGCAAGTAAAAATGAATACTACATTCCCAACAGGGAAGACCCAAAAGTTGCATTCCCTGATTATTCTGTTTTAAGCATTCTAATGGTTGCCACCCTTATTTGCGACAAGTGGAGTCCAGAACAGAACCCAAACGCAAGCATGAGAGGAATCTGCTACGACTTTCGTCCTCAGGCAGGCTTATATGGTACCTTCTCCGTGCCAGGCATTGGGGTTAGGAAGCCTCGCAGCTCCTCTGAGCTCCAATTGCCACCATAAGCACTTGAAAGGCACCACAGCCCACCTTGGGTGCTCACCGGGCGCGCTCAGCTGCACGGGTGCTATGTGCAGCGCACGGTGGTTGGTGGGCATTTAAAGATTTGCTTACAGGCATGATCAACGGGGCTGCATAGAGCCAGTCCTAGATGCACAGGAAAGAAGATAAGAAGCCAAACCAAATAGGTTAATCAGGCTTGGCAGACCTCACATGTTGGGAAGGAGAAAGACAGAAAGTTTAAGAGAATTTTGGCATTACATGGCAATAAGAAAAACTTTTAAAAGCCCCAAACAAACAGAACCCTCATTTTTAAGAACTTACACTGCAGTACCAGCGCCTTCTCTATCCTTCTGCAACAGCACTAGCTCAGGTGCTCCTTTATGTCAAATTTCTTGTGAACAATTGTCAAGATATTCTTTTCGTAGGCTTCACATCGGTTTTTAAACATGTGATAGGATCAGGTTTAGGCACAAGAAGGAGAGCAGGACACCAAAGTCCCTCTCTCTTGCATTGGCTGTGGCCACAAAGGTGGTGCCTCTCCCCTCACTGTACAGTAACTGCTCCTCGGCCTGGCCAGCAAGAGCAGAGCAGAGTGAAGGCAGCTAGAGGACATAAAAAAAGGGAGATTTAAAAAGGAAAAAAAGTGATGTCAGACACCCCAGAGGAGATAGAGGAAAAGAATCTCCATGAAGGGTTTGGCAAATAGAAAGTAAGGAGAAAAAAGAATTCCAAAACGTAGTCTTAGTCATACGACTCTTCTAGTTTACAGATTTCCAGTGCACGTTGGGTACTATCCACTGCTCTGTTTTGTGCATTCAACCAAGAAGATCATAGAATCGTCTAGTTTGGAAAAGACCTTTAAGATCACCAAGTCCAACCATTAACCTAGCACTGCCATCCTTCTTATTTAAAAGGACTAGCAGCGTGGGCTTGGGTCAGGCTGCTCCGTGCCTTCAAGTGGCCTTAACTTAGCTGGATTGAGCAAAGTTATAATAAGGTTCTTCAAAGTATCACCTTAAAAAAAAAAATAAATCTATTGAAAAGAGAATGAAATAACGACACAAGAAACCGTCCGTCTCAGGGAAACATTTTAGGGCCCATCTCTTCCTTGTTTATTTGCAGAAGGGAGCGCAGACACAACTGGGGTATGTTTTACATTACAGA
>NW_009258265.1:1382803-1389218 GCF_000687185.1 Egretta garzetta
ATCTGTTTAATATCCTGTGAATACTCAGAGTCCTTTGCACACTCCAGGCAGGAAGTCTGGAACGCACACACTGAGGAGACGTTTCCAACCATTCAAACGTTCGATAAATAAGCACGGAAAAAGTCGTTCTACTGCAATCATTAACTACTTCTTGTGCTTTTGCAAGGTTTCTTGGCTAACAAGCCCCCCAGTTCTAGCAGAGTTGTTCATAAAGTCTGAGAAAGCCTGAAGGGAAACAAACTCAGTGGAAAACATTCCGAGTCATTTAGCCTTTGCGTTTTGTCGCACCATGAGATATTAGTTAAGATCAGCGCCTCAGTGTTCAGCTCAGAGCAGGCCTTGTCTCAAGGCAGTTCATCATTTAAATCACAGAATCATAGAAACCTAGTTTGGAAGGGACCTCAAGGATCATCTGGTCCAACCTTTCTAGGCAAGAGCACAGTCTAGATGAGATGGCCCAGCACCCTGTCCAGCTGCGTCTTAAAAGTGTCCCAAAATTTAAAACAGGTAAGAAGAAAGCAAAACCAGTCCTGTGTGCCCTCCTTCTCTAACCATGAAGTGGGGACTTGTCCAAAGAGCGCTCGTAAGGGGACTGAGATGTCTGGAGCCCTTGCCTGGTAGGTCAATGACAATGCTGTTCTTATCCTGATGCTAAGGAAGAACTCTACTCATCTTTGAGAGATCAGAGTGTGGCCCACAGCATCTCCTTACTGCTTATACATACTATTTTTTTCCGTATTTTCTTTTTGCATTGTGAGAATTTCTCAGCCAGTAACAAGTTGAGAGAGCAGCTGGAGAGGAAGTTGTGCCTGCAACTTTCTAGAGCTGAAGATGAAACCACATGTAGGGGTCAAATATTCTGAGCCCAGTCAAAAGCTGGTCCTTTGGAGACCAGCCCCTGGATGTTGAGAACCAGTTAAAACAGCTGCAGAGGGACCCGGATAGATCGGAGCATTGGGCAATCATCAATGGTGCGAAATTTAACAAGAACAAATGCTGGGTTCTACACCTGGGCGGGAGTAACGCCAGGCAAGTGTAAATCAGGAGGAACCAGCAGTGTCCCCTGGCAGCCAAGAGGGCGAACCACATCCCAGGGTGCATCAAACACAGCGGAAACAGCCAGTCCGGAGAGGTGATTATCCTACTGTAATTAGCACTGGTGCGGCCTCCCCTCCAGTACTGTGTGCAGTTCTGGGGCCCACCATTCAGGGGCTTGAACCGTCCAGAGGAGGGCAACCAAGGTTGGAAGGCATGTCCGATGAGGAGCAGCTGAGGACTTTGGGCTTGTCTCGTTTGGAGAGAAGGAGGCCAAGGGGCAACCTCATGGCTCTCTGCAGCTTCCTGAGGAGGGGACGTGGAGAAGGAGGTGCTGAGCTCTCCTCCCTGGGATTCAGGGACAGGATTCCTGGGAATGGTTCAAAGCTGCATCAGGAGAGGTTCAGACTTGACATTAGGAAACACCTCTTTACCCTTGGGTGGTCAAACACTGGAACAAGCTTCCTAGAGACACGGTCAATGCCCCATGCCTGTCAGCATTTAAGAGGCATTTGGACAGTGCCCTTAATAAGATGCTTTAACCTTTGGTCAACCGTGAAGTGGTCAGGCAGTCGGACTGGATGATTGTTGTAGGTCCCTTCCAACAGAACGGTTCTGTTCTATTCTAGTTGCAGTTGCTTTGCCATCTTTTACATATGTGCCGAATATAACTCACCATTTGGAAAACAATGCAAGGGTAATAATGCTGGATTTGAAATTCATGTATAACTTCAAATATGAGACTTGGCTTGAATTTCCACTTTCCTTCACAGTTGCTAGGGCCAGCTTGACTAGCATTATTTTTAGGAGAAAAATGAGCTCTCGTCTTACAGTCTTCTCTCTGCTGTAATTTCATTGTGTCTCTGCCAGGATCAAGATGAGATGATGCCAAGAAAAAGGATGAGCTCATTGCATTTAACGGTATGAGTTTTCGCAAATAAAAACTACATTGCTCTATTGAGAAGTAGGTGAGGGTATACGACAGGATTAAAGGCAGGTAATTTTTGTTGGAAACAAAAGGAAAATGCTTTATTCTTCAGGTGTGAAACTGGCTGCTAACGTTGAGAGTAAATGTCTTGAAATAATAAATAACCTACTTGCTGGTCTGGCACACCACTCACTAATGGCCATATTTATCCGTCCTACAGCTGCTTATGGAAGAGCGATGTCCAAATGCACCGAATGTTGGCAGCTCTGGCTTGCTTTCACGACATTTGTTCCTCTTTTAGCTAATTTGAAATCAGGCCATTGCTGAAGTCAGTGAAGATATAATTATAAGGGCATATGAGAAGATGATGTATGTATTTTAAAACACACCTGTGTACTTTATACACAGATGAAGCCTTAGAATATAAAGTCTGGTCATGAGCGTAAACACTGCGGTGCTTGAGATGCCTCCACCTCTCCATCGCACACTACTGGCAGCATTGCACGGTGCTTTTCTCTTGCTCTAGAGTATCCATTGGGGTTTCAGGAGCAGAACTGCAAAATGTAGACCATGACTGTGTTCCTTAGAATACAGAATCATAGAATCACAGAATCTAGTTTGGAAAAGACCTTTAAGATCATCAAGTCCATAACATCTGGGACTTTGCAAGAAGCTCTTCAGGCACAACAGGGAGAAGATGGACTGGGTGTTTGCCAGGTACTGGAATTGGCGTTTAAGTGCATAGTGCAGCTCAATTCAGCCCTTGCTCTCGTCTCCAAGGATTTCCTGGCTGTGGTCACTTCTGCCTTCTGTTACACGTGTTACACATTCCCTTTCAGGTTGGTTGTTCCCACCCCAGCAGGGGTGATGGGAAACGCAAAGCGACTGGTGTCTGCAGGGTAAGTTACATGTTCAAATTGCGACCTTCCAACTCCCTGTGCAGCAGGTGAGGAAATGATGGCGCACACCACCACCGCTGTCTGTCACGAATGACGTCAGAAAACGCAATCACCTATTCACGCTCAGCCTGAAATTATTCTAGTTTTAGTACTTGCCTATAAAGAAATTACTAATCCAAAACGCAAGATCTCTATTCCTACCCTGGTTCCAGTTTGCAAAGGCCCATTCTGCCAAGGCTTCCTTTTTTCCACGCTTTGTAATGTCTATGCCATAACCAATAATATATTAATAAAGGATTTTGGTCACCTGCTCCAGTCTAGGATACAAGCTGTCGGTGAGGGAGAGACATTAGAAATGTTGAGTGTCACAGGCAGTATGGACATTTCCTTCACTAGATCTTTTCTCAAAAGGGCTTGTACCACTGTGATTCAATTCTGCGTCTCCTTTCATCTTATCACACAGGATTTTTAAAGGAGAAGGGATCTTGAGTATCTAGGAAATTTCTCCTGCTGGTAGTCCTTAGAGAACTGATCTGATTGCCCTTCCATAAGGACGGAATTTCTGATTATTCACCATTATTGTACTATTATTGTACTTTTATGACTCAAACGAACAAGATACATGTTACTGATAAAACAACATAGCGAAAACAGTGAACTATAAGAAAGAGTCATTTGGATTTTCCTGTTCAAACCCAAGGTATAAATCTCAGCCTCTGGAATGATGGATTCAGCACCCTTTCCACACATTGATTATTTCTGGGTCCGACACACACACACACACACACACGGGTCCCCCCTCCTCTCAGGCAGTTGTAGGGAGCGATAAGGGCTCCCCTCAGCCTCCTCTGCTCCAGGCTGAACACCCCCAGCTCCCCCAGCCGCTCCCCAGCAGCCTGGGGCTCCAGACCCCTCCCCAGCTCCGCTGCCCTTCTCTGGACATGCTCCAGCCCCTCCAGGTCCTTCGGGGAGTGAGGGTCCCAACCCTGGACCCAGCATTCGAGGGGAGGCCTCCCCAGTGCCCAGGACAGGGGCACGATCACATCCCTGCTCCTGTTGGCCACACCATTCCTGATACAGGCCAGGATGCCATTGGCCCTCTTGGCCACCTGGGCACATCACTGGCTCATATTCATTCGGCTGTTTACCAACACCCCCAGGTCTCTCTCTGGCAACAGCTTTCCACTCTTGTCAGTGAATCCTTCTCAATGGTGCTGCGCTAGTTCAGAAGAATCCCTCAAAGCAGAGACATCCATCAACCATCACCTCTCCAGCAGCACAGTTCCTAAGCAAGCCAGAGGCACAGTCCCTTACACAAGCCCCATGCAATCTCTGCAGAGTGTTGCATAAAAATGAAGGAGTCTTCAACAGGGAAAGACAGTTCGGACATCTATAACGTACATCTGAGCTCATGATGTGTTTGACTGGTTGGCTGGATTTTTGCACAAGGACTTGGACAGGTACTACTAAATCATTTTATGCAAAGTAGGTAGCCATAGGTGTCAAAGATTGCCTCATTCCCTATGTGACCAAAATTTAAATAAAACTTAAAGTTTTCCTGTATCCTTACGAAAATCCTTTAATGACGTTGCCAAGTATCCCATGGCTCCTAGTTAGAAAGCAATAGGAAGATATGACCCATTCCATCTCCCTTGCTCTTCCTGCAACATAACTGGATCACAGAGTCCCCTGTGACTTTCCCAGTGGTGTCTGCTCCAATGTCTCGCTGACACAGAATGACCTAATTTGTTATGGCTGGTAAGAACCGAGAGAAATGAAATCCAGGGTCTGTAGTTAATTGGGGTCAGGTTGAGATGATTTATGATCTAAGGAATGTACTCACTCTTGACACTATCATACGAACAACAGTATCAACTGGACTCAGCAACCTTTGGAATCAAATTAAAATTGGGATTTTCCCGAAAATGAGAAATAGCACAGGCAAGACCTGAGGGAAGAGGCAGAGGAGTGGGCAGATGAGGCCATATTTGATCTGCAAAGCCAGGCACCTTCTCTTCCCACATTGTCAATCCGTTAACCTTCAAGTCCTGATCTATCATGATTCAGAGGATAGATGTTGCCAGGAATGGGTCTATGCCAAGAAAACTTCATCTGTCTGGAATCTGACAGAGGGGAAAAAAACAAAAAAAAGTTTGGAAATTTCAGAGGAAGGTGGGATTTGTCCCAGTTACAGTGTCTCTGTGTTCACTCAGCTGGCTCATGTTAGCAAGTTAGGCTCACTGAAAAATAGTGTCAAACATTTTTCCATCACTCAGGAACCTTGAGCTTGATCCCAAGTCAGTGGGCTGCGCAGTGTAACCCGTGCCCCTAAACAGCAGGAGCCTTCAGCAGGTTCCCCCGTGCCTTTTGCTTATATCTTAAATCAACATTTTTGTTTTCTCTGTGGGCTTTACAAAAGGATTACAGAAGAGCTACTCTATTTTCAAGTCCAAGACACTTTAACACATTTCAGAAGTTAAACACAACATGAAAATAAATTCATTCAATACTGATTTTCGTTGAAAAAAAAACTTCACTTGTGGCTTCTTTCCTAGTTATGACTCCGCTTCTCCCTTCTTGCTGTGTCCTGTTCTTAATTACACACAATGCAGCCATTCCCAAGCCCAGTGAAACCAGGGACTGAAAACAAATGCTGGGTATACCCTTGTGCTTCCCAATACCAAGAGGTGCTTCAACAACCTTGGAAAGCCCAGCAAGGAGCCCAAGTCTTACAATCAACCAAATAAGCCTTATTTCAGGAATTACACAGCCTTGTGGCTAGAGCAGCTGTGACTGGCCGTGCCTTGCCATGCCAGAGGAGATGGGTCCGTGTACGACTGACAACGATCAGGTTTTGTAAACACCCAGGGATGCTGTTCAAATCACTCCATCTGCCACTCAAGATTCCTCCAGACATTAGCGCGAGTTTTAACCATAACGCATTCTGTGAAGGTCTGGAAATACGTGGTATATTGAGTCTGCAACCACTGGGAATCAGCCTTCTGTGTTCTGCTTTTCTAAAAGACTGGAAAGGAAATGGCCGTCTCCTGATAGCGTGTTATTACCAAGACCTAAGCACTGCACACATCCCGATGACTTAGTTTTGTTCCTTCTTCATCTCTTTGGTTCAGCTTTTCAATCTCCGTTTTTTGTTGGCGTTCAGACAAAAGTCTATGAAACAACCCATGGAGAGCAAAAGCACTAAGACTGAAAAATCCCACAGCCAATGCTTTCCTCCTCCTTCCAGCACTCACACACCTCCCCGGCAGCAGGAGTAAGATATCATACTGACCATACTGCAGGTCTGGTACCATTATCTTGGGCTCTTTTGGTGTTTAGTTTAAAAAAAAAAATATTTAAAATGCCCTCTAGAATATGGAACTGAACATTCCTGTTGCTTTAGCCACCATGACTGAGATACAGAACAGCAACTTTTCTGGTGAGATCTCACCTGGAGCCCTGCGTCCAGCTCTGGAGCCCTCAGCACAAGGAGGACATGGACCTGTTGGAGCGGGGCCAGAGGAGGGCTACCACAATGATCCGAGGGCTGGGG
>NW_009258265.1:1389336-1402938 GCF_000687185.1 Egretta garzetta
GGGTGGTGAAACCCTGGCAGGGGTTGCCCAGAGAGGTGGGGGAGGCCCCATCCCTGGGACCATTCCAGGCCAGGTTGGAGGGGGCTGTGAGCAGCCTGATCTGGTTGAAGGTGTCCCTGCTCCTGCAGGGGGGTTGGGCTGGGTGACCTCTGGGGGTCCCTTCCCACCCAAACCATTCTATGATTCTATGATCTTTCATAGGTTTAATAACTGCGTTCAATAACGTTAGCCTCCAGTCAAAGGATTTGATATTCCATATCGAAAGACAAATTCACAATTATTCTATAACTACAAAGTACAGAGAAGCACCTTGAACTGGACAAGAATGACACCAAAAGAGGAGAGTCATGGGAAAGTACAGATAGCTCAGAAGGCTGGTCTGCCTGAAAGCAAGCGACATAGATGAACTTGGCTTGGAACTCACATTATTCAAGAAAAAAAATGAAAGTGAAGTAAACTCCTTCCAGCATGCCTGCCTTTTCCTATGCTACTGCTTCTCTAGCTAGGAAATAGAGAGATTCCATCAGCTCAGGAGTCCTTTCATGGGAAAATTTTGTCCAAAGACACTATTTATTTTTTTTTAAGCAGAAAAATCAACTCTATTCTGCTAATATCTGTCAAAAAAGGCAGAGAAAGGGAAGGAGAGAAAGAAAATTTTTTGCAAGCCTGGGAGTGGTTGTTGTAAGGACTCTCCCTAGGATCCCGTGCTTCTTATTGAAGCCCACCTTGCTTACCCATACCCTCACCTGCTGGCTAGGGGCAGAGTGCATTAACCTGCACCTTCCTGTGCCCTAAGAGGGGGTTTATGTACTATTCCCCACAGATACAAGCCCAAAACATACAAAACTTCTTAGGAAAAGGAATTATCACTCTGGAGGGGTGCAAAATGCTGTATAAGGGCAGAGATGCCCGACAATGCAAAAACCAGCCTCCACCGAATCATCCACGCTGTATCTCAGAGACTTCATCTACAGGCACACGCTGAGAGAGCAAAGAGCATGAGGCCGAGCCGTCCCCTGCCCCCAGAGCTCTCTGGTTCCAGCACAGGGAAAGCCAGGAATGTAACTTTGTCCTTATAAATCTTCCTGACCCGCTCTCATCTGCGGGACTGTCAGTGGCTGCAGAGCGTGGCAATAACTACATTTGGCAGTGCTCTTTGCTACCTGCAGTTTAACTCCCAACCATGCCGACCACAATAACATGGGGTATTTATTCAGCTGTGCCTCTCTTGTGGATCCTGGGGAGAAAAGATATGTTCTGGCCTCATTAATCACTTCATTCTTTGCTGGAGTAAACAGGAGGAGCCACAGGGGGTTGTCTTTGCTCAGGAGGTTCTGCGATGCTGGGTTTGCTGAAAGGGACACCTTCACTAAAAGGGCGCAAAGTTCCTCCAGTGAAGGAGGGGAAGATGAGCTGGGGTGACTACAGATGACAAAGGGACTGCAAAATGGGACTGACCAATGGTCCAAACAACTCCTTTCTGTCCCTCCCGACAGATCAAGCGGCTTCTCAACGGGAATACCCCGTGCTGCGCCCAAGGTGGAAGTGTTTCTTAACCATACAGACATTGAGAAGATCGAGGATCAGCTGCTCCCTGCTCCTCTCTGATTTGTGTCAGAGGCGCAAGGGCTTACTCCCAGGCTGCAAAAGCTTCTGAGATCCAGGGGTTTGGGTGTGGATTTTGGTTTTTATTTCCTGTTCTAATGTGTCTATGTTCCTCCATAAGGCACAAAGCCGTGCCCCTTCCCACAAATGCCTCTGACACGCCGAGGTGAGGATGATACAGAGTCTTGTTTTTTCAGGACCTGGGCATCCTATAACTTCACTTTTCAGCCCACCGCAGATGCCACAAATTAGGAGAGAACCATGACACCCCTGAGCCTCAGCCACGGGGTTGAAGGACTGCGATGTGTCAGTACGGGAGAGGTCAGGGCCACTGCAGCCGAGAAGCAGATCAGACCACTTGACTCAGCATTCCATGGGAACCACCATCCCCGAGCCCATTTTAGTCGGAACCTTCTTAAAGCTAAAGAAGTATTTTTCCCTTATCCAAGTCTGCAAAAGAATTAAACGCCCAGGGAGAAGCAAACCTTTGGATGATGGGGAAGTGTATATGGAGTGAATGTTCAAAGCAACCCAGTGCTCTGCTGCTTGATTAATATTAGACACATGGCTTTGCCCGGCCCTGTACGCCGTAACTTCAGCAGCTTTCAGAAGGGGCCACAGTCTCTTATAAGTGCTCTGAAAAGGATAAAGGTGCTGCAACAACCTGACCCGACAGCAGACTTCCCCAAGGAGTATCTGGCCAGTGCATCACCATGAATTTACACTGAAAATTGAAAACCAGAAGTAATTGGTAGGTGCTTGAAAACACTGTCAGAGTTGGTTGGGAAATCTATGGGGTTTTGTCTGGTGGGCCATGGCTGCTTCTCCACATCTGCTGCTCAGGACCCTCAGCACCCCTGTGCCCCCAACACATGCAGAGTCACCCCCTTCCCCACCTCCAGGGTGAACACACATCTTGGCCAGTGCTATCGCCTGGTGCCTTTTACCATTACTCACAGTGGGGTTAGGGAAGGGACTTTCCTGGCCTCCCCATACAAATATACCCAGTCAGAAAAAGACGACGCTATTTACCCCTCCAAGACCAAGAGTGGACTATCTGTGAGGCACATCTATGCTGACTTAAACCACCTTTTAAATAGCAAATTTAAAATTAGGCTCATAGAAAATACATATTATATTTTTATACCTTTAGGTTTTCAGTTTGCCCTAACCCCAGCGTGTCTGGCAGAGGAGCACAAACCCCACCCCGGCAGGGGTTTTATTCAGAAAATGTGTGGTGCTGTAAACGATGACTCACTTCTTCCCCTCGCTAAACACCAAGTTCTCTCTGGCGAGCCTACTTGGCCAAACACCAGGACTAAACAGTGTATAAAAAAAACAGGGTAAAAATCTGATAAAGTAGGATCCTTTTTTCAGACTTTTCCAAATCTGGAGTTTTAACATAATGGTTCCTACAGGAAGAAAAATCTCAGCTCCTGCAGCTCTATGACCTTCCAGTCCCAGGGCAGCTGCTTTAGCAAAGAAGTTTTACCCAAATTGTAATTCTATGGATTTTTCTTACTGCTTTTAAAAAAGGGTACGCAGAGGTTACACATGTTTTTCACCCAGTCTCCTGGTGTTTACAAGCTTTCTCCCCCCCTCTCTTTTGCTTACATGCAATAAAAGTCCGAGACAGCAAGTGAAGAGAAAAGCAAAAGGGGCTCAAGTGTCCCAGAGGGCAGATTTGCTGTATTACTTCCAGTGCTTTTAAAACTGAAAATGTGGGAACAGGTTTGACTGATGCTTCTGCTTCCACATGGATGTTCTTAGCTTCTTTGCTACGATTCACGTGCAAGAATAAAATCTGTATGGATTGACCAAGATCTAGCTCTGGGTAACTAAGTTTCCTAGACGCTCGACTTATTTTGCATTACTGAATTTCTCTTCGTTCTTATGCAATGAATGGGGACGGCAGATGATCCAGCACTTTGTAAAAATATTTCACAAGTTAATTGAGCCAAATTAAGCTTAGCTGGAATTTAATGCATGGCATAATCTGAATGATTCGATTTTCAGGAGGTCTGTGTTAATAACTTCTTTCAAGACGCTTTTCCCAGTTTTGTTGTGATTTAATTACGTTCCCATGCCTGTTGGATCCCTGTTTAGTTTCTGACATAACAGAGCAATTTCCTGAGAAGAGGCAGTAGCAAGGCAGAGACTCTGCTTTTTGTCTTCTAGTCTTAACAATCAATCAATACTGTCTGAAGCCAGACGACTGAAAGCCACTTTGGGGACCAAAAGAAGAATCCTATGAGAAATGGAATAAGGTTTTTTTTCAGTTTCTTTTGTTGGGTGGGTTATTTTGAATGTGAGTGCCAGAAAACCCTTGGTAACGCACTCTTGGGTCCACCAGATTCATCTTCTGTACTGTCCTAGGCTCAAGATGCTGTCCTGATTACTGGGCTTCTGGCTGACTTACTTCGTACAAAAAAGCCGAGTAATAATTCTAGATATACTGTGAATTGCCTGTGTGGCAGGGGGAGAAATTAGTTCCATGTCCTGCAAGATGAGCCTGTCGCTACACCAGCGATCGCCACGCTCACCACCACCACGCCGTTGGGTACCCTGCGATTCCCTCGTTGTGAACTTTTCATCCGAGTCTGAAAACCCACATGATTGCCCGGGTATTTCTGCTCCATCCCTTCCCACCCTGCAGCAGCGCATCCCTTCCCAGCCAGGATCCTGGCTGGCTGCCATGCCCTCTTACAGGGCTGCAAGCAGGACAGCCGGCCTCTTTCAGCCAGGACAGCATTTGGAGGGTTAAAAGTCTGCTGTGAGTTTTGTGGCTTCTTTCCAAAAGGTTTCAGTTAACACCAAAGGTCTCCTTATAGCTCACTCGCTTTAATAGATTTTTCCCATTGACTTCTCATTTTATAGACTATCATTTCCTTTTCTGCAGGGGAGCTATTTTCTGGGTCACTGATCCAACCAACTTAAAAGGGATTCCATTGATTAGGTTTTATTGGTGGTTACTTCAACCATAATGGGATAAGTTGCTCATACCTGCTAACAGCTACGTGTCTTGCTTTGGTACCCTGGCTCTGTACATCTACACGTGAAGTCTGGGTTCCTCTCTCCTGCCTTGACTGAGTGCCTGGTAATTACTAGCACCTTCTTTACCTCCTTACTACCTCAGTTGCTTTCATCCTTTTTCATTTCCAGCACAGCAAGTCAGCCGCACAGCCAAGCGGTGCCAACAAAATCCCCTACTTGTTGCACGTGGCGTCTCCGTGTTTGTCCCTGGCCATCCCCGCAGTCGCACCAGTACCACCCAGCCGAAGAGCTGCCTACCAGCCAGCATCACAAGAACAGACAAAGCCAGGAGATCTCCACTTACAAGACAAAATTGAGCAGAGTGTGGTTAGGGCAGAGTTTTGGGGGTTTTTTTATCGTGATAACTAAGGAGTAGAGCAAAGAAAGGGAACGAGAGCAGAGCTCACATGCCTGACTACCCCATGTACTCCTGACTTTCCATGCTTCATTCTGTTGCCTTATCCTACAAGATTGGGAGCCATAAGGCCATGTCTGTTAGAAGCACAAATTGGGAATCAAGGCAGGCATTCCTTCAAATGCCTTACAAAAAAGGTACAGCCCCCTTTTGACTCCTGACCAATGCAGGCTCCATGCTCTAAGCTCCTCCAAGCTTTTCTCAGCATCATATCCTTCACGCTGCTCAAGCTGTGTGACTCTCTTCCAGCCTTCCAGACATTTCCCCCAAATCCCTAACACTTTGCAGAGCGATGGCTTGCGCATATCTTTCACCTGCATATGCCTTTCAGTGCCTTTAAGTGGAAAAATGTAGACATTTAGGAAGAAGTTGCTACAATTTCTGCAATTAGAGCAATGAAGCTGCCAAACTGTGTTATAAGAAAGCAATTAGTATGATTATAATTATTATAACCATCGTTGCAACAGAATTGAACCCAATCCTTTCCCCTTTCTGGTCAACTGCAGCAAGCAAGCACTAATTAATGATGCAGCTCCAGTGCCCATTAAGCATACAAATACCTCGCCCCCCTGCAGATGAGAAACTGAGGCATGGCCTTTGAGAGAGCTGACCCAGCTCCAGGCAGTGGCGGAGCTGCCAGCAGGGCTCCTCCCTGCCAGTCCCCTGCCCCAGCGCTCCTCCAGCCCCAGAGACAGACTGGGGAGCTGCTGGGGTGCGCACCCACTCCTGCCCTGCCCTGGGGGTTGTTATCCCTGACCTGATCCCAGTTTAGGGTTTTTTGGGGTTGTTTCTGAGCTTCATGAAGGTACAGAGCAGAAGCCAAGCAGTCGTAGCAAAGGTATGAGCCTCACTAAAAAACAAAGCAGAAAAGGTGGTGCTGCCTGGGCACGGTGTAAAAATCTATGAGTATCAGCAAGCACAGAGTTATCTTCAAAGACTTTAAGAAGCCGATTCTTCAGAGCGACAACACAAGTGATTTGCAATCTGCTACTTCTAGCTTCATTTCCTCTAACAGAGCTGCTTTCCTGGCCAGAGACGACTCGCTCCTCTCTGTGCTGAACGAAGTGCAATGGGCTTATGGCAAAGGATAGCATTTTGTGACAAGACAGGGGGTGATGGTTTTAAACTAAACCAGGGTGGCTTTAGACTGGATCTAAGGAAGAAATTCTTCACAGTGAGGGTGGTGAAACCCTGGCAGGGGTTGCCCAGAGAGGGGGTGGAGGCCCCATCCCTGGGACCATTCCAGGCCAGGTTGGACGGGGCTGTGAGCAGCCTGATCTGGTTAAAGGTGTCCCTGCTCCTGCAGGGGGGTTGGGCTGGGTGACCTCTAGGAGTCCCTTCCAAGCCAAACCATTCTAGGATTCTATGATTTTCTTCCAGCTTCTTTCCCAAAACATCTGACTAGCAGCCCAGGAGGGTTGGCAGATTCATGAGCATCGGCTGGTGGCAGGGCTGGGGCAAAGCCGCATGGCTCCGTTGGCAGGGCCGAGAGAGCAACCTCTGCACTTCTTCCATTTTCAGGGATCCAGTTCCGAAGCACTTCTGCTTCCCGCATCGCTGCCATAAGCGGAGCTGCTACACGTCACATTGCAGCACCGGGCCTTGGAAGCTGAAGAGGACGATAGCGAACGTCTCTGTACTGCATCTCTCTTCGCAGGGTACAGGGAAAGGGAATCAAGGGTAGCAGGCTGCTGCTCATTCCCATTTCCCTGGAAGACACATCCCTCTCTCCGCACTTCGTCTCCGTACATCCTGAGCAGGGATTTCTCTATTTGTTCTCACAACCGCCCTGGTACATTATAGCAATGTGACAATCAATTAACTGCTCACTCTATCACAATAAAGAAGCCACCCAACCTTATATAACTCTTTTTAATTGTTTTCTTACATTATAACATTTTGCTAAACTTATTCTGCCATAACTTACATCATTTAATTTCTCAAAGTGCTAATAATTTAATTGCTTCCTTCCTGCAGACAAAGTGCCTGAACTGTCTTCTCTCATTCAGAACGTCATAAAGAGTAGCTGGCATGAATACCTAAAAGGGGCATTTTAGTCACAAGACCTTACAGAAAGCTGCTTTCTCCAGAGCCTCTGTGTTGTGTCTCCGACAGCCACAAAGGTGCAAGAAACCTACCCAGATGCTTCCCTGCGTACGGGGACTACCTTCATTCTAGAAGGTCCCTGAGAGATGAAAAGCGTGGCAAGTCTTGTGAGCAAAGTCCTAGGGGCTAGTGGAGATCTCCTGCCATATCGCCCCTACACAACATCTGGAAATGAAAACACGAAATTCAAATGATAAGTAAATAACTTACGCCACTATAGCTCCTCTTGGAGATTGCAGAAAGAGAGTGAACAAAAGTAATCTTTAAAATTCCATGGTCAGGCTTGAGAAAGAGCCCTTACTAGCAGGAATCACAGAATCGTTGAGGTTGGAAAAGCCCTTTAAGCTCATCAAGCCCAACCGTTCCCCTAACCCTGCCATCCCACCACTAAACCCTGGCCCTAAGCACCTCGTCTGCCCGGCTTTTAAATCCCCCCAGGGATGGGGACTAGGACACGCTCCAGCCCCCCCAGGTCCTTCTGGGAGGGAGGGGCCCAACCCTGACCCCAGCATTCAGGGGGCAGCCTCACCAGTGCCCAGGACAGGGGCACGGTCACTGCCCTGCTCCTGCTGGCCACACCATTCCTGATACAAGCCAGGCTGCCATTGGCCCTCTTGGCCACCTGGGCACACTGCTGGCTCATATTCAGCCGCCTGTCGACCAGCACCCCCAGGTCCTTTTCTGCCGGGCAGCTTTCCAGCCCCTCTGCACCATGCCTGTAGCGTTGTGGGGGGTTGTTGTGACCGAGCACACCATGCATTTCCAAGTGTGATTACTAACCTGTGGCTGCAATTCAGAATTTCCCCCTCTTCTGCCACTTATATCCATCCAGTTTCTAGGAATATGGAATGATTATGCCAGGTCTGGTTTGGGGCTTCACTGGGCACAGCCTTTCTTTGTTTCACTTTTTGTCTCAAAAGGAGTTAGGATGGGGACACTGCCAAACATCCTTCTTGGAAATTGGATGACGTTGTTTCTTTTACTCATCCCAGCTAATTTTAACATTGCAGTTTGGAAAATAAAAGGACCACGAGCAGTTTGTGACTTAGTCAGCTGACATACTCCTGATCTCTGGACATAACTTTATAAGCAATTATCTGACAGCATTGTTAAAATTCAGGTGTGTTGATGGAGGGAGCCTAACTTCAACAGTTAGAGAGAATTAACACCTTTTCATCTTAATCTACCAAAAGTTCAAAAAAAAAAAGGCAGTTCAAGGATACGGAGTCATTCACATGACTAAACCAGGTCGAGAACAGCTATAATACCTGAAAGTACTAAGTGATGGCCACAGTAGGGAGCAGATTGCAGAGTAGTCCGGACGTTACCAAGTGAAGACTCACGTTTTCTGTTTCCCTACCCCACCCCACTGCGGTCAGACGGTTGGCAACTCAGCCCCCCAGCGCTCTTTTACCAGTCCCTTGCCGAATATGTTGATTTGGAAAATTGTCATTAGGATTCTGGCCTGAGTCACCCTTTATCAGACCGGATGGAAGGTGGCGCATACTCCGGAGGCAAATGTCTCTGCCCACAGACTCATCAGCTGCGTAGGCTCAAGCTTCCGCAGCCTGAACAACATTAACAAGAGGCTGCTGCGGTGATAGTAGAGCGCAGCAAAGCTGCGACCAGTAGCCTGCAAGGACCTGACCCTCGGACCTTTCACGTCAAAGTGCAGGCCAACATCACAGGTGCTACAGGAGAAAAGCAGCTAGAAAAACAGATGAAGTATTTTCCCCCAGTGAAACAACCAGCAAGGAAATCTGCACACACAACGCCTCTGTGGTGGACTGTTCATTAAAACATGAGCAGAGACATTCCCTCTAGGAATGCTCTTTCAGTGATGCTTCCTTTGGTCAGCAGTCTCTTGCATTTTGCTTCCCTGCAGCGTAGGAAACCAGCTCGATGTTTCCTGCCAGACAGCAAGAGGCAGAGCAGCAGTGACCGACAAGAGGGTTAGGTCAGCTCCGGGAACGTGCTCCTGCTCCCCGGCCTCCTCTTCGCATGTTCTCATTGCTCAGGTTGGGCTGGAACTCACCCAGCTCTTTGGCAGATGTTTCCAGTGTCAGGATTTCTGTGTTTTCTCAGGGATGGCATCACCTTACTAAGCTGACATCAATAGGCAATGACTAGACACAGTGCCTTAGCCGTGGTAGTCCCGTCCAGGGAAATACAGGGTATTGAAGAGTGGCTGGGCTGAGCTCACGCCTGATGTTAAGAAACCTGAGCTCTACATCCAGCTGTTTCTTTATTATTATTATTTTTATAAACCTGCGGGTCTGTTCATGCTCCATCCTACAGGACAGAGTTTTTTCAGCTTTCAGTTTGCCACTTTTTAAGATGTTTGCCATTTGCTCCTGGTTGTGTCAGGATCTATCGCCGGGAGCTTTACATTGCGCTACCCCCAGCTGGTGCGGACTGCAGGGGCTGCTTCTGAAACTCAGGACTGGGTTTTCTCAAACCAGTACAATAGGTGGAAATAGTTAAATCGCGGGGGTGAACACAGGAGGGGGACTGGGATTAGGCACAGAACTCAATTGGTAACTAAGAAAAATAAGCTATAAGCCCAGGGGAGAAACATCCCGGGCAGTGTGGATCCTCATGTTGGAATAGATCTATTGCTAATACTTCCTAAGCAAGAATCACTTCCCCTCTGCTCTGTGCAACACTTCTGAACTCTTCACACACTCTACGCTTGAAGAAAAAAAAATTATAGATGGTAATTAATCACCCTGAATGTTAATTGCTGAGCCTGCAAAGAGAAACTCCAGAACCATCATCCCACACCTGATTAGTCAGCCTTTGAAAACAAACACGACATATTCATACAAGCACATGAGGAACAGAGGCAAAACTACTGAACGAGCTACATCATTTGTTATTTGTAACTTCTACTGACCTCTTGCCCATCCTGAATGCTTCCTGGTACGGAGTCAGCAGCTTTCCCAGGAATCCGAGCCTTCTCTCACACCCTGTTTAGAAACTCTGCATCCTCCAGGTTAGCAACCAAAAGTATTTTTACTATGTTAATTTTATGAAAACAGAAGGAAGGATTCATACAGATCCCTGAGGAAAACACAGGACACAGAAAGAGGCAGGTGGGCAAGCAAACTGATTTAAAGCACGATTCCTCCCCCGAGGCCATCGTTTTCATTGAGGGATAAATCAGAGCCTGGCCTTGCTGGTGATCAGCAGCATGGGTTTCACCTTGGGATACTTAACTCGCCATCAGGATCAACCGTGCCATGATAATGACTGCCCCATTCTATTACTGCATCTCTTGTACTGCTGCTTAATGGGGTCTTTGCTTTTAAGGCAACGCACTATGTGCTTTTTGTTTCCAGCCTAAGAGCTCATAATATAAGTGAAATGTGTCAGGTAATTAACTTGCCCAGAGCAGCGGAGGAAAAATCTTTTCCCGGTTTCGTGAATTTTATGCTTCTTTTCTCTGTATCGCTAATTACTGCCTGGGTACTGGGACCCAGAAGTAGCCTATTGAATCCTACTGGGTGGAGCCAGAATGATTCCTAGAGCCAAAAGGAACAACATATCAGTTTATATCACTGTCAAACCCAGCTAACTGAAACCAAAAAGTCCTTTCCCCAAATCTCTCAGAACTGAATCAAAATCATGAGGTACTTTAAATGATAAATTTAGCAATTTAGTTCCACGTGTCCATGCGCTTTCTAACGTTCTTAGCATTGGGATCCAAGCTTTCCAGCTTTTTACTGGTTGCAAATTGCCTCGACAAACACAAGATGCTAAAACCTGAATCTGCCTTAGGAGTTTGGGTTTGAAGGGGAAACAGAGCCACTATAAGGTAAAAGTTATAATAACATGGCTTGACCTGGAAAGCCCAAGTTCTCAGTGATTTTCCCTTCAGTGGCCAGTATGCCCAGCCCTAATTAATACCGTCCTCCTAATTAGGCTGTATGGCATGTTTTACAGTCTCAAAAGCAATAAAAAGCCTGCAAAGTTTGGCTCAGCTCCTGCCTCTGTGCAGCCCTTGAAAAAAAAAACTGTTATGCAGTTCATCTTCCATAGAGGCCTTCTGTGGGTACCAGGAAAATTTCGGGTATCCTGCATAGGCATGCACAGACATAAATACACACACATATGTAAGCATGTACATACACCCACATTACAGAAAGGTCCCAATACGAATGGGGATGAGTTGATCCTAATTTAATTCAAATAAATAGAAAAAGTCACTGATAGTACTGGCAACACATCTCAGTCACAGCAAAAATAAGTAAATAAATAAATAGCATTACTGCCTGGTTCGTACAGGCAGAGACTTTGCTGCGTCAGACGCACACAGCCACTGCAGCTTCATATCCTTGCTGTGTCTTTCTGCTTTTTCCTCACACACCTGCACACGTGTGTGAGTAGTGACTGCTCCAACTAGGAATCATGGAATCATGGATTTATAGAATCATTTAGGTTGGAGAAGCCCTTTAAGATCACCAAGCCCAACCGTTCCCCTACCCCTGCCATCCCACCACTAAACCCTGGCCCTAAGCATCTCGTCTGCCCGGCTTTTAAATCCCCCCAGGGATGGGGACTCGACCCCTGGGCGGCCCCTTCCAGTGCTTGACAGCCCTTTGGGGAAGACATTTTTCCTGATGTCCAACCTTAACCTGCCCTGGTGCAACTTCAGACCATTGCCCCTCGTCCTATCGCCCATTACCAGGGAGCAGAGGCAGACACACATGCACACCCCCCGAGCTTCCCCCTCCTGCCAGGCAGTTGTAGGGAGCGATGAGGGCTCCCCTCAGCCTCCTCTGCTCCAGGCTGAACCCCCCCAGCTCCCCCAGCCTCTCCCCAGCAGCCCTGGGCTCTGGAGAGTCTCCAGTCCCTCTTCACAGTGACAGGGAAGTGAAAAGACGACCGTGCTGTGACCTACGGCTCCTCCACATCAGCAGTTCTGTTACTGCCAGTTGGATGGGAAATTAGAACACCCTAAAGTAAACAAATATTACAGCAGAAAATCCCATCCGGTGCGGAGTTCGGAGCACAGCCACACACTGAAACCACATCTAAAGTAACAAAGGTTCCATTGTCTCTAAACCATGAAATGTGGCACCACTAACTGGGAGTCAAACTGCTGGTTTGGTCTCATATGTGCAGGTAAAAGTGGAAAGCGTGAGTGTCTGTTGACATTTAGACTTTGTGAGACATTTCAAGTATAAATTGCCTAACAATGATCTAACCAGGAGAAATATTCTCTCCCAGTTCTCCGATAAAACTAGATTAAAATTAACAGCCTGAATAGATTGTTATGAAATACAGGGAGCAGAAACAAATTTGGGAAAACTGAAAATTCAGAAGATTAACTCATAAGCGTCAGCGATCCTCTCACACCAGAGCAAGTTTAGATTCCAGTGCTGCATTAAGCCAGCTACAATGGTTGGGGATGTGGGAGCTGGGTGTAACTTCGGGCAGCCAGCAGCTTTTCCTTCTCCCGTAGGCGGGTCAGGACCGTGGTTTGGTTGGGTTTCCTGACAGAGCGGGGTCCTGGGAACACTGGAGCTGCAGCCCGCTGGCAGAGAGAGCAAAATATATTTTGACTAAATACTTAAATATGTTATTCTGCACAACAGCTACCCCTTACTTACGGGGGTTTACCCCACAGTAAGCTTACCAGTAGATCACACTGGTGGTGGTAGCTATAGAGAACACACACCCAAAAGGTGCGGTTTCCCTTTAGCCGTAGGGATAACTTTCCCCTTCTTTTCCTCTCGAGTGTCTACTTCTCTTCCAGGAGATGACATTCCAGGAATGATTATCTTGTTATCGCCGGGTCCCAACTGTTACTGACATATTTTGTAGGATAAATAGGGCCAATAAATGTTAAATACGATCGTGGAACTTGAAAGGAGAAATTTGAAAAGGTAACAGGATGCACGCACACGGCACAGAAGGCAGCGCCAGGTATGCACAAAAGTACACAAACCCACTTTTTCAGTGTGCAAATCCCAGGGCTAGATTTCTATTTTTGTCCCTTAATATTTGTAAGCAGAAAACTGATTTTGGTAGCCAGGGCTTTAATTATTTTCACTCCAGATGCGCGAGTGAGATTTTTTTTAAATTTCCTCCCCCCCCATCTTGTTGAAATTTAAGAGAACTCCCCCAGAACGGAACCGAACATACCTGAAAATATGAGTTAAAGCTGACTGCAGCCTGCGCGGGCCGCGCTGGGCGGGAGCCTGGAAGCGCAGGCCACGCCCGGCAGCGCCTCTGCCGCCTTTCGTGAATGAACTTCGGGGCTGGGTGGGTTTTTGGGGTTTTTTTTTATGAATGGGAGCTCCGTCCTTGAATGAACACCCGAATACCGCGATCTGATTGGTCCGCAAGGGTAAAGCTCCGCCCACTTTTCCCTGGGTGAGGGCCAAGAAGAGCTGGGATTGGCGGGCGTGCCCCGACCCGGAGCTTCATTCACAAAT
>NW_009258265.1:1403936-1428215 GCF_000687185.1 Egretta garzetta
CCTGGCGGCTGCCCGCTCCCCGGCTTACAGTTTTTCTTTCAGGCTACTTGTAACTGGTTCAACTTTATGCTAATTTGTCCCTTACCTTTGCTTGCCCGAACATCAATTTATTTTTTTCCTCTAAAGAACCGATAAACTTTTCTTTTAATTTGGGGAACAAAGTGCTACTCTTAACTTTTTTTTTTTACAATAATTTTTTGAAGGGACATTACTGGCATTTACAGTTTGGTGTCTAAATTGTTTGGTTCAGTTTGGTGTCTAAATTGTTTTGCCTCTTGACTTCAAGGAAGAGAAAACTTAAAATCCCAGAGAGCCCCTTTAATTCCAAGTGAAACCAGTTCTAAAGAGAACGGTGAATTTGCTCTAATTCGAGTCGCACGTATGATCAGTTTTCTACAAAATTCAAAACCTATCCTCAAGTACAGACACTTGACAAATATAAAAGTAGTTACTGTGATACAGGTAGTTAACAAGTATTTAACAACAGTAATAGTATAACAATACAGATGGCATTTTGAACAGGGTTATTTCCCTTAATTTTGCCACAAGGGAAGGACAACCTTGTCAAACCGTTCTTTTCTTAAGCCTCCAAAAAGGTATTTGCCAGCTAAGTAAGGTTATTAAGGAGAAAAAAAAACCCCTCAGCTGTTTTAGGTTCATTTCACACTGACGTGAAATGAGGGTGCTCAGTATTGGGGGGTGTGAGGGCTGCGGCATGTCCAGAGGAGAGCAACAAAGCTGGGGAGGGGTCTGGAGCACAAGTCTTATGGGGAGCAACTGGGGGAACTGGGGGTGTTCAGCCTGGAGCAGAGGAGGCTGAGGGGAGCCCTCATTGCTTCCTAAACTGCCTGAGAGGAGGGGGGAGCCGGGGGGGGGTCAGGCTCTGCTCCCAGGGAACGGGCGATGGGATGAGGGGAAACAGCCTCAAGTTGTGCCAGGGCAGGGTTAGGTTGGACATTGGGAACAATTCCTTCCCTGGAAGCGCTGTCAGGCACTGGAAGGGGCTGCCCAGGGAAGGGGTCGAGTCCCCACCCCTGGGGGGATTTAAAAGCCGGGCAGATGAGGTGCTTAGGGCCAGGGTTTGGGGGTGGGATGGCAGGGGTAGGGGAACGGTTGGGCTGGGGGAGCTTAAAGGGCTTTTCCTACCTGATTCTATGACTCTAAGGATGCACGAGGAATTACCTGGAGCCTGTTCCAGGATTGAAACCCTCTCCTAACTGACATCGGAGTAGAAAAATGGGTATTCATTAATTGCTGGTCATCGAATAGACCTGCTGAGTGCACACCCACGCTTGAGACTGGTTTCTCTTAAAGCTTTAAAAGCTTGAGCTACCAGTAAGTGAAGTTTGCCTCAGAACTGACTGCTGGTAGACTTTCTGGTTTAGGCTTTCTAATGTTTGATAATGTTTTTAGCTCACTAATCTGAAGAATTTGCCTAGAATCTCTTACAAGGGGGTTGTAGAGTGAATGCAGGGGTGTCCTGGAGTGAAGGGGCAGTCGCAGGTGGTCTCATAGCACTGTACAGAAACAAGTGATTTGCTATGTGTATAATATATACACATACGTAATATTATATATACATAATTAGTAAATGCTAATGCAAACCCTACTGCATGTTTTTTAGAACAGAGGCAGATAACTTTTCCTGTGTAGCTCACAGCACCTCTAGTCCGAGTCCAAGGGAAATCTTTGGGAAATTCAAGGCATGTTTTAATAATCTGGCTTATGATTTTCAGCTGCATCTATGGGGAACTACTTTCTCCCATGGTGACTCCCATTTCAGAATTTTAACAAGAAAGTTTGCTTCAGAGGGGACCTTATCATTTGTTTTTCTGTATTCACCTGTGTGTCGAATTATTTTCCTGAATGGTGAAAATAATTTTGCTTGATTACTGCCTTGTACTTGTCTGCACGTTAGCATTTGTTCACGAGATGAAGGTACTTGGGGATACCTTCCTAAACAAGGCAGAAGGAATAGAAAGTGAAAAAATGAACTATGTTATTTATTCTCTGCCTCTATCACCTTTAGTTAAGAAATTTTACTTTAATTATTTTATTTACGGTTCGTAACAGCTGTTACTTTTGACATAAGAGACACAAATCTAGGAAGGAAGCAGACTGGGAATAGAAATTCACAGCCATCAGCCATAGGAAACCTGTTAATAAATTTAAACCACATATACACCTGTGTGTCTATGTGTGTCTATGTGTCAATATGTGTGTTTATGTGATTTTATTCATGGGGTATCTCTTCGTTAGCTGTTCAGAATATTTGTAATAGTATCAGTTAACACCTGATTTCTCCTCTGCAGGGTAAAAGGATAAGGTCTGTGTATGAGTGACTCTTAAAAGAAACAGATGCTGAAAAACCCTAGGCCTTGTTATTAAAAACCTAAAGTTTTCCTCTACGCCATTTTTACCAGAATCTGTTAGAGTGCAGGGATGGGAAGCTGGCAGTTGGTAACTGCATGGAACTCATTTCAAGCCAAATTGTTTAGAGAAGCGATTTGGCATTCAGAGAAACAAAAATAAAAAGCTGCCTTGGAGAAAAGCTGCACAGGGTGCTGGCTGCAGGGAGGCGAGAGGTGCGCTCCTCTGTCTGCCCTTAGTCCGAAGGCTTCCATTACGCCGCTCTGGATCTGCAAAGCGGTGTGGGAGGCGGTCAGGCACGTGTTGGTGCAGTTTGAGTGGCTAAAATAAGCCTGGAGTTGGGCTTAAGTGTCTGATTAGGGATCCCAGTGATTTGAAGTATAGATGCTGGTTTGGGGAGAAGAAAATAATGCCTCTTGCAATTATATGCGGTAGATAACAAATATAAAAATGAATTTTTCTTCTGGCAACTGGCACTTCAGCCTTCTGGTACCGGACTGTAGGTGTCTGCAAGCATCCCTGTCCATTCCAGCCATGCCTTCATCTCGCATCTCTTCCGTGGTCTCTTGCTCTTAGTAATTCTCTTAGCGAGGTAGGCAGCAGTAGCCTCAAGGCTGGGAAATCCAAACTCAGCTCATACAATGTGATCCCCGTTATTTCTTCTATCGCAACGTCACTTTTAAAGATAATTCATAAAGTGAATTTTGTAGCTTTGGGTGGGTTTTTTCCTGCTCCCCACCTTTTATCGTTTATATTTCCAGTTTGTTGTCATACAGGTTATTTTAAGGACCAGTGATGGTGGTGAGAAGAGTTTGGCTACTTCCATTCTAAGCCACTGGCGGTTGTTAACGCGGTGCTGTTCCCGACGGTTTATTTTTGGCATGTCTTATCATAGAATCATAGAATGGTTTGGGTGGGAAGGGACCCCTAGAGGTCACCCAGCCCAACCCCCCTGCAGGAGCAGGGACACCTTCAACCAAATCAGGCTGCTCACAGCCCCCTCCAACCTGGCCTGGAATGGTCCCAGGGATGGGGCCTCCACCCCTTCTCTGGGCAACCCCTGCCAGGGTTTCACCACTCTCACTGGAAAGAATTTCTTCCTTAGATCCAGTCTAAACCCACGCTGGTTTAGTTTAAAACCATCCCCCCTTGTCCTGTCACAGCTGGCCCTACTAAAAAGATTGTCCCCATCTTTCCTATCATCCCCCTTTAAGCCCTGACCGGCCGCACTCAGCTCTGCCCGCAGCTTGGCTTCTGGGCTGCCAGCGCACATTGATGGCTCATGGCCAGCTTTTCATCCACCAGCACCCCCAAGTGCCTCTCAGCAGGGCTGCTCTCCATCCTTTCTTCCCCCAGCCTGTATGGATACTGGGGGTTGCCTCGACCCAGGTGCAGGACCTTGCACTTGGCCTTGTTGAACCTCATGAGTTCATGTCTTGCCTGGCTTAGGTTCAAGTGACTGAGATTAGTGGGCTTCCATTCCTGTCCCTTGACTTCAACTACATCGCCTTGGCTTTACAGCCTGGACGGTGCATTCCTTCGTCTCCTCTGCAATAACCAAACCATTAGGTTTGTCTGGTTTGGACCAGCAGCAGTTTTCTGTCAGTGATAGTTTGAGAGAGATTTTTTTGAAACAACAATCTGCCCCAAGCTCTCCCTTCCCTGCAGTAAAGGGGATGTAACCGTAATTGCTAGAAATAATAAATTATTCTAACACAAGGCTTGCTGTGGTTCAGGTTCTCCCCACAGTTTTACCCAAAAGCTTAATTCTTTGTCAGACCTGGATGAAGAATGCAAAGGTATCTGTAAATAAATACAGATTATATATATATTAAAAAATACTATAAGTATAGAATAGCATAATTCAGGTTGGAAAAGCCCTTTAAGATCACCAAGCCCAACCATTCCCCTACCCCTGCCATCCCACCACTAAACCCTGGCCCTCCTAATGTCCAAGCTAAACCTGCCCTGGTGCAACTTCAGATCATTGCTATATAAAATTATATATAAATAGTATTATATATTTATTAAAAATACTGCTCTGCCTTGCTGCTCTAGCTCTTGCAAAGGACAGATGGGCACAAGCCATCTTGCAGAACGGGGCAAGCACGCGCAATTGTATTTACAGTTGGAAAATCCGAATGAGTTGCACCCTCTGTGAATGTGCGAGGGCAATGTGGCTTAAAGCTTTTCTCAGAAAATAAGGGAAGCAGGAGCTAGAGGGGACTGTGCATAGCTGATTCCTCTGTGAAATCAGAAAAGCACTAATTACGCATACGCTGCTTCCATGCTGGAATTTTAGTATAATAGTCCATAGGACTATTACAGCATTTGATTTTGTGTGTTGGAATAATCTCTCAAGGACACACCTGTGTACAGTGCCGAGTCAACCTCTAGGTGAAGGACAATAAAATCCTTTTTCTTCTACCGTGCCATTTCGTTGCTTTATTATCTATTTTGCAATGGCTTCAATGCAACTCAGACATGGGCCAAGGCTGCGCTGGGGCAGGTGATCCACAAAGAGGATGAGCCAAGCTGGAGACTGGAAAAGGCAGGCAGGTGAGGAATCAGCATGGACGATGCTGTAAGGGTCAGGACAGCTGCCAGGCTTCACCAGATATCAGCTTCCAACCACTGTTACATCTTTCATGGGCATCACAGGAAGAAGAATTCCGATATTTTAAGTTTTAATGTAAAATAAGTATTTACGCCTGGAAGCAATGTACTGCAAAGTACATGGTGAAGCTCTTCTCATGCCTCGATTTTGAATGCTGTGGGAAAATGTCCACGTGGGCTTTCCAGCTTTTGCAAAGTCTAGTCTGTCCTGTAAATAAGAATAAATTTAACCCCTGAGTGATGAAAAGGCATCCACTTCTGAAGTGTGCTGCTGACTTTTTGAACCATCGTGAGCCTCTCCAGCTTGTCTAAAGGAGGCATTAAGCCTGAAGCTTCTTACCAGTGAGATGTTAATGTCGTTAACCATCTCAGGGCTTATCACCTCCAGCAGTGTCCCCTTCCATCGAGGCAGCCTGTCCCAAGGTAAAAGAGGCCTCCACAGAGTTTCGTGTCTCTCTATTAGGCAATCTTTGAAATATTCAAATATCTTAGACCTTGCTGTTATTCTTGGAGTTGCACTAACGGTGCTGGCCACGGGGCAGATGCCCAGAAATAAGCTTTACGGCACTGATGAGTGGGGAAAGAGCAGATGGTTGCTGTCAGGTTCTCAGTGACTCCACCAGCCCTTCCTCCGTTTCCCAGCTGCAAAATCGCACGTACCCGCAAGGCCCTGTTAACCATTTCCCTCTCCTCCTACTGGATATTTTTATTTTTTTCCTTCTGAAATGTCCTCCTGCTGATTTACAAATTGTCGCCTCTTCCAAGCTATTCTCTGCTCCTGGAGCTACTGAAAAGGTTGTGTACGAAGGCATAGATGTTTCCTGGTCTGCTTATCACTTTGGCAAAGCCTTTCTAAATTTATCAGTTGAGAATTGTCTTTCCTATGCTAAATGCTCAAAAATCCCCACGTGTTATGTTTCTAATGAAAACTGTGAACCCTGAGCTAATAAATTTGCTGTTGTCCTTATTTCCAAGGTAAGAGAGAAAGAAGCTGGCAGGCTGTTAAGGGCTAAATCTGCAGGCAGAAGATCTGTGTTGATTAATCCCAAAGGGAAACTACCCATAGTTACTAAAGTGCGTCCCAGAAAGCTCAGATCTTTCCTGCGTAGACTTATTTCTGCCTTACTGTTAATTATACCATACCAAGTGCCAAATCTAATCCTCCCTTCTCTCTCTCTCTCTCCCCCCCCCTCCCCTTCCCTCCTTCCCCTGGCAGCTCAGGTTCCAGACAGTGATGAGCAATTTGTGCCTGACTTTCATTCAGAAAACTGTAAGTAGCGTGGGGGAGAAGGGCGGGATGCACTTAAACCGAGCAAAAACCTGAATGCGACACGCGGGCATTGAGGCTAAAGTGCTCGTTTGATCTCTACATTGTTGTAATGGTGACAAAAAAAACCCAACAGGCAAACTGTCCACACCTGGACAACGCAGAAGTATCTTTGTGTGGTGGTAACCACCATGGTTCCTTATACAGAGCGGTTTCAGCAGATGTGTGTTTTAGTTGGGGGGGGAGGGTGTGTGAATATTGAGGCACCCCGAATGGCTGAGAAAATTACTGTGGCAGTCAAAGGTAAAATTTGCGCTGTTACTCCTCCCAGAGCAAAAGAAATGGGAGTGCACGTGGAATTGTGGGTGCTGGGGCCCCTGCAGGTGCTTTTTTGGGGGTTCCGCTCACCTGCGTGGCCTCTGGCTAAGCATCTGCTGCCCACTTGGTCTCCGTGAGCCGAAGGTCCGGTCTGCTGCCTGCTGCAGCACGAGGGCACAGAATCCCTCAGGAGCGATGCTCGCCACCCCGCCTGCTCCCCGTCCTTAGGAAATATCCACTGGAGGGATCGCATGCATTTGCACAGGAGCATACAGACCCCACCAGGAATGTTCGCTCCGAGAACTGGTCAAAGCACTTTGCCTTACAAAGGAGCTGAACATGGCACAGGTACAAGCATATGAAGGAACCTTCCACGATGGCCATGCAACTCCTTCTGCTTCTCTCGTGCTAGGCCTGCTTCGGCTGGGCCTTGCAGCGTGCCACCGTCCCACTTGGAAGCCGATGCTGGGCTGAGCGACGTGCCCCAAGCGAACATGGACTGTTCTGGATAGCTCTGTGTGGCAAGCGGCCGCAGGAACCCGGAGCCTGACTTTTGGCAGGCATGTCGAGGCTCCAAGAAGATGCTTCACCGCTCCCTTGGCATCTGTGCGTCTGGCAGCTATCTGAGAGTAGAGATGTCCATATACACCTCATCAATACATACAAATATCTTAAGGGCAGAAGTCACGAGGATGGAACCAGTCTCTTTACAGTGGTGCCCAGCGACAGGACAAGGGGCAATGGGTACAAACTGAAACATAAGAGGTTTCAGTTGAACATGAGGAAAAACTTCTTTACTCTGAGGGTGACAGAGCACTGGAACAGGCTGCCCAGGGAGGTTGTGGAGTCTCCTTCTCTGGAGATATTCAAAGCCCGCCTGGATGAAGTCCTGTGTAGCATGGTCTAGGAGAACCTGCTTTAGCAGGGGGGTTGGACTGGGTGATCTCCCGAGGTCCCTTCCAACCCTTGCCATTCTGTGATTTAAAGCTGGTGCAGTCAGCTTTGGTGTCCGTCCTGTGCTGATCCCCCTCTCTGCCCAGGGCAGTTTTCCCCGTGAAAACTAAAATGAAGCACATTTACTGGATGGTCTTATCTACCTCCTCCCCCAGGACGTGGCTCTGCAGCACAGCTGGGCTTGCTCTCTGAGCCATGTAGCTTGTTTCTTCCTCTTTTTGACCTAGAACTGAGGCGAGGGCTGGTCCCGTGTTTCACTCGGAATGAACAGTTCAGCTGGTTGTAAGGCGATAGCCTGTTCCTGCTATTAGAGACCGGAAAGAATTGGGTGCTCCTAGCACATCCAGCTTCTTGAAGCTTCAGTAGAGTTCAGTGTACTGGACAGAGCAATTTTTTTTTTCCCCTTCCAAGACTCAGCTGACACATCAGCATTTTTAGATGGGTTCTCTCTATCTGTTTACTCCACACGCTGAAAAGAGCTGCTGCAGATAGAAGGGAGATGGATGCCCCAGGCATAGGAAGACCCTTTTCTCTTTCACCCCTGGCCTGAGTGTTTGCTCAGGTGCAGCAGCATCGTGCTTGGGGTACTGAATGCAGTTTGGACAGGGACGAGAGCTCTTTGTGAACAGGCCCCTCTGCTACGACCGACGGCAGCCCCAGATTTGGCTGTGGGAGCCAGTTGTCCCCGAGAAGGAGCCAGAAACGATATGACGCTCTGGTATCTTATGGGTTTATTTATTTATATGGATTCTGCCAAGCTGTTTGGATCCCTTTGGGTGCTGGCGTGATGGAAAGAGCAAAGATGGGCCGTTCTGGTGTAGGCTGAAACCAAAGGTAGCCAGAAGGAATCAGGTTTGGGGGCTTTATTTTTCCCTCTTGCTGAGAAAATTGATTTGGGGGAGGGATTCTTGCAATAGAAAGTGGCCTTAACATCGTGTGCTAAGTGAGCCAGCAGCAGCTCTTTCTCCAGCCCTTTTGAGAGCTGCTTGCTGCGGCGCTCCTGAAGGGGCAATTGGTGCTTCACGCGAGGGCGAGCCGGCTGGAGGATGGCTGATGCACGTACAGTTCAGGTCAGTCCTGAAATAAACTTGGCAAAAATAGGAGGCAGTAACAGCTCGGGATGGTACTTGCCATCCTTAAAACTGTAATCACCGCTCTGAACATCCCAGGCCTTGTGAGCAACCCCGGGTCAGCTTGAAGAGGTGGGGGTAAGCTGGTGAAGGACCAGAGCTAGCTTTATTAAAGGCTTCCAGTTTTGATTTGGAGGGCAGATCTTTCCCTTCATTGCAAAACAAGCCTAGACCTACGTACCTTTCTGGGGTTACTTTTCTTTCCTTCCTAAGTGTCAGTGACCTCCTAACAGCAGCAGCAGAGCCCAGAGGCAAAGGCAGAAGATTCTTACCACGTCCTTCAGCTGGGATAAGCTTTTCCAAGGACCTAGAGAAGGAAGTTTTCCTCCCTGCTGGATTGAATTAAGCCTAAGGAGTAACAGCACCCACATCCTGCTTCCTGGCGCTGGAAACTGCAACCCACGTTTGTTATTCACGAAATTCTAACGAGCCCCGCGATACCCCTCGTGTGCATCGGGCCAGGACCGCAGACCAGTGCACTGAAAACAGAAAGGAACCTTTTTACTTTTTTCCTGGACTGTCACCGGTGTTTTGGATGAGCAAAGTGGTTACGAGATTCCCCCAGTCCCACGTTCGGGGCTGTCGGGCTGTTGGCACAGAAGAGATTCAATGACAGGGAGCTGGCATTTGGCAGGGATACGGGTGGCTGCTGAGTGCTTCCCGCCCGGGAATCAGTGTCCTCTAGAAAGGCCTGGCCTTTTTCCTGAGAGCTGAAATATAAACCTGCTACGATTAATGCAATTAGATACTTCAAAGGGCGGCTACTGAGAGGAGTGCAAGCTGAACTCTGAGGTACATTATAGGGAAAGCAAGGACCTGGAAGTCAGACTTTTGTTTGTACTGTGCTTTAGCACTGATGCAATTCCTTTGGAAAAGGGATTTTAGCTACAAAAACTGGTTAGGTGCTTCTGAAAACACTACTTGCATAAGGTATCTGTGAGCAAGGTAGCCTGGGGCCAGCCTGTAATAGTATGCAATACGTATAACAGTGTTCTACCCCAGATAACCTTCAGGTTTTGTAGCTATGCCTACAACCCCCCTTACATCTATTGTCCTACAGGACAAACGGTACTATCAGGAAATCTGCAATCGTGTTAGTGTGTTATGATTTAACGCGGGGCTCCATGGTCATGCGACTCACAAGACGTGCTGACCAGGTATGTCAGTGGGAGAGCGTTTTGCATGATGCAGATCAAAACCTTGCTTTTTTGTCTTGAAAAATAGAGTATGTGCATGCTGCCCCTTACCATATAACAGCAAAAGTCTGTCCCAGCCCTGAGCAGCTCAGGAAAGACCCACGCTAAATCCTTTTTGAAGTGCTCTGGATTATCACGGAGCATGTTAAGGCTAGCTTAGATTTGCTCTTTGAAGGTTGATGTATCCCACAGATCCCAAGCAAGGGCAGAGCTCAGCAAAGTCCAGCGAACAGTTGTGCGTGTTGGGATTTTGTTTCTCTTGGAGCCAGCTGAACGAGGACAAGGTGGTGGTATCTCAGCTGGCTTTTTACTGGCTGATAAGAAGATCTCTCTGTAAATAAGAACAGTGTCTTAAGAAGATCTCCGTTATCGAGAAAAACGTCAGCTTGACCTTTCGTTTCTCTCCACAGTAGCTTTTCACAGTCCTCCTGCTAAGATCAAAAAGGAGCCACAGAGTCCCTCCTCGGAGCCCCCGCTGTCCTGCAGCCATAAGCAGCCATTCCAGCACCGCAATGGCGAGCAGTGCCTTTACGCCAGGTAACGCAGCTTCCGCAGGGGCGGGACAGGAGCTGGTATGATCTCGAGTGCTACTGCATTGTCTGCTAACGAAGCGTTGCCACCACGCTCTGGTCTGGCTGCCGGGTACGTGCCGCAACACAAATCAACCAGGGGCCAGCTCGGGGCAGCCTGCTCAGGCTGCCGTTTACCGCACCGGATAGCTCTGACCTGTGTAGAGTAGATCTGGGCTTGCCTCTTTTTTTCCTTCTCCCTAGTGCTGTTCCTCAGCTGTCCTGATGCCGAGAGCGGTCTTGATAGCCATCTCATGCTTCTCTCTCTCCCCGTTGCTTTCCAAAATCTGTCCCGCAGGGAGCTCCCCACCACCACTGCCCACAGCCCCAGCTCTTTGCCTGAGCTGTAGCACAGCTTCCTCGGTGCCGACACCCTCCCCAGTTTTCTGCTTGAAGGGTTATTGCTATTGTGCGTGGGGGCAACCAATAGTCAGAAAGGAAGGAGTTTATGCTGGAAATTTTCTGGCCTAGGTGGCTGCACTGGGGGACAGCGTGTCTGCCGGTGACACGTTCTCCCCAGGTGCTGCCACAAGTCCTCGGAGAACTGTAATGCTCCAATATCTGTTTGACTGTCCCAGTGCCTATGATCAACCCAGACAAGTTGGAATCAAGTCCCCCAGCCCAGGAACCCCGATAGAGTCACCGCTCCAACAGTTCCCTAGGCAGGACAGGAGCTTCCTGACACCTGCGGGGCCACCCCACCCCACATCCAGCTGCGGATACCTCAACGAAAACAGGTGAGTTATTGCCAGGAGGAGGCAGGCACTGTCAAGAAGGATTGCCCTCCTCGGTGATTCAGGGACAAGGGGCTGCAGCATCCACGTTAAAGTGCTCGGTTGCCAGCAATCACAGGATCTGATCCCTCTACCAACTCCCATCCAAAGTACCTGGCACCCATCACTGCTGCCTGGGGTTTGAAGAAGTCGTCTATAACCTTAAGCCCACCAGATTCTGAGAATGATGGCCTGTGTAGCTGCCCTGGGACACATCTTTCCTTGGGCTCCCTTCCTCGCCCCAGCTACGCATGCAGCTCCTACAGCTCTAGTAATGGGCTGAGGCCGAGGAAGCTTCTGTCCCTCAACCAGCCCTGCCCTGGTGCCGAGGTCAAGAAAGCAGCCATCCCGTGTCCTCTCCCCTCTCCTAGCTCTGCCTACCAGCCACCCGGGGAGATGTGCCGTTCCTTCCCGTCCTCCCAGGGCATGGCCCAGGAAGACCCCATTGCCTACCAGCACCAGATGTCCAAGCCCTGCCTCCAGTACCCTCACCAGGGCTTCAAACGGGAGTACCACGACCCACGGTATGAGCAAGCCAGCCAGGTGGGCAGCAGCCGTCAGTACCCAGCGTCTGTGGTGATCAAGCAGGAGCAAGTGGACTACGTGTACGACCCAGGTAGGCAGAACCAGCTCTTTTTGACTGCATACGCCAGGCATCGGGGGGGGTGAGTAACCTCCTGGGTGAACATCCATCGCTTGTGGTCTTTGGGTTTTGAAATGGTACTACTTTGTCTTCAGGAGCTTGTGGGGTCTGGGAAACTGGCTGTGCAAAAGCTCTGTCAGTTTACTGCATGCAAGAGAAGGCCGGGACGTTCACTTCCCGTACCGTGTTCGGAGGAGGACTTTCTGGTAGGCAGTGGAAAACTTTAACAAGATACAGGAGCTAGAAGGTGATGCTAAGCCCATTCAAATGAGATTAAAGGCAGGCATTTTTTCCCAAGGGAATAAGTAGCCAATAGGGAGACTCTCAAAATCCATAAGGAGCCCACTTGCACCATTAGAAATGGAGAGAAGGGCGTCCCCAGTTTCACGGGGAGTTTTTGTCGTCAGGGGCATGTGTGAGCTGGTAGGCCATAGAAAGGGAGAGAAGTGAGGTCAGTGAAACCCTGGCAGGGGTTGCCCAGAGAGGTGGGGGAGGCCCCATCCCTGGGACCATTCCAGGCCAGGTTGGACGGGGCTGTGAGCAGCCTGATCTGGTTAGCGGTGTCCCTGCTCCTGCAGGGGGGTTGGGCTGGGTGACCTCTAGGGGTCCCTTCCCACCCAAAGCATTCTGTGACTCTATGAAACTGCAGCAGGTCACAGAGAGCACCGATGCCCCTTTTTGGAGCTTGCCATGCAAGATAAACCAGCTTTGTTCTGACAAACAGATCTAAAAGTCTCAAACAGACTGTTTGGAGCCTTGGGTGGCTAACACTGAACTGGCCAATTCCAAGGGCGGGCGTAAGCACAGAGCAGGGTCTGGGTTGACTTGGCAAGGTGCAAACGTGCTGCTCCGTGTCTCGGGTAGCATCACTGTGTCTCGGGTAGCATCAACCTCCACCTGCTGCTCCCCACAGAAACAGGGCGCACATAGAGCAGACATTTCAGAAGATTGCAGGAGAAAAAAGTTTATAATTCCAAAAATAACTCTCTAGATACCAGATCCATCAGGTAATCCCCTTCTTCTACCCCAAGGGATAAATACTATTTTTTAAGCAGACCTGTCCAACGATTTGCTACCCAGCCATCACAGCACCCACCTCTGGAGGGAACGTTACTTCTGGTTTCCTGGTGTTTCAATGGACATTTTGAATTGTTTCCTTTAGCAGAAACAAATACACAAATAAAAAGCTCCTATGAGGGTACAGAATCCACCACTGTGGCTGTGCCGATATTACACTATCACTGGGTCCTTCTGTCCAGACAGGGGAAGAAAATGTGCAAAGCCAGCAGGATGCTTTTTGTGAGAGTGGTTTATGATTGTAATAATACGGAGCCTGTCAGCTCCGAGTACCCTTCTGCCCTTCGCATCGGCAAAACGCCTGCTGAAGGCAATGGCTATAGGTGGGAGTACGAGGGGAATGTAAGGTAAATATTTCCAAAGCTCCCGAAGTTACAGCGTCCATTTCAGCTGTGGATGAAACATAGGTTGGAGTCAGAAAATCCAGGATTCAGAAGACACAAGATGTAGAAGATACAAATTGCAGTGCCCAGGCAGCAATAAATGCTACAGAGATATCATGAAAAGACTTTCTCCTCGTTTTCAAACTCAGGCTGTTTTTTCCTTTATGTTTTCTCAACTGTTGGTGAGAATGCCCTACCACGATGTGAAAAAGCCAGGGAGACTCAAGACATCTAAAATTACATTTGTGAGACACTGTCTGTAGTCAACATTCCATGGCCTCGGGTTGTGCCAGGGCAAGTTTAGGCTGGACATTAGGAAAAATTCCTTCCCCGAAAGGGCTGTCAAGCACTGGAAGGGGCTGCCCAGGGAAGGGGTCGAGTCCCCATCCCTGGGGGGATTTAAAAGCCGGGCAGATGAGGTGCTTAGGGCCAGGGTTTAGTGGTGGGATGGCAGGGGTAGGGGAATGGTTGGGCTTGGGGATCTTAAAGGGCTTTTCCAACCTAAACAACTCTGTGATTCTGTGATTCATTCAGACGCTACGGCTCTCCATGAACATCATCATAGTTCCCCTGGAAAAATGGAATGCCTTCTCACCCATGAAAACATAGCAGAGCACATAGTTATCTTAAACTAAGATGAGGGAGAGGTGTTGTACAAACTTAGCCTATGGTCCAAGATTTTCTGTTAAGAGGGGTGCATAAGGTGACGGACTGGCTACCCTGGCTACTCTGGAGGAAGTCACAGGGTAGCACCACAAACATTTACTTATGTAGTTCATGACTGGGAGCATGATGAAGACAACGTTGTGGTGGGATGGCTGAGACGTAAAACGTTACCGGTCTGCTACCAACCCCTTCAGAGGGCCCTAAGAGGACGTTGCTTAGACGTTGCCTCCCTATCCACCTCTGGAGAGCAAGATCACTCTGCCTCCTGCACTTTTTAATTCAATAAGTTTGTTAATTGTTCTGTAGATGTTCCTGGCTGTCCTTCCATGTACGTAAATGTTGAGAGTTATCCAAGCCATTCGAATACAGAAGATACATTAGGTAAGATACTCAGTGACTGTCTTTTCCCTGAGTTGCATTGCCCTCTCGTACCTCCCGGTCTCCATCCACAACTGCCTATGTTGTTTTCTCCTTCAGGCTGCAGCTATGACAAGCAGATGAGGTCCTTTCCTGATGATGTCTGTGTCGTTCCAGAAAAATTTGAAGGTCGGAGAAAGAATGGCTTCCAGTTTGGGTGTAAGATAGGGTTATCCAGCATCTTTGCTAGCCACTTGACCACTGTCTGCATAGTTGGTCACACTGGGTTCTTGCAGGTGTGTTAGCTGTGGTTCATACCTGGCTTTTTGGTATCCCATTTCTTGAGGTTTTTTGAGCAGCGAGCAGGCCTTCTAGCTTAAGTAGCTTAATTGTGAGTTCCATCAGAGCTCCTCTTGGAAGAGCTGCTGGTGAGTTGGCTGTTCTGTTTTATGTGAACTGAAATATTCCAGGTAAACATTTGTGAAATGTGCTTTTTTTTTTTTTTTTTTTTTGCAACCGTTTTTGCACTGTTACCCTTAGAAACACCTTGTTTGTTCTTCTCAGCAGGAGACATCAAGCAGGAAGCCGGAGGGTACCGGGAAGGACCTCCATACCAGAGACGGGGATCTCTCCAGCTCTGGCAATTTCTTGTGGCTTTATTGGACGACCCAACCAATTCCCACTTCATTGCCTGGACTGGTAGAGGGATGGAGTTCAAGCTCATTGAGCCAGAAGAGGTGAAACTATTTGGCTTCTCTAAAGGCTCAGGGGGAGCAGCCAAAAAAAAAATGCAAATTCCCAAGCAGCTTTTCCTTGGCCCTGTGGAGGCTCCTGCCTACCAGTGGTACCTGCTAAGACCCTGCAGCAAGTCAAGGTTTTTAGAAGAGGTCAAAACACTTGGGTGATGCAAATAATCAGGTTTGAGAGAGGCTGCTTCTAAGTTCGGAGTCTCAGCAATGCAGTGACAGGGTCAAAGCACCCCCTGCCTCTGCTTCCCTGGACACTTCTCTCCCAGGCTTGCAGTGACTTGTGCTGTCTTACAGTGCTCCAGGCTGGAGGCTGACACTGAGATTTGGAGTTTTGAACCCTATCGGTCACAAGTTTTCATAAAAATCTGGAAGAAACTATATCCTAGTCATTTTTATACCAAAATTATGTTAACTAAGGTGTAATTTCTAATGCTGCCATGTTCCAAAGAACCCCAGTGATACCTGACAGTACCTGGGAGCTGTGTCCGTACTATCTGTTCATGCCTGGCTGCAATCAGAGCCGCGGTTAGCACTGTTCTCGCTACGTATCAACCTTCATGGGCACTTTCAGAGCAAAGGGGTTGTTTTGGTGGGCTGACACATTTCTGAGCTGAAAAAGATGTGGGAGGAGGAAGAAAGGCATGTGGGTCGAGGAAGAAAGGCACGTGGGTCTTCCAGCGGAGGCGTTGCCTTTGGCTCCTGGTGAACATGTGAAACTTGAAGCTGAAGCGTAGCATGGGCTGAAGCAGCCCTTACGCATCCCCAAGCTTTCAGAGTACGGGAGAGTGAGGAGAAGTGGTGATGGCAAAATGAGCTCTGTAGGGGCAAGGAGAATGCTTCTCTGCGATATCGGGTGCTTCAGTTTGACTTCTTGTTGAAAAGCGGCTAAATAATTATTATTTGCGTCTGTTATTTAAATGTTGTAAATGTTTCTATGCGTTGTGGTACCGTTCCTCAAAGGAGAACCAGCTGAGTAACATTCTTTAGCCCTTGGATTGCGTTCACAGACATTCACGCACATTGATGCTTTATTCTCCAGGTAGCCAGGCTGTGGGGTATCCAAAAGAACCGTCCAGCCATGAACTACGACAAGCTGAGCCGATCCCTTCGCTACTATTATGAGAAAGGCATCATGCAGAAGGTCAGTTTGCAAAGCAGGTGGAGGTTTTATGCCTTTAGTGATGCTTCTCTGGTTAGAGAGCAGAAGCCTTACAGGTACAGAGTGCACTCGAGCCAGCCAGGCATCCTGAGCTTTCTTTCCCCGTAACTTCTCTTTGCAGCAGTTAAATGAGGAAGGCGTAAAGGAGCTGAATCTATAATAATAATAAAACAAAGGGGAATCATCATTTCTTTCTTTTTCTGCCTAGGTCTGCAGTCAGGAGGGTTGGGATTTATGCAGCGGCAGTCTAGACTTGCTGCTGGTGAGAGGAAGGCTTCTGGGGGTTGGTGCTATGTGGTAGGGATGGTCTCTTCCAGATCCAGGGCACCGGAGAGGATGACTGTAATTGTCAGAGTACAGACTGGTCAGGGACTGTCGATGCTGTTCCTACCTGGCCAAAGAATCAGCCGGCAGCATCCCATTTCCCAGGAGCTGCTCCAGGGGAGACCAGAGAAGCGGGAGGACAGCACAAGGAGAGGTTTACAGCTCTGACATCTCGGGGCAATGGGCTAGAGCAGCCAGATGTTTTTGCAAGCCTTCTCCGCTGCTGCGGAGCATTGCCCAGTGCTGCCTGCGTGCCTGCAGCATCCATCTCCTACATCTCCCTGCAGGTGGCTGGAGAGCGCTACGTGTACAAGTTCGTGTGTGAGCCCGAAGCCTTGTTCTCTCTGGCCTTCCCCGATAATCAGCGGCCAACTCTGAAGGCAGAGTTTGACCGGCAGATCAGCGAGGAGGACACGGTGCCTCTGTCTCACCTGGATGAGAACGCCACTTACCTGCCGGACCTTGGCAGCCTCCCTCCGCAGCCTTACGGCAAAGGCTACACATATTAGCATTGCTGGGAGCGTGCTGGGCCACCCTTGCTTGTGTATATAAGGTGTCGGGTTAGTATTCAATCAGTATAAGCATTTTTCCAGGCCAGCCTAGGGCGGCACGAAAGTATGAATACCTGCTTTGCTCAGGAAAAGCGTTCAGGTACACACGTGGATTATCACAGGGCTCTTGCGTGCTTGTGAGAAGAGCCTCGTACTTGTCAGGATGGGACTTGTCCTCAGCGATGCAGACATCTTCCAAGCAGCGGAGCTGCAGCTGCAGCAGCATATCAGGGAATCGCTGCCTCCAGCCAGAACAAATGAGCCCGGTGTCGTCCCTCTCTTTGGCGAGGGAGGAGATGCCATCCTACTGGGCTTTTTTGTCAGATATGAGGATGCTACAATGCTGCTGCTGGCTCTGTTCCTCCAGCACACGTACTGCACCTCTGTATAACCTGTCCTCAGCAAGGGATGGCCCTGACCCCTGGGGACTCACCTCTGCAAGGCCAGCCTTGCCTTCTTCCCAGGATGGCTGCAACCCGGTGGTCACGGATCACGTACTTTCCCTGTGAACTGCTTTGTGGGAATGGGGAATACTTGTTGGCTTGTATGTGCATGCTCCTGCCTTATCACCTCCTTGCTCCTGACACTCCATGCCAGGGCTATCCGGTATTTCGGCACTGTCTGGGCAGGGTGGCTGGAGGCACTGGCTGGGATTAGAGCAGTCCTGGAGTACAGGGCACTACATCCAGTGTAGGGGAACTACAGAGCTGCCCACTTGCATTGGTCTGAGGCCCAAAAAAGAGGCAGCAAGGCCTGAGCTACCAGTTCAGTGTAGTATTGTGGCTCTTCCAAGCTGAACAGCTTCTTCCACAACCATCCTCAGGATCGTTGAAGACCTGTCAGGTTCTTGAGTGTGCGCATCCCAGGCTTGGCTAGAAAATCAGCTGAGGCAAGAAAAGAACCTGGTGGAGGTGTGTTAAGAAAATGCTTTACAAAGTAACCTAAACCATACATAGTTCTTAATATCTGACTTGAGCCCTAACCTCCACAGCATGTTTGAGGGAAAGCCTGATGTGGTGGAAAGGCAGCTATCTCTGCAGCCCAGTACAGTACACACCACTTAACTGGACTTTGACTGATTTGCCACAATAGTGAACATTTACAGTGGGCACCCTATCCTCATTGAGAGGTGCCACGCTTTTTAATTAGCAGCTCCGACCATGTGCCCAGTTAGAGGAGGAGCAGCACAGCATACCCGTACCAGTTTCCTACTGCTTCAGGCTGATGTTCCAGCTGCTGAAATCAGAGCATCGCCAACGTGGTAGCCCAGAGAAGAAATTCTGTATGTTGACTGAAAGCCTGAATTCCCCTGATGACTCTCCCCTGCATGGCTAATGCCAACCCTCCCAGCCTTGTCCCTGGGTGCTGGGGCCAGGAAAGGCAGCTCTCCCTGCCGGAAGAGAGGCCGGGTGCTCAGAGCAGCCTGCTCTGCCGCTGCCTTTGCGTGCCCCCTGCGGCCCAGGGACTTGGTGTTCTGGCTGCTCCTGCCTTGCTCTGCAAGCACACGTCCTCTGGTGTCCCAGAAGTGAGGGTGAAGGGGAACCCTTCCCTTGGTATAAGCTGCCTTTACTATTTATGAGTGTAAAAATACTATAATTAATAAATCGGTCTATGTCTTTGGCCAGTGCACCTTCATTCAGCCCCTGGCTCGTCCTCCCTTACCTGCCGAGCTTCTTTTGCCCAGCTCCTTGGCACCAGCTTGGGGAGCTGACCCACAGCATTCAGGGATGCGTGTTTGTTTACTTCCAAATCTCGATAGAGGGAGTTCAAGAAATGGACACTTCACTCCCTGGACATCCTCACCACCAGTCATACAAGCAGGACTGTGAAATACGTAACCTCTGGCTGGACCTGGCGTCGGGGGAACAGTTCGATGCAGCAGCAGCGGAGAACATCGCCCACGCTCCCGCACTGCCGTACGCTGCTCCACGCTTTTAATTGGCTTTTCTCTGAACTTCATCTGTCTTGAGCCAGGTTGCTTTGCTAGGAAAGCGAGCGCGTTGTTATCGCCTGCTGAGCTGGTAACGTGATCAGGGCACGCCAGCAATGAGCGTGGCAGAGCCAAGAGCCCTGCCCAGGGACATCCACCCCCGCCGGCCTGAAGGCTACAACAAGGGCAGGATTTACCCTGAGGTGGAGGAGCTCTTTCACGCTTGCACCTTCCTCAAGGGAGTCAGGTACCTCCTAAGGGAAGTATTTTTGCCTTCTGGAGGCAAAACGGTGCAGGTTGCACCCCGCTGCAACCCTGTGTTCCTAACGAATGAGAGTAGTAGCTTGCGTTCACCTGGTATCTCAACCTGCAGGATTCCCAAGGATTTTACATTTATCCAGGATTCTGTGGGCTACCCTCTGCCCAGCCAATCTTCCTTCCAGAAAGGGAATCCAGGGAGCCAGTTCACTTTTGGATGAAATTTTAGCTCTGTGTTTCGCTCAGGTTTGTCAGGGCAGTGCAGCAGATCGACGGCAAAAAAGTTCTGGGAATCAGTGAGATCAGGTTCTCATAATTGAGGGCCAGTGAGCTGCAAAGGGCAGATTTATAATAACCAGATCAGAGAGCTGGGAGTCAATCAATACACTCTGTGTTTCCAGTTCGGCAAGACGGAGAGGCAGCCACTGGGGGAAAGATGTTGGAGGCCATAAACCAGTGCCATAAATTTGTCATGCTGGTCCTGAAAGCGCCAGCCCCGTCCCACCACACAGAGGATGTTGCAGCTCTGCCATGTCTTCACTCACGTTCCTGTGTGCACAGCGAAGTTGCAACAACTGCTAGGGACAGCAGAGCTGCCTTGTCCCGAGTTGCATGCTTTTGGCACTTGGGAGGGGGGAGACAGCAAGGGACAGCCAGCGTAACGCTCCTTGAAGCCAGTAGCCCTTCACCAGACATTCACAGCTGAGCTATGCCCTCATTAGGCAGGGAGGAAAGGTAAGACAGACATCATTCTTCTTCATGGAAAACCGTCTAAAGATGGAGTTCTGCTCATGACAAACACACTGATGTCTGGATGCGGAGACCTAATGTTCTCACACTTTTTTACTTTTGTTTGCGTGTTATAGTCAACATTTATTCTAGCGGCTTATTCATAGAATCCTAGAATGTTTTGGGTGGGAAGGGACCCCTAGAGATCACCCAGCCCAACCCCCCTGCAGGGAGCAGGGACACCGCTAACCAGATCAGGCTGCTCACAGCCCCGTCCAACCTGGCCTGGAATGGTCCCAGGGATAGGGCCTCCACCCCCTCTCTGGGCAACCCCTGCCAGGGTTTCACCACCCTCACTGTAAAGAATTTCTTCCCTATATCCAGTCTAAATCTCCCCTGCTTCAGTTTAAAACCATCCCCCCTTGTCCTGTCACAGCTGGCCCTACTAAAAAGATTTCCCCCCTCTTTCCTATCGTCCCCCTTTAAGCACTGAAAGGCCACAAGGATGTGGTGATGCTTTGGGACCAGCCAGAAATAAATTCTCAGCAATCATTTCTTCCTAATGTAATTTTTTTTCTAGATTTTTTTTTTCCATGTGGTTGCTATTGTTGCAATAGCTTTGCTGTTACCCTTGCTGTATCAACAGTACAGAGCCCAGCAGGAAGCACCATAAATCTATTCCCCAGAACACGATGCGAAGTTCCTTTCTGGCCATAGTAAATAATTAACACGTAACATTACAGCATGTCCCAGATGTACCCTTAGAGCATACTGGCTGGGGCAAAGAAATTGCCCCTAGTCTTAACAGGTTGCCAAGCAGAGCTGAACCATCCAACATGATTTGCGGAGCCTAACCCAGGAAATATTTCTATTACCAGATTCCATACCCTGAAATAATTATGAATAGTGATAATGAAGAACAAGGGCAGCAGCAAATCTCACTTTATGGGTTCAGCACCGAACAGGAAGGCAAGAGAGTTATTAGAAAGTGCGTTCATCTTTTTCGGGCCACGTGCTGAGCTGCTGGGGCCTGGGGAAGCCCCCAGGCCGGAGGCTTGCGCTGCAACCAAGCAGGCTCTGCGCCCTGCAGCAGGAGACGGCCTGGCAGCGCTGTGTCGGCATGGCATGCTAACCCCATGCTACAGATATCCTGTGGTAGGCCATATTCCTACCCTGGCTGCCCCCAGATCCTAAGGGTAATTAAACACAAAAAAGACCCCAGAGACCCAACAACCCCTGAGATGAGTTGCAGAGAGAACAGCCTCCAGCAATCCCTCTCAAGCAGAGGGCAGGGGCTGGGAAGCTCAGCTTGCTACACTGGCAGGGCCCCCCAGCAGGTCCTCGTCCCTTCGCTGGCCCCGCTCACTACACTGGCGACACCGGCGGGGCACCGATCCACACTGGTGTCACCCAGCAGGTCCTCGTCCCTTCGCTGGCCCTGCTCACTACACTGGTGGGGCACCGATCCACACCGGTGTCACCCAGCAGGTCCTCGTCCCTTCGCTGGCCCTGCTCACTACACTGGCGGGGCACCGATCCACACCAGTGTCATCCAGCAGGTCCTTGTCCCTTCGCTGGCTCTGCTCAACTCAACCGTGCAAACGAGCGTTCCTTACCTCTGCTGCGCAAGAGCTCGTTCGCGACACAGCACGTGTGCTCAGCACAGGGCAGGCTACCTGCCGTCCCGTGGCTGGTGGCAGGCGCTGTTTTCCTGAACACCCTAAATCCTGGGTGCAAAAGCGGCCGAGGAATTCCCACTGGTCCTGCTTCAGAGCAAAGCCAAGAGCTTCATGTCTGTAGAGAAGAGCTTGAACGCGAGTGCAGCCCAGAGGGTGGAGGAGAGACACACGGCATTCAAATCCCTTAAGTAAAAAACCAAATCCACCTCAGGGCCATGAGTCCACCTCAACTTTTCAGGGAGCCAGGTGTAGGTGTAGGGGGATAGGGCAGAGCAGAAGCTTCTACAACACACGTGTTTAAGCCCTATATGGGCACGGTGGAGAATTAACCAAAGGCGAGAGAGGCATAAGAATTTATAGGGCTTCTCCCCGCACCTCCAATAGATTTTCTTTAAGTTTAGGAAACATAAAATCTGATGTTGGATTTCCATCAGCAGGCTTTTCAGACACGGTCACTGTGACAGACCTAAATGATAGAAATGAATGTTCACATTCCAAAACAGCCAGGATCTGCCACTGAGCGAGTATGATCCAGTTCACTTCCACCTCCTTGCCTTTTTTCTAGTAAAAATGAATGAATATGGAACTCAAATAGGAGACTTTTCTACCCTCAACAAAAAAAGCGCTACTTTAGCACAGCCTGCAGAGCAGAGCTGCGTCTGGACAGACCCACAGGCCTCCCAGCTACAACAGGATCAGTTTTGATCCAAATAAACCAGCATACCCAGCCCCGCTTCTCCACCTCCAGTGTGGGGACAGACCAGCCAGAGGATTTATGTAGCTTACAGAACATACACACACACACAACACGTTTGCTAAAATCAGATACTCCCTCACTGTATTCCCAGCTGGCTTGAAAGAACAATCCATTCCTAAATGAGAAATTCCACGAAGCTGCTAATGGGTCACTATCGCAGCCTTCCACAATTGTCACAGAAATCTCATGAAAACCCAATTACTAAAAAACAAAACCCCCATTGTGTAAGCAGCACATTGCTGTCAGACAGGCTCCGGTAACGAGCCCATTAATGAGGTTAAGGTAGTTACTATAACAGATGGAGCATGTGGAGGGCTGGCTGTAAAAATCATATTTATCTTTCTTGCATTAAGGGCAAAAGGTTGAGTCTGGCTGCGTGTCAGCGTGTGTGCGTGCCAGTTATTCTTTGCTGTGAATCCTTTTGCCTGCGACGATCAGCGTGGAAATTGGCCCACGGCACGTGCTGCTGGAGCATGAGATGCAGGAGTGTTTGCTCCAGCCATTTAGAAAGATTCAGATCCCCGCAAGCAGAATGAGGCCCCCAGCTGGGCGAGGACCAGCATCAGCCGCTGGGGAACCCACGGGGGGACAGGAACCAGCAATGCTCAGTCCACGCTACTTGCATTAAGTGTTCCACGAGCCACAGCGTTGTCGAGGAGTGGAGAGGTTCACAGAGGGCCCGGAATTCCTCAGAGGAACCGCTCAGTGTTTCACATTGCTCCTTGCTCTTCCACGAGGCGGGGGGGAAGGAAAAAAAGCAACCGTAGCTCAAACCTTCACCTACACCCCCTCCACACCCCCGAAGGCTGGTGCCATTTTGCCAACCTCTTGTGGGAATGGCACTCACAGCCCTTCCATTTAGTCTTGCTTATTCTCACCCCATCTGCATCAGTTTTTCCCCTCTGTTCACCTGTAGGTAACTCCCATTAGTTTGCTCTCTGCCAGCAGGTGTAAGAATAACCCCAGTGCTTTGGCAGCCAAAGCTTCTCCCCTTAATTACAGCCGAAGCCCCTTTTCAACACCTTAACCAAATATTGCTCATTTATAGAAACTTCCACCCCCCCACTGGCAGAGCCCGCAGCACAAGAGCTGCTAAGGGCAAGGGGGTTATTTATTGCCGACACAGGGACACACGCAGCACGCGCTTGTGTCACTCAGGAAATTTTTAGTCGTTCCGCTAAACATAACACCTCCAAAACCATTCCAGCCCAGACACGCAGCCTCTGCTGGCAAAATTTGTGCCTTTAGGTAAGAAAATTGTGTTACCAGTTCTAGTGCATTAACTCGGTACAGTCAAAATGAACCAGAAGATGTGGAATTTGTACCATTTAAAATAATGCAGTTCCTTTAGACAAGAGGCAGGTGGGCACAGGCTTACAGGAGCACCTCACACAGGAGAGCTCAAGGGGCTTTAGCCCCTTAGGTGTAAGTACTGCCAAAATAAAGCATTAAGTCTGTGCTTTTATCCTAGGATCACAGAATCCCAGAATCCCAGCATGGCCGGGGTTGGAAGGGACCTCAGGAGCTCACCCAGTGCCACCCCCCTGCTCAAGCAGGCTCACCCAGAGCAGGGGGCGCAGGACAGTGTCCAGGCGGGGGTTGAAGATCTCCAGAGAAGGAGACTCCACAGCCCCCCTGGGCAGCCTGGGCCAGGGCTCGGGCACCCTCACAGTCAACAAGTTCTTCCTCCCATTCAACTGGAACCTCTTCTGCTTCAGGTTGTGCCCATGGCCCCTTGTCCTGGCGCTGGGCACCACTGGGAAGAGTCTGGCTCCGTCCTCGTGACCCCCACCCTTGAGATATTTGTAGGTGTTGATGAGATCC
>NW_009258265.1:1428256-1444123 GCF_000687185.1 Egretta garzetta
CAGTGCTCCAGGTGGGGTCTCACTGGGGCAGAGCAGAGGGGGAGGAGAACCTCCCTCGCCTGCTGGCCATGCTCCTCTTGATGCACCCCAGGATATCATTGGCCTTCTTGGCCACCAGGGCACCCTGCTGGCTCATGGTCAGCTTGTTGTCCACAGGCAGCTTATTTTCAGGTTTTTACACAAGATAAACCAATTTTAAAAAAGTCACATAAACAACAGGAGACATGAGGATGTTACGCAAAGAAACCTCAGAGCTCAGAAACCTCAGAGCAGTAACAGGTTGATAAAAGTTGCTTATCAAACCAACCTGTAAGCAGTTCAAGTGTGTAAGCCAGCAGTCTTGTTTCACAGGCTAGCTTTGGATGGGGGGTATTCCCAAAGCAAGCAGCTGAAGCCAACATGGAGAAGCTTCTGTGAATGAATTAAAGGGTATTACTGAAAAATATCACCCCAAGGAAAGAAATAACAGATGCAACACTATTCCCAAAGCAAGCAGCTGAGGCCAACATGGAAAAGCTTCTGTGAATGAATTAAAGGATATTACTGAAAAAAATCACCCCAAGGAAAGAAATAACAGATGCAACACAGATGACAATTGTTTACTTAAAAAAGAAAATCCTCTCTGTTGAAGCATTTTCCCCTACCACAAGTCAGAAAGAGGCTACGCTGGAGAAGCAAAACCAAAATGAATTTGGAACAGAAAAACCTCACAGCATACCGTACAATCGGGGCTTCCACTGCGTACACCCTCTTTTCCATCTTTCACTTCACTTTCAAAAGTGCGAATTTTCATAGAAAACAATATTGGATGCAGCTGCAGAGTTTGTGGAAGGAAAATACGTTTGGAAGAAGACTCAACAGGACAACCTTCCCTGCCTAATGCCGTAATGAAAAAAGCCTCCAAACTTACAAACTTTCTAATTCTATTTAACTTTATGAAGAAGTAACACCATGGGAAAGCGCAGGGCATTTATACAACGTAACAAACCAGTATATACCAGTATATACAACATCCCTGCCCACCTTTGTACATAGATACAGATTTCCAGTATGGCTACTTGTCGCTGTGAAACAGCCTTCAAATTCACTGAGCGTAAACCAACCAGCCAACTTTGACAATGATTTTAGCAAATGTCCCAGCTTTGAAGAATAAAAAATAAAATAAAAATTGGGTATCTGCAGCTATGGAGTCAGGTAAGTTTCATCTGTTTTCAACAGAAAAAATAATTTACAGATGGCTTCAGCGGGACATAGCACACACTGGAGGTAATTTCTTTTTAAACAAGGAACTGTTACACAATGTTTTACAGACATTTTAGCTGTAAGAGCATATTCTATTAAAAAACCCAACAGTTGTGATGTCACCAAACATTGTCAGTGGAAATAAAACACATGACACATTGTATAGAAAGTCTAAACATCTGTAACCACTTAGGTTCACAGACAGAGCCGTGCTGCAGAGTGGATGTGGTTAATTACCATTTGATATACTAGCCTTCAGCACACAGGAGATGGTGATGAAGGATAAGACTTGCAGGCTGACCTGTGCCACTGGCCAAGTATAACTGACATTCTAGCTGGGTTTCAAGGGATCTTTCCTGCCTTCTCCCAAAGCCACAGATACTAAATATCTCCCCACAGATGGCTTGCATAAAAGACAGTTACACTGAACAGGAAAAGGCATAAAACGGGAAAAATGGAGAACAAGCAGCTCCCAAAAAGAGCCACTTCCCAAGAGCGTAAGTAGAAATAAATCCCTTTTAAGCAGGATAAAGAAACAAACTATTCCAGCCTCTGTTTGTCTGGTCATTCAGAACACAGTTAGGTTGGCGAACAACTATTTTTTAGTCATTATCTTCCTCTTGTCGTTCAGCTCAGTGCCCAGATTTCTGAGTCTTAAGTTTCATCTCTTAAAAATGACTAAAGTAGTGCTTCAACAACCACTTCTGAAGCGATGCAACACGCTGAGGAGACCCAGGACATTTGTCAGGCAGCTGTGGACTCCAAGGAATAGCTGACACGAGCACACATTGCCCCCTTGTGCTTTTGCTCTGGAAATGCTTATTTTGTAGGTAAGCTTCAGCTGAATGTCCTTTCTTTCAGGACATTTGCAACGGTGCAAAAATCACAGTCCCACAAATATAAACCCAAGAAGAGTCCATGAAGGAACGAAGCTCATCGCCGTCTGAATGCACGTGATATCCTCCAAGCATTGGGCTCCTCGTAGCGATTGTACAGGGGCTCCAGCCGCTGCTGCTTTTTCTGTTTGCTCAGCTTGGTTGGATCAGAAACCTTGAAGAAAGCTGGTGCAAATTCCACCAGCCAGCGAGGATCAATAGTGGTCACTTCACGCATATATTCCTTGGTGGTCAGCACCAGCTCATGATACACCACCCTGTGAAAAGGGAGAGCAACTCTGGAAATTACTTTTTCCAAACAAGAGGAGACAAGGCAAGGGCTGGAGTACCCAAGCTTGCCCCTTTATCTCCGTTTCACCCTCCTTCAGAATAAGGCTCCTTAGAAGCTCCAACACAGGCTCCAGAAGAACCATCCAGAAGAGCCATCTTCTTTTTCCTCTCCTACCTCACAACTTCTCTTCAGCACAGAACTACTTCATTCCATTTAATCCTCTCCCTGCTCCCTCCTCTCCCCCTCAACACTCAAGTGTTTTAAATTCACTTCCACAATACAGAGACACCAAACTGCAGGCTTCAGGCCTGGCCTGGGCTGAAAAATTAATTCTCATCTCTGCACAGGCACTAATTTTAGCAGGAGAAAGAACCGAAAGCAGACTTGAAACCTTTCTCACTCTGCTCATGGCTGAGGAATAAGCAGCCTATCCTTTGATCTGTACTCCACAAATAGGGCACACCACAACCTTTTCAGTTATAAGGTCTGAAATGAAATAGAAAATTACATGATATTGCCTCCCTTACCATTCCGGCTGCCTGTTGAAGAGAGCACTGGATGGGTGGATATAGACTACTTGTTGATCAATGAGTGTCCGATAACCTTCCTGGGGATCCTTCTTTGCTGCATTTCGGAAGAAGCCGCTACAGATGGCCTTCTGGACTCGAACTGTTGCCTTCCCACAGGATACTACATCCAGCTTGTGTCTGCCAGACAAGAGTTAGAGGAAAAAAAAAAAAAGAGAGGTCTCCAGATTATGGTGCAGTTACCAACATCAGATGAGCAGATTTTGTTTAGCTGCTACAGTGTAAGAACACTAAGAAAACAAGGTCACTACTTGTCCCTCTCGACTTGCTCACCTGTCCATAATGCCCAACATCTGCTTGCGGATGTCCTGTGCCCTGCGTAAGGATCGGGCCTGGATAAAATTTTCATAGCACCAGGGATTTGAAAACTTGTTATTCTTCCAGGAATTGTACACAGCCAGCAGAGTGAGGTGGTCACCTTCTGTCTGATGGAACTTGGCTTTCTTTTGATCAGCAAGTGCTTGTTTATCCTAACACACAAAATATGTATCCATCAGGTATCTGCATTGTAGAGACAATCCTTGTGCAACATGGAGGAGGACACGGGCTCCTTGTCACTCATACCATGACTTTTTAAATCTACCCAGAAAGTGATGATATAAGACTGAGAAGACAACACAAAATCTTGAGTCATGAGTGACTAAGGACCAAGCGATGAGAATCTAAAGGTCACTGGGACTGCTCTCACTAAGCTAAAACTACACCTGTATGAAAGGAAAGCCTAGACCTGTTCTTGCCAAAGAGAGACCTCATGTAGACACTCCACACACTCTCCCACGGGTGACAAGGACCTGACCAGAAAAGAGGAACTTTTTTTTTTTCCCCTTCTCTAATACTTTTTATTCAATTTCAGTCGCTATTTTTGAAAGGACACTTCAAATTAAGTGGCTCACTTATACTGCAGGACGTATAAGCACGCATGGAACTAGCTAGTTTTTTATTGCTCTAGAAGCAACCTCAATTACTCATCAACGAAGGTGCTGAAGCAGTAGCTTTGACCCTGCTGACTTACCCACCTCCCCCCCACTTCTCCAATCTGCAGATAAAAAAATTTAATCAAACACTGTGGCTATGTAGATCAACATTGAAGTTAACAGACTAAACTGCAGCAGGCTGTCATAATGAAGAAATAATGGATTCGAGAGGAGTCTGCTGTTCAGGAATCCTACCACAGCACAGTCTGCCAACTTAAAAGAAATCGGCACAGGATAGAATTGCCATGAAGAAATTAATTCCATGGATCTGAAAATGACAAAGCCATTCTGAACACCAGAGCTGAGACTGACTGGGTTTAGGGCTGTACGTGTTTACTGGGAAATGCAAAAGAGAATGTGAGACTCCTAACTTCCATCTTCCCATCTGCAAAGAAACTACTGACTTCCACAGCTACAGGGTGTTTAGCCAAAAGGTACATCAGAAATGTAACGTATGAGTACAGTCTAATCAGCTACAGGTTTATTCTGGCAAGTATGTTCACTCTCTTAACACCTGAGGCAGGGACACAAAAACTACCCAAGCTGTAACACTGCTGCTTCTTGACTGCATTCCTTACCTTTGGCCTGTAGAACACGTTCTGTACAGACAGCATGGAGACTATTGTCAACATTTCCTCACTGCATCCCAGATGTACAGACATAATCAACATCTTACACAACATAGGCTCCAAGGGGAATTCTGCCATCTGCAAGAAAACAGTTTCAGGATACTCTGCAACATCTTGGGAAAATCCTGAGTTCTCTCAGTGCAAAAGAGAGCAATGCCCTTTCTTTCATCCTTCCCTTCCAAAGCAGTGTGCTTTACCCAGAATAACTTTACTCAACATGAAACAGATTACTTATCTATATTCGCAAGAATATTCCAATATTTACAGGAAATTTCTAGACATCGATGAAAGTAACCTTATTCATAAGGAGAAATAATAGCTGCTCCTTAAAACGCAGAAGATACCTAACTATGGTAAGGGAAAAGCTACCAATAAACCACAAGAGAATAATGGGAAAAGGAAACCAACAGCGCTAGGCAAGTCCTTATACAACTCCTCTCATGTCACCCCCTAAATATTTGCCACCCAGCCAGCGCTATGAAGTATTCTATTTTGCCTACCCTGCGCCCAAGTCGAGTGAGCAGTCCCTCATCATCCAGAGCTCCCAGGGTGTACAGCTGCTCCATGGCAGTTATGAGAGTTTCCATCGGGGGAGCATCCATAAAGTCAAAGGAGAGCAAATCATTGATGCCCATAGCCTGAACAGAGGGAGGGGAGAAAACCCGAGTTAGAACACTGAGGAGGAAGACACCGAACTCCAGCCAGAGATATATAACCATCAAACAATGAGGCACTACTGAACTTTAACCAGCCCTAGCCTCATGTCCTTATCCTGGCTGTAACCACAGTCACAAATACATGGCTGTATTTCTACACTTGAGATAATACACACTGGCCCATGGCTTTCATCCACCATTCAGTTTTCCAGTTCCATACATCTCTTAAGTAAGATGATTCAATCAAGGAGGCACACAGGCTAAATGCTGGTGGTGAGGACTTCCTGCCTTGTAAACCAGCGTGGCTTGACAAGTCCAATGGACACTAAATATGTCTCCACCTTCCCCCTTGTTCCCAGAAAGGGGGAAAAGCAGCAACTTTCCTCAGCTGCTATGTACTGGGTTAGATGCAGTTTGCAGACTCTCAGAGGGATGGTAGACACTTAGAAGATGCACATCAAAAGCCACTCTAAACCAGTGTGTCTTATCTGTTAACAACATAAATGTACCTTACAGAGGAAATGTGTACTGCCCATAAGATTCCCGTTTCTCAAACCTCCTGCAACTAACTGTTCTGTGCAGCTGAGACTTGTAATTGAGGTGGATAATCAACATTATAACCCTCAAGAGAAAAATGCAGGAGCAAGCTCAGTGCCCAAGAATTGCATACGATGCAGTCTCCCTTCCAAAATACCTCTGTTCACTAGAAGGATCTGAAATTACAGAAGTACTTAGTGAGGCTCATAAAGGCAGAGGCTTATTTATCGAAACGCTTATGATCATGTTGGCTTGCTACAAGTTGGTGAAATACCCACCTTCAGGGAAAGTACTGTACTGGCCAAATTTGTTCTCTGGATTTCAGGCACATTGGTGGTTAGCATTTCATCTCGATAAGCACGCTCTGTATATAACCTATAGCATTTTCCTGGTCCTGTTCTCCCAGCCCTTCCTGCTCGCTGCTTTGCTTGAGCCTAAAAGTAACAAGGCATCTCAGTGAACAGGTGCAAACAGGCAGAGGTGAAAACAAGTAAAATAACATGATTCACAATTTTACTTGTATTAATAGAAAGAGGTTTCCAGTAGAACCCAGGAAAGCATGGATTCCTTAGGCGGTTCTTATATAATATATATAATTCCTTAGGATTCCTTATAACTCCTCAAGGAGTCTCAGGGAGTTATAAAAAATGTTATTTTATCATTGGCTCTTTTTGCTTCTATGTGCTCGGACACCACATCATTAAAATACACATTACCAGCAGGGGAAAAAAAATAAAAATAAAAAAAGTTCAAACACAGACTGGCTACCTGTGAAATCGGTGTAACCACCAGCTGGTCAATTCCAGTCTTGGAGTTGTAAACTTTCTGCTTCACAAAGCCAGGATCAACTACATAATATATTCCATCAATGGTCAAAGATGTCTCAGCAATGTTAGTGGCGATGACAACCTGCGCAAACAACAGTTTGATTCAGTCTGAGTTCTGTCCCTGGTTGCCAAGCCACCCATGCTGCTCAACTTAAACAATCCATTCTACATGACACGAGCAGTTTGTTATAAACGCAACTACTGTCACTTAACATCAAAAGGAGAAGCATGTTCACAGAGGACCAGAACAAAGTGTTAGCTCCAGTCAAAGATGGACAGGTTTTAAGTATCTGCATTTGGTTTAGATTTGGGCAATATGGGAAAAGAGCATGATAAAATCCATCATTAAAAGCAAGTGAAAGATCATTACAGGTTTGTAAGCAGACTGCACTGACTTCAGGGAGAACTTCTGCCTATCACACAAGCACAGTCCATATTTAGAGAAGAATATTCCAGAGAATGTATCTCTAGATATTCATCAGCTGTTTGGTAGAAAATTGACATCCATCCAACAGGAATTGCATTTAGAATTCACTAAAGTCAATATCCTTTAAAGGCTGCATTAAATAAACACACCAAGAACATCCCACACAGAGGTTTGCTACACCAGATGTTTTTATATACATTTTCAAAGGCTTAAGTAACACTTACAGGCATGTATCCAACCAAAACCATGCTCTAAGCTACATATAAGCCACCTTTTCTCCAAAACTACTACATTGTGTCTGAAGTTGTAACTAACAGAATTAAAAGTGCTAAAAATAAAAGGAAAAAAAGAGAAAAAAATGGTATTATATGATAGAGCAGTGTAATACACCACACTATTAAAATGTACCAGCAGAAGATGAAGCAACACTCAGCTGAAATTACCTTTCTGCTTCCTGGTGGTGCTGGGTCAAAAATCCTGGTTTGCATTTCACTGGGTAAAGCCGAATATACTGGTAGGATAATCAACTCTGGAACATCAGGTCCTAGAGATTTCATCCTCTCATAGAGAATTTCACAGGCAGTGTCAATCTCTTCCTGACCAGTCAGAAACACCAAAATGTCTCCTACACAGGAAGTAAATGAAAACATCCACAGAATCAGTTCTGTTCAGTACAACTCCTGCATTGCTGCACTTCCATCCCTCACTTTCTACATTTAAAGCAGAGGATCCCCAACTTTGCTAGCCCCTGGGCAAGAACTTAGCCAGAAGCAACATACTTCAGTCTTTCACCCAACTTTCTCAGCATTTTGTTTACCGTATTTGCAAACAATAGAGGACAGTGCTGAGAGCGTTTTGCTCGTGTTACTAATACACAATCCATGACTTATAGAAAGACCTTGCTCACAGGTATTAGACCCCTGGAATCGCTGATCACCCCAGACCATTCTCCAACTCACCTGGTGGCTCTGTTAAGTGGATCTGCATTACTGTAATCAGACTGGCATCCAAATAATCTGTCTCTGGCTCTTTTGTATACAGAATTTCTACTGGGTATGTTCTGCCAGGAATTGTGAAGATTGGCGCTTCATAGAAATACTGAGAGAATTTCACAGCGTCCAGCGTCGCTGATGTCACTATCAACTTCATATCCTGCCGTTTCTGCACTGTCTGTAGCAGGACACAAAGTTCAAGTCATTTATTGCCTTTGGAACTATTAACATTCAGCACTTGACTTAAGTCAGAGAAATGTGACCAGCAATATCAGGCGGTTTGATGTCTGAGTAGAGGGGCAGCTCATTCCAGTATCCAGAATTTCAAACAATTGACGGCTAAGGCCGCATTTCAAACCTTTCTTAGCAGCACCCATCACAGAAAGCCTTTGTCAGAGAAGGAAAAGCAAAGCAAAACCACTCCTCTGCTCATCCATCATTATGAGCGTCCTGGATTGCTAATTCTCATTGTTTCTGCTGAATTTTGCTTGCTTTGTCTTTGCACAGATTCTCATCTTCCAAAAATTTGGACTACAAACCCTTGGGAGCATTTGCTTTGCTTCAGGACAGACTCTTAGAGCACATGAATGAACTTGTGTGACCTTGCCTTTCCCTATACACTCCTATCCACACGTAGCATACAGAGGACACTGAAGCAATAAAAATCAAACGCTACATTACCTTCTTCAGGAGTCCAAAGAGCACATCTGTATGTATGGTCCTCTCATGAGCTTCATCCAGCATGATAATGGCGTACTGAGTCAGATCAGGATCTATCAAGCACTCCCTCAGTAACATACCATCTGTCATGTATTTGATAACAGTTTCAGGGCTAGTACAGTCTTCAAATCGAATGGTGTAGCCAACCTAGAAAGAAGAGTCGCACAGAAACTGAAGTGACAGAATTAAGTTATTAGCACCGTTAATTCCCAGTTTGATTATTCCACAAGCTCATTTTACAGCCTACAGGGGAACAAACACATGGACACACAAGCAAACCAGGTCCAGTACTGTCTTTTCCTACTTCTCCTCATTCTTATTTTGGCAGTTCTTCAGCACGGAAATTCACCTCTTGTCCCAAGCAGCAACCAAATTCCTCTGACACTCTCTTCGCAACAGACATTGCAGCCACTCTGCGAGGCTGAGTACATCCAATCTTTCCTCTTGATGTATATCCCGCCTCAGCCAGGTATTGGGTAATCTGTGTTGTTTTCCCAGATCCTGTCTCTCCAATAACAATCAGAATCTGGTTGTCATGCACAGCCTAGAAAAGGTTGTAATAGATACACTTGTCAAAATTTAAAGACAAAAACCAAACCAACCAACAAATCAGCACAGTATACCTAGAACTAGACTGAGCACCTACTGCTCTTGCTCCAGCTGACCCAGACTAAAAATCATACAATATAAGTGTTCTTACTGATCAAGTCAGCAAAGCGCTTAACCATTTAGCTGACTCATCTCTTGCTGACATGATCCTAGTTTCAGTTTTGACTTACATCAGTAAGTACCTGGGAGCTCCTTTAAAATAGTTATTCTTAACTACAGTTCCACGCTTAAAATTATATCCTGGCTATTCACCTCTCAAGAAGCTAAACCAAGAATATTTTGAATTAGTGCTTGCTCGAACAAGAATGCCATTTCAAGAGTCTTACTTGTATCAGCTGCTCCTTCAGTCTGAAGATTGGGAGACTCTCTCTCTGCTCAATGATGGAAAGCTGAGTCTTCTTACCATAAGAAGCTTTGTTGCCACCAAAAGCATGTTTCTTCCATTCTGGGATATCATTGGGCATCATCCCAATACCTCGCATGTTCGCAGCTATTTGTCTTCCATCCACTAGAAAACAATTTCACAATTACATTTAGGTTCACACAGCACAGATCCTGATTATCCTGCTCCTGATTGTTCCATCATCCCGTTTATACTTATGTGTTTAAGTATTTCTCAAGTTCCTACATGTATACACATACTATTACATTAATTTCCATGTAAAGAATGGCTTCACCATCCATTGCACCTTTTAGGAACGCATCCTTGACAGATAGCAGGATATACCTGTACATTTCTCTTGACATTCCTGTTTCCAACGTCAGTGGAAAAGCATTTCTTGTTTGCCTCACTTGTAAAGTAAGGCAGACAAACACAGCATCATGACATTTCTCCTGGGTTGATCACCTATCACAAAAAAGACACAGTTCACACTTAGATGTGTTCAGACATACCATCAGGGAGAGGATCCACCCAGTGTGTGTTGAGTCCCATCGGGATAGAATCCATCTCTGCTTCTCGCTGGGCTTGTTTCAGTTCTCTTCTTTCTTTAGCTAAGGCACTCTGCATCATTGCAGCCTGGGACAAGGAACCATCTGGATTCTGGAAAGCAGGAAAAAAGTTAAGATTTCAAGGATTCCCAATCCTTCAACTTCAATTCTCTCTCTGTCACCACTGTCCTTTAGAAGCCTCTTCTGAAGATGCTTTAAAGATGTTAACTTTTTATCTATTTGAGTTCCAGGATATTTCCATTAGCCCAGCCTCATGAACTTCCATGGTCACAACTAACATACAGCACCCCTACCCTGTGCAGTCAGGATTATGGGCACAACCAATGAAAAACAAAAATTCTCTACCGCTTTCTACTTTGAAAAGGTAAGAAAATGCAGAACAGAGAAAGTATGTTCTAACACACTTATGTGAAATGCTTGCTGCTGCAGACTAATGCGCATTTTGGTTCTATTATTCCACTTTACTGTCACCAGTTAAGTAAGAAACCAGCTCTATAAGTAAAGAAAGGATCTTCAGTTCAGCAGTAATGTTTTTCAGGGTTCTCAATAACATCCAGGTGGAAAACTGGCTGTTAACTTCCCAAATATTTATTTAATTAAATCAAGTATAGCGGTTTTAGTCCTGGAAAACTCTTACCTTTACTATTTTGATGGGACTCATATCCATGCTCTGTTTAGTGTGACCTCGAAGGAATGGTGGCTCTTCTTCAACTAACTCAATCTCAAGGTCCTCATCTAAAAGTGACAATTTTGATAGAAAAGTTAAACGTCTTGCTTCAGTGCTTTCTGTATGTTCTTGATTATATGATGTAATTAGACAGTTTTAAAAGTGAGACGACCACAAACAAAAAGAATGCGCAGACAGGGCACATCCAGACATCACTAATAATAAGGCCAGAGCAATCCTAGTTCCAAATGTTTAAGATAACAGCAAATTGTGAGATGCTTCACACACACTTATATCATCACTTCTTTTTGAATCAAAACATGTCCAGAAACACAAGGAATTTACAAGAAGACTACTTGGAAATCCTACCTTCCTCATCATCAACTTTAGGAAGAATCCCAGTCTCTTCATCAAAGTCAGGAAACTCTTCTTTGGAAAGCACGTTAGCTGCAATCATCTGGGAACAGAATGAATACAACATGAATTTATCCCCACGAACAAACCTAACTCCTGCTTACAAGGTCTCAGTTATAGTGCTATTGCCAGACTTGTAATGCAGGAACAAAGAAATGCTCCTACACTCTAGCACACATCTCTCCAAGGCATCCAGTCTCTGAGAAAACAGTCCTTTTGTTATTCTAAATACCAGCGGTGTGAGACAGCTGGCTTATGCATGGCAGGACTGCACCGATAATTAAATACCACCAAGCATCGCTGGATAAAGATCATGATCCCCCAGGTCAGAGCGATCTCTGGAGGTCACACGGTCCAACCTCCTGCTCAAAGCAGGGATAACTTCCTAGTCACAACTAACCTACAAGTCCCAAATCACAAAAAGGCAGCAATTTAGAGGCAAGGAATGAGTTACACAAACAAACAATCAAGGAGCTGTATTCTAGTTCATGAAGCTCCCCAGCAATTCTACTCACTGGCACCCTATTTCCCCAAATACAAAACACACCTGTTTTATTTCCCATTTCTCTGGGTCTGAAATTCGGGTGAGGCGTTTCCGTTCAAGGCTATCATCCTCCACCTCCGGGGCATTCACCAGGGACAGGTGGCTGGGTCTGTCTGGGTTTCTCATAGAGGTTTCTTCATTGGATTCTCCAACCAGGTTTCTCCTCCGGTTTGGGTTCAGGTCTTCCCCAGTGTCTTGATCAACATCCTACATTAGATTGATTAATCCATCAGCTCTACCTATATTGCACTTATCTATTAACACCGGTGCTTCCTCTAATGTAAGAGAAAAAGCTGAGTACATTTCTCAGAGAGACTCCTGCCAATGACAACCCATACACAGAAAATGCTATTTTGCGTGCTTTTTTTCCAGCTGGCATTTTGAGGTAAGTACACCCCAAGGCCTGGAACACTCTCCTCTGCCTTGGCAATGGCAGTAATGTCATTTAAAATGAAATGTTTCTCTCATAACTGAAAAAGGAAGACAAACATAGCAACAGCTGGAGGTTGGCCTTGTCACTTGACATCAGGTCAAAAAATTGTTAGGAATATTACATCAAAACCAAGAACCTACAGAAAATGAGTAAAACGTAATAGGCCACTTAGTAACTCAATTATTTCAACTCCCACTTGAAGTGTTATGTGCTCGCTTTCATCAAAAAGACCAAAAAATAACAAAAAGAGGCATAATGTTCAAAAATTTTGGCACCATAAACTCTATTTTAAGCATTACAGAATGTCTTCCATACCTTCATGCTCAGGCTGGTTTTGGATCCAGTAAAGGATAACACTTTGACTTTTACTCTTTGTCCTTTGCTCACAACATCGGCAACATTGGCAACCCGTCCTTCTCTTCGAAGCTCCGAGATGTGGACCAAGCCCTCCCAACGCTTCCTGTAGGTGAAACAGAGGGGCATGAGAGACATCGTACATCACCACTCCAACAATCCTTCAGATCATTCAGAGCCTGGATCAAAATATTTTATTGTCAACTGATTGTTTGTGTATGTTCATAAACTGGTTTTTATAAAGGAGACCGTTCTCTGCTGTCAGATTTATTTTTCTGAAACAGACCTTCCTTTTGGCATGAAAACCTAGCATGCTTTGTTGTAGCCTCATAACCTCTTTAAGATACTAGCAGAAAAGAGAGCTCAGAAGGAATAATACCAGATTTATTGCGAACAGAAGGTACCTTAGTCCTTCCAGCTGCACGAAGCATCCAAATTGCATGATACTTGTGACTTTGCCATTGTAAATATCTCCGATGGAAGGCTCCTCAGGTGGCGGGCGGTCTATGTGCTTGTCTCTCCATCTCTCACTGCTCTTCTCAATGTACTTTTCTCGATCCTTACGGTCCCTACTGGGACTCCGACTTCTGCTCCTTGACCGATATCTGGATCGGTTCCTGTTCCTATCCCGAGTCCTAGAACGAGACCTAGAGCGAGATCTGTGCCTCCGCTTCCTGTCCCTGCTACGACTTCGGCTCCTTCTCCTTTTCTTTCCCCTAAAAACAAACATTACATATTTGCAGTGAAGTTTAACGTAAGAACAGAGCCATTTGGCAATACCAACAGCCAATTCTCATCCCCCCGAAGGCATACGAGAAACCTACCGGTGGTCGCTGCTCCTTTGCTTGCCTTGCCTGTCTGCACTAGGCATCAGAGCTTCAAGTTCTTTAAGTGCATCAGCTGCCACTTTCACATCATCTTCATCCAACATATTCTGCAAGGACAGAGAACCTGTAAGGCAGCTGATAAAAAGTCTGTCACGGAGAACTGATTTGCAGAAAGGATCACCACGTGCACATCGATTTAGTAGCAATGTAAGATAAAAAAAGATCAGACAGAATACATGATATTGAGACAATTCTGCTTTTATACAAAAGACAGCTTCATCTCAACACCTCAAATTATTACAGAAATACAAAATGCAAGTCCCACGTAGCATCTGAATATCCACAATTTTTTATCTAGTTTGTAATCCATCATTACTTTGAAATTTATGTAAGAAAGGACAGGCTACACGTTTCATGTCCTAAGAGCCTCATCTTCCAAGCATTCTGCAGAACAGCATCAGCGTGGCAATTGCTGTAACAGCTACTCCTGATAACTACATGCAGTAATACCAGCCTTCTGCCTCTCCTGTGTTTCATTTCTCATAGTCTGCTTTTATCCAGGCATTAGCAGGAGATGCTCATGTTAACATGAAAAAAACTTGACATGAAGAGAAACAGAAAAAAAATAATAATTATGTTTTCACAAAAGAAATCTGAAATTATGACCTTACCCTGATGTTGGGATTGTCTGGCCTGCAAAGGGCTGGAAACAATTCCTTCAACTTTTCCTTCTCCGATTTGGGTTTGGCGACTGTCTCTGATTTTGAGATTTAAAACAAAAAACAAACAAAACACCCCAAAACTCAGAAGAGCTAGATCGATTCACTCTTGATTTTCCTGTAATTGAATATAAAGTTTAACTTCCATCTCAACACAAAGGTTGATATGGATTTTACAGAGATTCAGTTCAAAAATTACAACAGTACCTTCCTACAAATGAAATGCTCATTATTAATGAATCTGTGAAATAGATAAGTGCGTGCTTTCTATGTTTTCAGTGCCTAAACAGCTTTGCTAACCTACTGCTAACACCAGAGAAGAGAGACCCCCATCACAACAAGAAGACACAAAGTCTTGCTTTACAAAACTAGAACAAAAATTACATCAATCTCAAACATGGCCAAAACCTACAAAAGACTAAGAGTTTTGGTTTTTTTACACTGAACCAGTAAGAGTGACAGGATTACGCATACCTTTGCTTGTAGATGGCTTTGGCGGAGGCCGCATTGTCTGTATGAGACGTAGCAGGTTACTAATAAGGGAATCCTGAAAAATTTAATAAAATACTTTAATCTAAGAAATTACTATAACGCTGTTCTTCATTATCAGAAGGCACAAGTGAGGGTTTATTAGCAGGACAAAAGAAAAAGCTCAATTCTGAAGATGCAGGTTCATTTTTAGAAAGTATCATCAGACTTCATCTACGTCCTAAAAAGGTGTAAGTTGAATCTGAAAATGATCATGATAATTCTATTTAAGTGACTTTCCTGCTTCACCCATTCAATAAAACTGCAGTTATTTCTGAGGAACTCGGCATCACGAACCCAGCATCTATGCATCATAAAAAGGCTTACGACAACGTTTGCCTTCGTGAAATTCATGAATGTTCCTTCCACATTTTATACCCTCAATAAGACAATAAACAGGTCAAGTCCTCAGAAAGGATGCTTTACAAAAACTACCAGTCTTTTTAAAAAAGGAGGAAAGGAGATGCTTGGCTTGATGAGACAGGAATACTCAAAAGCTAATTAGAATCATAGAATCATTTAAAATTAAATCTGTCCACTACTAAACCCTATCTCTAAGCACCTCGTCTGCCCAGCTTTTAAATCCCTCCAGGGACAGGGACTCAACCACTTCCCTGGGCAGCCCCTTCCAGTGCTTGACAACCCTTTCAGTGAAGAAATTTTTCCTAATGTCCAATCTAAACCTTCCCTGACACAACTTGAGGCCATTTCCTCTTGTCCTAAATTAATGCATAGTCCTCATTAGTGCATAGTCTTCCAATGCCAATTATCACCAAACAATAATCGCTCCTCACAGCTCTCTCTTTAAAACTCTCTATAAAATACACCAGGACAAGAAGAACAGGCAAATAACACTCAGATCCCACTTACAGTGAACTCTGCACCATTCTTTAGAAGAACCGCTTTAAAGGTGTCAAACGTAGTATTTTTCTCAGCAAGGTTTATCACAAACTCGGCTGCGAGGAAAAAGGAGGAAGCAAATTAGAACAAATAATTAAAAGGCAGCGTAGGTAGTTCGGATTGGGGTGAAAGCTGTTCTCCAGGGAAGGCAGCGACCCGCCCG
>NW_009258265.1:1444138-1452220 GCF_000687185.1 Egretta garzetta
GCCAAGCAAAGCCGCAGCGCTGCTCGCAGCCGCTTCCCTCCACGTCCTTTCCTAGGAACCCAGTCCGAAGCATTTCCTCACGCTCACGACAATTGGGGTTTTTTTAAGAAAAATCGTCCGGGTTTTGTTTCCTGAATTCGAAAAACCCCTTCACAAAACCAGCCCCGGCCGACAGAACCGGTTACAACAGCCCTTCCCCTCGCCGCAGTCGGGCCCGTAACGCCGCGGCCCGCGGCTGCCGCGCCCCGGGGATCCCCAGAGGCCTCGCTCACCCAGGTCCTTGTCGTTGATGCCCAGGTGGTTGTCCAGCTCCGTGCAGACCTTGGAGACCAGCGACAAGTACTCGAGCTTCGCTAGCTCCTCCAGAGCCACCAGGTCCGCCATGATTCCGCCTCCCCCTCACGCATGCGCACACACCCCCCTTCCGCAACCGGGACGCGCCGGAAATGACGAACATGCCACTGCGCACGGGGCCCGCTAGCGCTGATCATAGAGAGGGCGGAAGGTACTAGAGCGCCTCGCGCCTGGGGCCGGTCTATGACCCCAGCTCGGTGATTTGTGGCGGACAAGGAGACAGACGCATGGCCGCCACACCCGGTGGCACAGGGGCCTTTATTTGCGAACAGACGGTAACAGCAGTACGGAAGGGCAGCTGGAAGCCCAACAGCGGAATCAACAATATGGCCCGTACAAAAAGCGCTGTACGGATGTGACGAGCAGGGAGGATTTCAGAACAGGACACGGAGCTGTGCTTCATCCCTGGCTCGTTGCCATTTCGCTGTGACCTCGGCCGATGGCACAGTGAGGAGCAACACTCCCCCCCAGCTCTGTAAGAGGCACCGGCTTAGGAAGCATATTTTGAAGACGGGATCAGAGACTTTCTTCAGCTTCAACAGCCTTCAACTCAGTCCTGACGCTTTGGTTCTATCCTTCAGGGGGATGGATACAGGAAAACGCTGAACTGCTGAGGAAAAATTTCAGTCCAGCAACTCCCAGGCTCCTGTTTTACCATCCAGAATGCATCAGGCAGCACCTAAACCAGAGCCTAAGGAATAACATTGAGCCCCTCCATCATTTGGGAGAGGCAGCTGCCAGCTCTGGGAGGAGAGAAGGCTGCCAGGGCTGGTCCTCCTGTAAAGTCTGTTTGGTAGTTTTACAGCTTTAAAAAAAACCAAACAAACAAACAACTCAAAACACCCCACCCCCAAAAAAACCCCAGCTCTTCCCTGGTATTTGTTAAACCTAAGCTTTTCCAGTCAGAGATGAACTTTCACAGTTGTTTGGTTGAAGGCATTAAACGCCAAAGCGTACAAGAAACAGCATGCGCTGACCACCACACACCGCTGGCTGGAGAGCAGCAATCTTCTTGGTTCATGATACAAAATGCATTTTCTTCTCGCTGAAATGGATGCCGTTAAGGAAGAGCCAGTGGATGAGCTTGTTTTAAAAACACATCTATACAAAACCACATATTCTCACCTGCTCTACCCAACAGCTTAAAACAGCAGTCAGCCAAGAGTCACTTGCACAAGGGGTTTTGGCACGACACACGGTAGTTTTTCTCAGAGATTTAGACAGATCAGTCCTGTTCCTTGCTCTTGTTGTGCAGGTTGGGCAAGTGCCATTAGATTCTGGTGATGTAGATACAATCCAGCAAAAAAAAAGTTGTCTCATCACAGTCCTTCTTTTTCAATTTATGGAATAGTTACATTCAAGACAGAAGTGCAAAATTATGCAAGGAGAAAACAACTAGAGTTAGTCTGACTAATAGGGCACTGCCTCCAAAGCAGCAGTGAAACACTCTGACCATGCACTGGTCACTCTGCTGAAGCGTCAGCCATGATAAGGCACTGAAAAAAGAAAGCTGCAACCCAGGGCAGCGGAGTCCGCGTTCATAAGGCCAAGTACGTTAATCATCTTTGCATGAGATATTGAAGTCTTATCCAGGAAACACCAAGCCTCCTGTTTAAGGCACAGATTGAGAAGCAGCCCCGGAAGTTTGTCTCTCTGTGAGTTGCATTTGTGGTGGAATACACTACACCCAAAAGCTCTGCCAACCTGGCCCTGTCACGGTGGGCGGTGGTACAATGGCTGAGGCAGCGTGGCATTCCCCCGGCAGTCCACATACTGGTAGTCTTCAAAAGCCAGCTGCTCCGAATGACAGAGATATGTGCAGGTCAGGGTACCCCTGCAAGACAAAAGCAGATCAGAACTGTGCTTGTGATTGTCCCAGATGAGACTTTCATAACGTAAAGGTCCCGTGGTGAGCTCCCACTGCCATCCTGTTTTGTCCCTATTACACAGCCCCAGAACACAACAGCCAAGACACCCACTTTCACATGTTGGAGATGTGCAGGGCGATCCTTCTAGTGGACAGGGGGCTACACAAGGAGACAATTTCTGCTGCAGAGTTTTCCAAAGCAGCTTAGACTCAGCTAATGAAGACCACTCTTCTTTGAAGGCTGCACAGAGGCATTCTAGTGCTGCTATACCTCGTAAGAGCTTCCCTGTCTCACGCAGTGGGTTCAGCTCTAACTCAGCCCAGAACAGTAGCAGCCTGTCCCTGCAGGATCCGTGTTATAAACTGCAGTTGTGCTCCTTCCTCCCTGGCAGGGAGGAACAGCCAGCCTACACTTGCTTTCCCAGCAGGGCCTGTCATACTCTAAGACACAGCTATGCTGAGCATGGTCATCTGGTCCATCCCCTGAACTGGAGCTGCCTCAGGGAACAGAATCTGCAGAAGAGCCTGTTTTGTCCTGCCTTGCTCTTGGCAGCTGCTGTCAGAACACCCGGAGGCAATCCCCACAGAGGCCCAGCTGAATGAGTCTGCCCCAACACCGCGAGGCAGGCAGGCATCATTGAACCAGTCAGTACTTCTAGCTCTGGATCAAAGAATTACTTCCCAACAGCTACAATCAGTATTCCAGAAGGAAGTTTGCCAGGCCAGCTTGCCTTAAGCAACAGTGACAGCCTGAGCTGTCAGTAAGCCTGAATCCAGGGGACTTCTCAGGGCAGCAAGGGCTTTGGAGAATTATCTCCTCATCACACCGCAGCATGCTTGTCTGGGTAACAGCACATTCACACTGCAGGCAGTCCTGGTCTTGAAGAACAGTGACTGCAGACCTTCTTGAAGGGAGCTGAGAAACAACATAGGTGACACAGGTGTTCGTAATAGCTCTGAACCAGGCATCACTTACTGTATGTGCAGCAGAACATTGTGAACTTTGACTTCTGTCCAGGTGCAGATGTTACTACAAGAGAAGGAAGAGAGTTAATTTCACAGGAGCTGCCTGCACCATGTGTCTCCTGTCCTCAATCATGCCATTGCTTCTTTGCTTCTCCAAAAAGGTCTGTCTGCAATATTCTGACAACTATGTAGGCAAAGTTCTTCAAGCACAGCAGCACCTACACCAGTAAAACACATTTTTGCTGGCATAACTCTGTAACTGTGGATCTAGTAAGTGTGGGCCTCATAAACATGCAATGCACTGCCCTGTCTGCACAGAAGCTTTGGTTGCTATGAACTTCACATGGTTTGCTGGTCATTTGCAGGGAAATGCGATTGTACAAGGTACCCTTAGCTACTCACAAATGAAGCATTTACAGCTGACAGCCTAGACATCAAATTGGTATGATCACTTACTCATCAGAATGTATGGAAAATGACATCGCTGAGCCAACACTAAGCAGAAAATACTGATAAATAGAAAAGGAAATGAGTTTTAAAATGGATGTGCCAGACTTGTATCCAGATCAGCTCCACGCATTAAACTGAAAAGGACACACTCACTCAGCTTCACTCTACAGACAGGACGGGCACAAGAAATGTAGTCATGAAAAGCCTATAAGCAGTAGCGTTACTCACTAACCAAGGGAAGAAATCTTCAAGAACTACTCACTAGGTGTTGTCGTCCAATATCCTACTGGGCACCATATAATAGATCTGCAAATGTGAACCGAAGAGAAAGCAGGAAGTACACAAGAACTACAGTTACGTTTGTATATAATTCAGAGAGCCAAAGTAGGGAGAATTGGATTCTCATTAGGTGTCTGAACCAGAATTTCAAGCCCAACAATTATTTTTAACAGTAGGTAAGAAAATAGAATCAGAAATTAGATCTAAAGAGGCCTAAAAAAGGTCGTCTAGACCACACATCTGACCTTTACACCAAGAATGGATCAGCTGTGCTCAAGCTGTTCCCACCAGGGTTTTGTCTAACCTGGTTTTAAGCTTGCCATCATTTTAAGGCAAGCACACAACCCAGCCCACTACCCAAAGAGCGGACAGATTTTCCTTGCCCAGGAACATATGAGCTTCAAACTCAGAAACATGTAAATCCTTACAACACCCCTTCCCAAAGTGGGATGTGGGAAGCTGCATATGGAAGAACTTTGAGTATTTGGCAGACAGATGACAAAGGAGTGGATCAAGTATGCAGTAAGCATCTCCCTGTCCAGGACATCCAGCTTAGATTAGGAAAAAATGCAAGAAAAACAGAAGAGCTCACCTGGCTGCTCTGCAAAGGGCTCATATGCAGCAGGGTGTTCATGGTGGACTTCCCTACTACCAGGGACTGGTGCAAAACCTCTATGTCTAGCTGCACAACAGTGACCAGGTAGAAGTTGTTATTCGTTACGTTCAGCACATTCTAGGGAGAGAAAGAAACCAAAAACCCAAAACACACATCACCTTGCAGCAGGGTCATATATACTACTGTTGCAAAGCTACTTTAAATGTACTCCTGCTATGACCTTACAGCAACACTTGGACCACATCATCCCTTTCAAATCCTCAGATTTGAAAATCCAGCAATTTTTTTGATCCAGCCTGGCCACAAAGGCACATACGCTGCAGTGTCTCCCATGACAGTCAAAGGAGGACAACCAAGCAGCTCAAAGATCCAAAAGAAAAAGGTTTCCCAGAATTAATCACAGTGCTGCTTCTAGACAGCCCCTTGGACCACTTTCTGCAACTTGCTCACTCGCAGCCAGGCCAGCCACACCTCTGATGCTGTAACACACTCTGGACATTGATTCCAAGCAGCCAGAGTGGACTGAGATGGTGGGAACGGTATGGCCAAATTCAGCCAGCCATCAGTTAGTTAGCCTACGTGTGGAGCAGCACAGGAGATAAGCAAGGAACCCTTCAGACCCTCTCTCTGACTGAGCTGAGCACTTACCGTCATGTTGAGGTATATACTGGTGGTGCTGGCATTAAAGGCAATGGAGGAGGCATTCAGTCCTGCAGGCAGGACGGTAATGGAGCGAGGAAACAGGAAGAAAATACTGAGAGATGTTGTCACCAGGCAGATGGTCACAGCAAGACATACATAGAGTTTCCTGCAAAACAGCACCAGGGCCACAATCATTCTCTCGGTTGGTCAGCTGCAAGCACCGGCAGTTTTCCTCCAGCTCAAAGGGAGGAGACAATAAAAGCTTGGATGCCAGAAAACGGGGATGGCTTTGTGCAGGACTATTTGCCAGCTACCAAATCACAGCAGAAGCAGGGCAGAGTCCCACACACTGACATGGTGCATTACAGTACAAATTGCTGGAGATCCCCAACAACTCCACGCAGAAAACTGTCCCTCATCTCCTATTACTGCAAAGACACAGTAAACACCAAACTTACTGCAAGTCTAAGCACAAAGAGCAAAACACCCAAAGTACCAAGGCTTTCCTTCACATGCAGAAAGGGAAAATTTAACAGGACTTACGTTCGTCTTGGCTTCAGCCTCTGGTCACCATATGGAATCAGAGCCACCAGCTGCTTCTCTTGCTCTGAAAGAGGTGGCAGCAGATCAGAGACCACACTAAGCATGCAAGTAAATAAAGCAAATTGCATTGCAGGGCATTGCACAGCAGCCTAGCGCCCATCTGCACAGCAGCCTGGTGTCCCATCTGCACTCCCTTCACAGGTGATGCTCTCCAATTAAAGACAAGCGTGATGTAACTAAGATTTCAGTTTGAGCATTCCCATCTCTGGGCAGAAGACTCCCCAGGGGCTCCAGGCTGGGCTTTGAGTAATCACCTACAAACAGCACTACCCACCTTCCCACCCCATCCTCCCCCAACAGAGACAGCCCACAGAGGTCTGTGAGTAGTCAGGTGGAGGTATCAAGACAGGACATTCCTAGACTGGATACCATAAAGACCAACTGGTTCAACTAAGGTCTTTAGGCGAAGAGACATGTACCAACCCCAGAAGGTTCAAAAAGCACCCACGCAGCACACAGAAGAACCACCTACCCCCGGGGATCCTTCCTGTTCCCTGACATGTCGGACAAGTGACGCAGCCTCGACGTGCAATGCCCACACAGGGTGCCGCAGAGTCATTGATAGAAGCATAATTGGTAATTTCATCTTCAGCATCCAGTTGCCTGGGTAAAATCTGTTTGCTTTCATTCTCCTTTTGGTCGGGTGTTTTCCAGAACGGTGAAAATTTTCCACCCATGCTTGAAAGAATTCTCACTAGGTGTCCAACACAAAAACACATCAATTGTCTCTGTGAACCAACCTCCAAGAGGAGCACCATTAGCATTTGTAGTAGACCACAAGTACCCTAAAATTTAGCAAGTTTCTTAAAGCACAGCTCTAAAGGTGCTTTAAAAGCTGAGTTACTGCAAGAAGATTAACTCTGTCCCAGCCAAAACCAGGACGCTCGCTCTTTTAAACATTCAATCTTCCAGTCAGCCTCGTTGCAGGAAGTGTCTGAGAATGCCACCCTACAGAACAGCATTCCAGATTCTTCTTTGTCTCATGGTGTTTGGTAAGAAAGAGGAACACTGACTGAAATCTCCTGAAGGTTTCAAGATGACAACATAGCCCGGAAGAACGGCCAAGTTCTCGACTGGTCATTATTCACCTACATCCAACAGGGTACTCACCTGAACATCAAGGCCTTGGCATTTGAAATCAAGCACAGTGTTACGAACAGTAACAGCAGCCTGACTAAAATCAAATAGCACGCAAACAGAATCTAAAAATAGATAATAGAATCTAAAGATAATCTATTTTCAAAAGTTAAAAATACAGTTGAACTCATTTTCTGACAATAAAAACCTTTTACATCAGCTCCTAGTAACCCTCCCAAAAGCATTAACAATACCGAGCTGAGGAAAAGCAGCTGCATTTTCATTACAAAGACATCAGCTGAATGCAGTTTCCTACCTGTGCCAGTCTTTCCTCCAGGCAGCCTCTTTTCAGCCACTCAGCTGTACGTAGGATGTTTAACTTTGATAAACAGCAGCGTCTACACTTGCCCAGACAATCTGGAGGCTTTGCATGAATAACCCCTCGGGGCTCTGTGATAAAACACACTGGGGATGAAAATCGGTCTGGCAGTAGAGAACCACTACGGCAGCGTTGCAGAGCATTGGGCTCATTCCACAGCCCACAAACCCAGGCCACAATGGCAAGGCATGGGCTGATTCCAGGGACAGCTTCTGTTTTTTCCTTGCCGGCAAAAGAAGAACCAGGATCTCATTTAACTAGCAGAGGCGGCTGCGGCACTGCCCATCCAGCCCAGTCCCCCAGACTACACAATTCTGCAAGGCACTGCTTGGAAGCTCAAGGTAATCCAGTGTTCCCCATGCTCCTGCAGCACGCAGAGGGCAATGGAAAGGAAGGACAGAGATGCCTGGAGGATCATAGAATCATAGAATGTTTAGGGTTGGAAGGGACCACTAGTGGTCATCTAGTCCAACCCCCCTGCAGTGAGCAGGGACACTGCTAACTAGATCAGATTGCTCAGAGCCCAGGATCTGGGCTTCTCTAACACGGAAAGGGCCTCGTTGTGTTGTACCACAAGTCCCCATCTCTGCACTCTCCTGGGGGCCCCAGGCAGCGAAGCCGCAGCTTTATCCTCACCCCCAGTTAATATTTACTAGCTTTTCAGAAACCAGCCGCAAGGAAGAAGAGCGGCAGACCTTTTCACAGAACTGGGGCAAAGCAGGAAAGCTGGAAAAGTCAGGAGTGGGCATCAGGGAGACCAAGGGAAAGGCGCAGCGGGGTGAAGTTTAACCCCTTCACGCACTGCCCCATCTCTCAGGTCTCCCCACCACCCCCCGCCGCATGCCCCAG
>NW_009258265.1:1452332-1472473 GCF_000687185.1 Egretta garzetta
CCCGTCACCCCCCTCCCCGCCTGTGAGGAGCCCGAGGGACGGCCGAGGGATAACGAGTTTTATTGTAAGGGCGGCGGGAAGGGGGGGCCTCCCCCTCCGCCCCCAGCCCAACTGACGTTAAAGTGCTCACCCTACGCAAGATACAGAGGTCATATCTGCACTACAGAATATATTATAAATTATACCATGCATCCATTAACAAAATATACAAAGCCAACAGAAATAGATCGTAAGCCTGAGCATACATTATCTAAACCCTAGTAAAAAGTAACCTAAAGAAAACGGCATTTCACACTTCACGTTTCCATCCGCAAAGAAGTGTTCCTCCTCAAATGTTTTAGTGTTTTGTTAGGTTATAGAACACATTTAACACTCCAAGGATGAAGGTACACACAGAAAGCACACGTGTCCTGCCGGGCGTTCCAGATCTAAAGCAGACAACCACACCACGCTTCGAAACGTCACCAGCTACTGCACTTCATCCACGTCCCTTCCTCCTCCTCGGTCTGGAGCAGGCATAAAGCCAAAAGGTACACAAAACAGTATGCATAAGGTGGGGAAAAAACCCAGTAGTTTCAATCTACAGAAAGCTCTTCATCTGGTCCACAGCAGACACTTGTACTGGTGTACAGAGAGATGGGAAACACTGCAAAATAGTTCTACTGTATTTCAAAATAAACATTTAGAGTATCTCTTCCACAATCTATAAAAATAGGTTTAAAACAAAAATGGTATGATACACTTTTTTTTTCTTCAATTATTTTAATGGTATCTTATCTCTAAGGGTATTATGTCTTTTTAAAAAAAATTACTACTGATCGCCTGGTCAGTCACAATACTGATACTGCTTCAGCTACCTTGTGACAAACAGGAATACCTTAAGTCTGAAGCAGCAGTAATAAAATATTTTAGGATCAATGGTCTCTTTACTGCAGCAAGGAAAAAAAAAGTTTTCTTTGAAAGTAAGAACGTAGCCAACACTGCTGTCACCTTCAGAGGACTAGACTCTGAAAAGTTATCTATGGATACACCACTGCACAGCAGTGCATGTTGCTCATTTCTTGTGATTCTTCAGAATCAAATCTCTCTCAGCAGGTTTAGAAGGGAATTCTTAGATTTTCAAATTAAATATGGGCATCTAAAGCAAAATCTTAGGGGAAAAAAAAGAATCCTACAGATGTGTCTATGGAAACACGGGAGCAGCTAGAACCATCACAGGAGACTGTACACTTAAAACTGCTTAAGTTAATGCATTTTTCAAACTATAACGCAAGTCACACAATCCCTACCTCAAGCACTCTTCCCATTCCTAAACTTTACCAGAATTTGTATTCCAATGCAGGTCTTGGTTTCTACTCATTCTTCAACTCCTCTATGGTGTTAACAGAATAAGAGGTTTGCACTATACTGAAAAAAGACAGCGGTCAAATTTTTAACATTTTTACAAAGAGCCTGTAAAGATTCTTAGAAAGGCCTTTCCTACCCTTACACTCCATTTTTAACAACATATTTTATGTAGGCTATATTTTCCTGTTAGAGAGATGTTTCGCACTGTCAGTACTAGAGATGGTTCGATCGCTGCTGGTAAATTCACTCTCCTGCTTCATTCTGCTACAAGAAACAATGACTTTCCTGGGATTCATCACTTTAACAGCGGTTACACTTTCAGACTTCACAAAAGTTGTTTGATGGGTCAAGGTAGCTTTCATGTATAAGCAACCTTTTTCTTCTAAAAATCATTTGTAAGGTTTAAGTCTGTTACATTACTGTCAGGCATTGGACAAATCAACTACTAAATCGTATCAGAAGAAACAACTTGCAAGTTGTGGGCATCTCTTGTAAATTAGGCAATACTAGGTTTTACAGCAGCCTTTTACATTGGTTCCTATTCCAAAGCTTGTTATAAGTCAACAAAACAAGTTTCCAGCTGCCTAAAAAAAGAAAAAAACCCAAATAATCTTACAATAAAAGGGAAAGTTCTCATCTGGGTGGAAGTTTAAAGTAACTCTACAGGATTACTTGATAAAAGGATTCAGTATGAAATTAGAGACTTAATGACTACCCATTTAACTATGAGGTCCAAACAACAGTTGAAATTCTGGTCTCCAATTCATAAGATGCTGTGACAAGCACTGTTTGACATTTCCATGAGAGAGAAAAAAAAAGTTGAAAGCTCAAAGAAAAGCCAAAGTTTCAGTCACACCTCCAAACAGGAAGCAGCTGAGGAGCAGCCTGCTACTGTTGCAGTGTTTAATGAGTCACTTCAAGGCAGAGGATCCCTCCTTCCACCCGGAAGGTTCAGCACCTGCTGCTGTACCAGTCGCCATTACTGATCTGAAGCAATTCAGTTACCACTTGAACCATATTATTGTTGTGTTTCTTCAGCAGTCGCAGGTTTAACTGCCTGTCACAGAATCCCATCTCACACAGGCTGGATAGAAGAGTGGCAGTGTGCTCTTCTGTAGCTGCAGGCTGCCGAAAACAAAAGATAGTAAGATAAGCTATAAAAAGATAATCTATTTTTGCCATTTGAACCATTATACTGGAATATAATTAAGGCACAGGGGCCCTTTTGTCCACAATTAAGCTGTTTATATTCACTTGCAAAGGTGAATTGCTACTCTGACATGACGCTGTAAGAGACATGCTTCTATCCCCATGGTATGGATTTCCCTGTCTGCTGGAGGAACAGCATACTTCAAAGGGATGTCATCAAGCTTAACATTTTTACTGTTGCATGAAGTCCTCTATAATAGACTATTGATAAAATTATAGGTCTTATGTTTTATAAATGTAAGGTCAGCATTCTATGAGACTCACATAGCATACAGGAAAGACATTTACCTGTTCTATAAGGGGTGGTCCAGCAAATAATGCTTTGTAGGCAGAAGCAGCAACTGACAAAGCTCCTTTAACCAGTTCTCCTGCAATGCTGCTTCCTTGAGGGTATCTGCAGAGAAGTCAGGTATTACTTTAGGGTCAGTAAAGCCAGGCATTTGTTTCACGTTAAATGCAAGTCTCTCCCTGTTGATGGACCACGTGAGATTTAGTTTTTATTAGAGAGAACGACCTCGGATCCAAAGGAATCATTGCTGTTTGGGACTTGAGCTATCCAGGAAGCTTATTACTGCTTTCCTAGTACCTTCTATTACATTGGGGTTTCATGCTGAAGCACATTAGTTTGCTTTCCCTAACATGGCCGTTTGTAAATAATTAAGTATTCTCACCCAGAACAACACATCTATACATGAAAGCTGTGCACTGTGTCACATCCATTCAGGCCAAGTAACTTCCATTCATTTTCCATCAATTCTTAAGTCACTTAATATTCTGCTCAATGTTTTGCCTCATTCCTCCAGTGTCAGTATCTTCAGATGCTTAACTTTGCGGCTAACTTATGAAATCCCTATTTTAAGAACCCTGAGATTTTCCAGAAAAACACTACAGAATTTTAGAAGGATTCAGCTTGAGCTCTTCATACACTTTTGCTTGCCAATTCTACCTCCTTCATATTCGTGTCTAAATAAAAACCAAGATCTTACGAAAATATAGCGTTATATAAGTCAGCACATGTTTCCTTTAAGAAGGGAGGCCTCTCTACCAAAATACTGAGTACAGGAAACCTGTAAGCCAGTGCTTGTTCCTAGGTACCCACTTTAGCAGTTCTTAGTTTAAAATGGTGTTTGGGAAGTCACAGCTTCAGCTTCATTACCTTGGGTATTCTGAGCACTTCTGTTTACTGCTTAGAACTCCAGAAGATCCTGGCCCATGACTGTCTTCACCACTGGGTTCTGGAACAGGAAGGGGAAAAAAATATCGTATCAACATGCCCAGTTAATGAGAAGCTGATGAGATGCAACGTGTATATGAATGAAGAGGGATTCAGTCCAAAATTAATACTTTCAAGTTGAGTTATCCAGACACAAACTAGGTATACAGGATTCTCACTGCAGTCAAAACAATCAGAAGAATTTCTGAAGTCATGTGGCTGATTAGTCAGTGGGTGTTTACTTTAACATGGCATGAACTGCTGTCTGAGCTCCCAGTGACTATAACAGCAGCTTAAATACATAGCTCATTAATTCTAGAGCAAGGTCATCTTCCAGATGTCTACAAATACTTCTGAGTACCCTCCTACCACTTCTAATTAATAGATGCTCTTAGCTGATCCAGAAAGCCAATTATTTATTTATTCAAACGTTCCATATATAGCAAAACTTCAACATCCAGAGGAAAAACAATCATTACTCAACAGATTTCTGCTCTCCTCAAGAAGAACAAGACATCTAATCCAATACTAAGCATAAGGAATAGGCAGTAACAATCGTGGATGCACCCTTCACGTACTGTCAATACCTTCTCTTATTTGATTACAAGGAGCGGAAGAGAGAGTCTCTGAAGCAGCTATGTTCGGTTCTTGGAAGATATGATTCTGAAGAGACGCAAGATTCCTGAGAACATACAGCAAAAAAAGTACTTTTACTACTTTCATTCTACATGTACACACGTATTTTAAGCCAAGAACAACAGACAAAAGAAAAAGCTTCACGTGCTCCCTTCTTTCCCCTTCTTGCAATCACCTAATCAGTGAGTACAGGCTTTATAAAAAGTTGCAGGATTTAGGGCGTTCACTCCGATATGTGACAAAACTTTTGTTGCAACAATTTCTGTTTGGACACTGCACTTAAGCACAACACCCTGCAGACTCTAGAACAACCCTAACATAACCATTTTGTTCTCCTCCAGGAAGCATACCTCTGTGTCTGGGGTAAGGCACCCACAGTCTCTGGGGTTAGTGGTACTACAGCCAGTGTTTGTGAAGTTGTCAAAATATCACTGACGCTGCGGATCTGGGGCTGGCTTCCCCCTTCCAGATTCTCTGCTCCTGTTTCAGGTTCTCCCGTCTTTTCCAAACTGGGCTGAGAAAGAGCCGAACTATACATAGACTCCCCTAAAGGACGACTGGTGTCAAAGCACTCTGGGAGAACAATGATATAATCCTCTGATGAAGCAGAGGAGCCTTGACTTTGAACATCATCTTTATCATCATCTTCATGAGAATTGCCAGTATCACTACAGGGGCTTGCTCTCTCAGGCAGTTGAAGGTCCCCTAACAGGAAAAAAAAAAAAAAAAATAAAGTGAAGTATTATCAATTGTCCATTTTGTATGGATAACAGCAAAGACTGTATTGTCCCAGATAGAAAAGGCGAGTATTCAGAAATAACTGTAAAGCTTTGCTGCTGATATTAATGGTGTAACTTTATTTGTTGGGGGGAGGGTGCGGGTGTAGTAGGGATAGTAGGCATCTTCCTGCTAAACCTATGCAGATATGCTGCTGATGCTAATGCTTATAATAAAACTGGGAATAAGAACTATGCTGAGAACATCAACAGTAGTTTTCAGCTCCTAAATTGCATGCATCAGAAAGTTCAAAGCACTGACTTCAAGCTACAAAAACAATGGAAGCACCAGCCATGCTTAATAGATGAGCACTTACTTGAATACCCCACTGGAACAGTTATGTCTCAATTCCACTATTTTTTTTTAAGCAGCTGTTAAAAGCTGCTTGTTCAGAGTACTGACACCAATTTTCAGATGTAAGAATGATTCTCTTGATCTAATGAGGATCAGTTTCCTAGAACAGTGTCAATCTTTTTACACCTGATGTTTTTTGTAGCCCTTATTACAGCATTACCTTAAATTCAAACCTATTTTACTTACCACAGTCATTTTCTGTCATTGCCTCTGACTGATGAATCTTTGCTTCCTTTTTGGAAGGGGAATTAGTTTTTATCCTAGAAGATTCTTCATTTATCACACTGCAACCGAAGGTGTCTTGCAACGTTTGTAAAGAGTCTAATAAAACAATCAGGAAAAAACAATTAAAGCAATATCACCACCTGCAGTTCAGGGCTATTTGTGGGCAATGTCTGACCACAAAAAGGTGAGGCCTCAGAAGTCAGCTAAAGGCAGCTACTTACTCTGGAGGACGTTCTTTTTTTGTGGGGGTCTGTGGTCAGGTGCAGCATCCAGGGTTAGAGAGCGAATTACAGTTTCACAGACAAACTGAGTCCCACTCATATCTTCTTCCCCTTCCTCCTGGTTCAACAGATGTTCAGCTTTCCCTTTCACGATGCAAGTATCTGCAGGAAAGCAGGCTTCTGTTGTTCCTTTGAAAGGGAAACAGAACAGATTATTTTAACACCACCACAAGGAAATGCAAATAGAAGAATTTTTTAGACTAGCCAAGGCTAATATTGAGTCTATGTGTTAATTCTTTTTAAAAATTGAAAGATTTTGGAATTCAGTTCAAGTTGAATGTGAACATGATTGAGAAGTATGGGGGCCATGCCTAGAGCGTTTGAGTATAATCTAATCTATAAAGGGCAAATTGTTAATTCTCCCAACAATTCTAGTAGTCGGACAAATCAAGAGAAGCATTTGTATTTCCGAATCCTACATATATAACACTCCAACCTCTACAAACAGAGAGTAGCACCAGATCACAGGTTTGGCTCATAAACAACTGTTTGTTTTTCCCACAGAAGGGAAAGACAAGAGTTAAAATCCTTTTTAGACATCAAGACTGCTGACCACACAGAAGTGACAATATCCTCCACCCCTCACCCCCAAGCTCCCCACAACTACTGCTTACCAGGCACTGGTTTAAATCCACTCCCCTCATTCTCCTCCTCTATCTGACCTAAGCCAGGTTTCTCCAGCAACGGGCTATCATGTGGCAAAGGGGACATGCACGGAGTCATGTCTGAAACAAAGGTAGCAAAATTAATTGGCACTAAAGGAGTAGGAACCTTCCTTTCCTCCAGGAGGCAACCTTTTAAGAAGTTATCCTTTTTTAAGGGATATTCTTCCAAGACTGAAGAAACCCAGTTGTCTTCCAAGATCATTTGATGAAATAAACAACTAGCAAGAATTAAAATTAAAAGACAGGAGAGCTGGGAAGACACTCTAGGCTGAAGAGCAAATAAGCCTTCTGCACAAATAAGCTCAGCTTTTCATTGAGTAAACAGTTAACTGAACGCTAGAGACAGCACACAGAATATGAGAAGAACCTTACCAACAGGAGTATTGTGTGGCACTTGCTCCAACTCCTGCACGATATTAATGTCCAACAGCTCAAAGGACAACAAATCCTACAGAAAGAAACACCACACAGTTTTTATCAAACCCTGAAATGGAATCTTATGCCATAGTTCCCAGCATCAGATCCCATTAACTTACAAGTAAGTCTACTCCACTTTTAGTTACTCAGCATGATCTCGGAGAGGGCAGTTTTCCCGTAACATACATCCACATCATAGAATACACAAATTAGGGCAGCAAGAGGCAAAGCTAAGTCCTCCCTTATTAGGGGCCAGAGAAAGACCCAACCCGGTGACTCTTTATTGAGAGTCTTAGTCTGTCCTGAACATACCCTCCATATAGTGACAGTCCCCGATACCAATTCAAGAAAATAGTTCTGCTATATAAAATGCAATATACTCTTCCTGAAAATACAGTGGCTATTTTAGAGCTCAGAAGCTTTTTATTCCTGTGGATGTCTATGTACCTAGATATCAAACCCAAGGTGGTTTGCTTTGTCTCTACCTGAATTTTAGCACTTTACCTGTGCAGTGAGGAGATCAACAGATGGGATATAAAATGCTCTCTCACTTGGCAGATTTTTGATCTTTAAAGGAATAGCTGGCAGAGGTATTTCAGCCTGCTCCATGATTTCACCCATCAGTTGAGCACCTGCTTCTGTCTTTAACAGAGCATCCTGCAAAACCAGAAAAATAATGTCCCAGAAGCCCCTCAGACAGGCAGCAAATAATATTATTACATGAAACACAAAGCCTGCATATTGTGTATAAGTACAGAAGTAGCTTGAAAAGAGATTTAATTCAACTCATTTTAGAGCCAAAATGACAAGATCTAACAAAGAGAAATCCTGTAGTGTTTCAGCTCAAAGAAATAGACAAATGGCTACAATAGACTGGTAACTAATCCCATGCCTGTCAAAAAGAATGACCATTTTAGAAGTTACAAACACAATAAAAGTTGTGTCTTTTTGATTAAAAATAGAAGTTAGATGCCAACAGCTAAGAAAATCCCCTGAAAGTCAGTAGTTAAGAGACGCTATGCCATTACACCAAATGGTATTCATCACTCCTGCTACTAGGGCAATTCAGAACTGCCCCTAATACCAAATGAGTTACTTGCCTGTTCAGTGCTGGAAGCTTTATCCTTCCGACAGGAGTTAGAATCCTTCCAATTGCTTTCTAGATAGTCAGTAGCTGGGGAGGGATCCACAACAATACTGCACCAGATCCTAGGCCCAAACTGTTCCCCTCTGTGTGACAGTCTCCAGTGAGAAGTGTAAGTTCCTTCTATGTTAGGAGCTACAAACTCAACAGAAACAGTTCCTACTTGTCCCGATGGAAGGGATGGCACCAACACATCTTTTTTTTCAGAAGATGCCAAGGTCAGATTACCCCACATAAGTTTCAGCTGAAATATAATGCAACAGAAAAAGCAGAAGTTAACTTCACAAGCTTCTCTGCAAACTGTGGACAGTAAGGAGCACTTAGAAGTTCCTCCCCTGAAAAGCCTTGTAGATACTAGGCATGGAGAAGAGAGGCTGCTAGTAAACATTCTCACATTAGCCACTATCACCACAAAGTAAGAAGATACCCCCATCTTTCAACACGAACTCTGTTATTCACAGAAGAAAGGCTTTTTTAAGCCAGAAAAGCAGCACAGGTGTTGTAAACACAGCTGAACTGTAACACTGTAACAGCACTGGAAGACATGTTCGGTGATGTTAATCTTGATTGCCTTCCTCCTGAAGGCTGCAGTTGTAAAGCGTACCTAAGACAGCTTATTGCCCCAGAGTTCCCAGCTTCTGAATTAACAGGCCAAATGAAATCCTGAACAGGTTCTGACAGAGAATTCAGATTCCTAATGCGTACAAATATTACCTTCCAGAACTATTTTAGTGTGTAAAAGTAATAGCAAAAGAAAGGTACCTTTGTGTCTGAGCTCCATTCCACATTGCCGGTATTTTTCATTCGCCAGTGTTTGATAAACTTTGTTCCTGGTTGCAAGTGAGTCCCATCTGGCAAATTCTCATCCACAAATACCGCACTTAGTGTTGGGACAATTGCTTGAAAGGGTTGAGTAGGACTCCTGGGATTGGGGGGAAATAAACAAAACAAATACACCAAAAACCCCACCAAAATTGAGGAATTTGTTCAGCTGCTATTTCACTGGCTAAAAAAATGGATGAGGCCATTTAGTTTGTTTTCGCCTTTTATCACTATAAGGATTTCAAAATTCTAATGTTTTAACTACTGTTTTCAATTTAAGTCTAAACACCACATAGCAGTTTGCTTTCCTTTGCTAGTAAAAGTAAAAAAGAAACATGAAAACAAGATCTGCTTATTTGGAAGAATATTATTATAATTACAGAACGTGGGTTTAACAGAGAAAAGTTCACTGTTCTTCGCTGTATTTGATTTAGTCTGACAGCACTTGGGGCTATGCTATTCTGTTAGAGAATGAAGTCATCATCTTTATGATGCTGAATCAAAAAGATTGTGCTATAGTCTAAGCACTAGTGCATTGGGCCGTACAAGTAACATTTTTCAGCAAGATACCACAGTTTATTCCTGAAAGTGGCTCAAAAATAGGTTTAATCCAAAGCTTTACTGTTCATTTGCAAGCACTGAGAGGGACTGGTGAAGCAGCTCACATGCATGCCAACTTTAAAAGAGCTAAAAAAAAAAAAATAATTCAGACCTAAATTAACATTGGTTTTGTTCCTGTAACATGCCTGTTTAGCAAAAAGGAAGTAAAGATAGCTATTTCAAGCTCTCCACAAATCGAACTAACTGATTAATGTTCATTTGACTTTTAAATGCCCTAAGTGGAAGGGATGAATTAAAGAAACTGGAACTACACAAGTTTTACACCTGTACCTTCATAAAACCAAAGGGAACAGAAAATGCAAAGTGGTTGCCTGCAAAGGCTACTGTCTAGTGAGCCTCAGCCTAAGATCACGTAGAAAAGGAAAAGAGAAAAAAAAGCACTAAACATAAGCACACAGAATGTACTTGACTTTAAGCAGAGACACTTCATATAGCAGGAAGATACAGACTTTTTAAAATGGCACTAATGTTAATTTACGCTGTATGTGCATGCACACATACACATGTAATCCTAGGCATTCCCCTTCCTCCTAAATCTACGTAAATCTAAGTTTTTTGTAATAACCATCAGTTGCTTTTTTTTTTTCCTTCTCCTACTCTCCTCCCAAGTAAAAACAATAAAAAACACTCCACCTTGCAAATTCCATTTAGACAAAATTCTCACAGGGTCCAATGATACTTTAAGATTTCATAACCCTCCTCCTGCTACTTTAACTTGGTCTCATCACAGAAGGACAGACAGCACAACTAAGAAATGCTCAGCTAACAACAGCTCTTACAGGAAGGTACTAGGTTGGAGACTCTCAGATTTCAGAGTAGGTGAGCTGCTAGTTTCCAATACATGGACAGAGTTCCACAGATGAATTTTCCTGTGCAATTTCAGCTGCTTTTTGAGCTCTCGGACCTCTGCCTTTCGCTGTTTCTTCTCTGCTCGTAATCTTTGTTTCTCTGCCTTCAGAAATCTTTTGTCCATCTGTTTCTGGAGCCTGCAGAGAGAATAAGCCACTTTGTTACAATACATTAACCTGATTAGAATTTAGCTTTAGCCAACAGAGTCTTAGTCTCAAAGGGAACACTTCAGGAAATGTCTCGTGCTTCTAGACTGGATACCAGATTATTTTAAAAGAACATCTTCACAGTTGCTTGTGAAAGTATTTTGAATGGCCTCAGTGAAAGAATAAACTTAAAGGCAGATTAGAGTATGTTCAAGGAAAAAGCAAGCTCTCAAAGTCTGCTACCCACCTACAACACAAAATCCTGTCTCTTCTACTTTGTTATTAAAAACACTAAGATTTGTGACTTAGGCCATTTGTAAGTATATAGCTATTTTTAGCTACTCGCAGTAAAGTTTGAGTAACATATCCATTTCCTATTATCTCTAAATCTAAAATAAAAGCTGAACATCAACCCCAACACAGGTGTTTCCTCTTTGCTATCAGGATAATCTTGTCAGGTACTGACAGGTGCCACTATTTACCTAACTTGCTCCAGAGTAGCAGGCAGGCGAGGTGAGAACTCGGCAAAGCTGTAATTCTCAGCATTGCATAGCACAGGTCTTCGCAGCTTTAACAAGACATGATTAGGATCATGTGCATATGTTCCTGCTTCACACTGTTCACAGATATTGTAGGCTGGACAAAGGCTGCAAAGCAGAAAAGGGAGAAGGTTACCAAGACACAGACAAAGAATTAACGCGCTAGAAAGAGACACTGAAGGATAATTACTCCTTACATTTCTGCAGGGAAACCACTCTGTATCATACTACCACTATAAGCAGTGCCTGAGTGAAACAGAAGCTGGTTCTCTCACTTATACATCAATATTTGGAGCCATCTGGAATACCTAGGATCAGTATCTCTCCTCTTGGCAAAACTGCAAACACAGTTCTCACTTCTTTCTTGAATACACATTGAAAAAACCTGATGCTTCCTTCAGCACAAGTGACTAACAATTGTTGCTACAAAGGATAAAACATTATATTGAAATCCAATGCCAGAAACAGCATCATACTTGTGATAATACAGAGGATAAGTCAACTGAAGTATTCAGGGACGCAAAGCAGATTCGTCCTGCAGGAACAGGACTGGTAAAAAGCAGACTGTCAGCTTCTGCCAGAAAGAAAAACAAACATCCAAAGAAAAACCCCTGCTGGCATTCCATTCACTGCTGCTGCCTAGTCCTTAAATACTTACCTTTACAGCAATTGCCTCATTCAATTAAAAGCCTCATTTTTGACACCTCACTGTAAACACTCACCAAGACCTATTTCATATTATTAAACCGGCTACAGTGAGATCATTAAAAAAAGCATGACCTTAGTCTCACTGACTGTCAGAACTAAATAAAGGACTATTATAGACTGGTGGTTATGTGTTGCTTCTTTTGTTTCATTCAGTTCAGTTAACTAAACTTTTCCTTTACAATTACTGCATGTTTTATGCAAAAAAAGGTAAAGAGTGTTTGAGAATACAGCAAGTGTGATAAAGTTCTCTCATATTGTTTTAACAACCACGTTTTCTCAAAATAGCATTAATCTTGCTCTTATGCAGGTAAGGTCTAGTCACCACAGCTAGCAATGAAGAACATACGCTGTTTGAGACACATATACTAGAGGTTCCATTAATAACTTTTATAACATTTAGATAAATTTATTTGTAATTTATAAAATAATAACATTTGTACAGCATGCTGCATTAGATTATTAGAAACATAGAAGTCTACAAGACCAAGAGAGTTTCTCAGACTCATTCACATGCCTTACATGTTAGGTTTCCCACACTCCCATCTCTCATCATATTCTACCTGCACTGGTAACGAACTCCAACAATCCGGGCCTGGCAGTTGCAGCAGGAGATCAGCCAGTCGCACTGGTTGCCGTTCCCTGATGGGTTCTCTGAAGTTGGAGGTGCTGCTGTCATAGAGCTCTCGGGAAAATCTGGAGGCTGATTGTGATGAACAAGCTTCTCATATAGCTTCTGTTCCAGTTTCTCAACAGTTTCCTTAACTACTTGTTCCCTGAACTGGAAAAAAAATATTAAAGTAGTCACAGATGAGACCCACCTGTGCAGCTTCAAAAGTTGGATTACATTGCCCCAAGTCTCCCAATCCAGAAACCATAAAGCAGCTCAGAATCCGCTTCCCATCCCCCCCAGCACATTCCAGATGAAATTAAACAAGTATTGCATTCCTCAAAGAGGATTTGTATTTTAGAAAATGCCAGCCCATGGGTTTTTAACACGGCAAATGAAAAATCATATGTACGTATTTACAACATTAAGGGTCTTCCATAACTTTGCACAAAGGGAAGGCAACTAATCTTTGAGACAGTTAACTCCCAAACAAACCCCTCTGGAGTCTCTATCATTAAGTCCTGATTTTGTCCACCAGGAATGTTTTAAATACAACCATTAAGCTCCCCTATCTTTAGTTTGTGGAAAGGGGTGACAAATGATGAAGGGGGATGCTAGGGGAAAAAAAAAAAAGCTTAAAGGTAATGCATATACTATTGTACCACTGCACCTTTGAGTTTCAAGAACTCACTAGCTAATTAATTCTTAGCATTCGTATCCAACTGCTTCTCAGTGAGATTTATTAGCTGTTCAAAACAAGTTAACACCCACATCTTAATCTATAGGTTATACTCACTGGCCTCTGGAAAGTATTTTCTTAAACTGAACAATCAAGAAAAGCAGGGTTATCAAATGCTATGCTTCAAATCTCAGCAAACCCTATGTGTTACACTACTGAAACCGGTCAAACAAGACACCAACACCGTACTTCATCCTCACTCTCATCATGAGTGCCCTGAAGTTCCTGTGACTATCTGGAGCGCAACAAGGATTCTAGCATGGGAGCTACTTAAAACTACACTCAAACCAATCAAGTGCATAAACCAAACAATCAATTTTTGACAAGAAGTGGCATGTATGTTTTTTTTTTTTTTTAAAGGTAACCCCTATAGCGTACAACCACAGTTCACAGAATGGCAAGGGTTGGAAGACCTCAGGAGATCATCCAAGTCCAACCCCCCCTACTCAAGCAGGTTCACCCAGAGCAGGCTGCACAGGACTTCATCCAGGCGGGGTTTGAATATCTCCAGAGAAGGAGACTCCACAGCCCCCCTGGGCAGCCTATGCCAGTGCTCTGTCACCCTCAAGGACATCTAGTTTCCATTTATCACCACAAAAGCTAAATGCCCTTTAAGATCCTGGCCACAAGTACTGAGAGCAAGTGTGATTAGATGTATAGAGTTAGGCATCACAGGAACCTTTTCCACCCACAGCCTCTTATGTATTCCTTTAAGAATACCAAAATTCAGAAGAAAACACACTTACTGTTTCCAAGTAGCTAGTAAACCATCCTGGAGGATTTTCATTTGTTCTTCCTGTTCTAGCATGATTTAATTTTTGCTGGGGGAAAAAAAATACCAAACAAAACTCACCACAAAAATCAGTCACAAACCTTAAGTATGCAAAGCTGCAAAAACACCTCAATACAGCAAGTTAACCTTTTTCAAGTTTCTTTGCAAAAAAAAAAAAAAAATTTCAAAATCTTCAGAAAACAGTGAAAAAGCAACATCAGGAAACCACTGACATTTTCCTGAAAGCTTACTGCCTTATTAGCATTTGAGTGTAATTACACAGCAAAGCCAAAGAAATCAAGTCAACCAGAAGTTATCAGATGGCAATTAGGGCTTCAAGAGACCAATTGCTTTGTTTATCAAAACACTTAAGAATGGTCAACATGAAAAAAATCTGTATTTCTAAATGCAGCATTGAAATACCCTCCTGAAGACATTTAAACAATCTTGCAAGCTTCAATGGGTGCAGGTAGCCAAAAACGAAGACTGACTTCCAAACTCAAAGTTTTTATGCACAGGTGAAGATGACTATCAGTCTATAAAGTGAATTACAGTTATGAATTCTTTGTTTTAATAAATATATAATCCAGCTCTGCATCCTACCTGAATTGTCAGCTCCTTTTCATCTTTTAATTCTTCCTCTAACCCCTGAGCTGGCATGGAATAGTGCGAAAGAGGTTTTTTCTCATCTTTAAAAGGTGCCAACTTTTCTGTCACACTTTTTTCACATAGTTGCAAAGAACAAGAATACGAAGTTTCTTTCAGAGAAGAGTTTTCTTCATACACATTCATCTGAAGTTGATTTCCTTGTTTAACTGCAATCTAAATAAACAGTACATACACACACCATATTTACTCCTCTTACAACCAACATACAAAATCCTGTAAAAATGCAGCACTACACTACACTGGAGAGGCTGGGAAAAGACTAACACACACAAAAGAAAAACTGAGCAAAATGCCAAGGTGCAGTCAGCTGATAGTCTATTCTGCCTTTCTTAAAGGTTACCAATATGCTTATTAAAAAGTTTATTAGAAGCAAAAGGTTAATTATGCAGGTATTCTGCAGGAATTTTTCAATCTATAATAAAGCTGTTCATATGAGCCTCTGTCCGGGAGCTTACAGTAAATTTTAGCTTTATGATTATTTTCAAATTATTATGAGATTTGAAATTCAGATCCTGAGCAAAAAAGTTCTTGAAAGTATTAATACTGTATAACTGAAATTTAAAGGAATGCAATTCTCATTTTTTCTAAGTCAAATTAACTGCTTATAATGTAACTAAGCACTGATACCAATTAAAGTTTTATTGCCAGAGAGTACAACATTAAAAATCTTGCCACATAGACTCTAAAGGGAACCCATTAGAGCCCAGTATCTCCAAACATCGGATTACTGTTGAAGTGTTTGAGAAAGCCAGTCATTTAACCAATGAATTGGCTGCTCAGGGCCCCGAATCACAACTGTCTATTCAACTAATTTGTACAAATCAAGATTAGCCTGGATGGAAAAAAAATTGTAGCAAACACCCAAGCTGGTGTCCAAAGCTAGAAAACTGAGCTATTTGGATTTCCCTGGGCAAGGTAATACTGTTTTTTTTTTTTTTCTCAGCTACGCTAAATTTAATTGGAGAAGGATTAATCTATCGAAAAAAGTCAAACAGAGCATTTACCTTTAGAGCTTCTTCATATTCCTCTAAAGAAAGAGAGAAAGAAACGTGAATTTTCCCTGTCTCAAACAACAGATATAAGTTCAGCACATAGTACTTAGGAACCCCTTACATCAAGGATTGTCTCCCATACCTTCTGTAAATTCTTTTAAAATAGTGCTACTGAATGAAGGAGTTGTATATACGGCAACAAGCAAACGTGTTCTCACAACCTAGAGACTTAACATTCCATTAATTCAGTCATTTCCAATTTGTTCCCATGGATCAAAAACTCCTTCCTTTGGGAAGAATTTGATGCCCAACCATAAATAAATTCCAAAAATCAAGCATTCTCAACTGCTTTTCCAAAAACAGGAACAACAGTTGGGGTCTGTTTACTGATTTAACTTCAGTAAAGTAGCAGCTCACCTTCGCTATTCACAGAGACCTGCAAAAAGAAATAATAGTGAGTAATAGCCACTGATATATTTCTGTAAGTCTCTTAAAATTAACATGCTTTCAGAATAAACGTACTTTTATTCAGAGTTTCTAAAATACCACTCCTTCAGATGTTTGTTATTGCTGCCATGTTTAATCATTAATCAATGTTGTGGTGCTCTGGAGTGGACCGTGCTCTCTATTAGATTGGTGCAGTAAGCAAGGGCTCTGGCACCTACCAGCACCCAGTAGGTGAGGCCACGCTTGTTCTGGAAGTAAGCCGGCACCAGTACCACTGGGTTCACTACACAAGTACACAGAAGTCAGACCCAGTTGCTTTTGATGACAACAGGAAACATTTAACCGTCCTTTTGATTTAGGTACAAGCCAAGCCCATCTTCTGCAAGTGCTCATTTATCAATTTTGCATGCAGAATTTACCAATACAAGAAGCTATTTAATCACTACAGCATTGCATCATTCTGGGCAACGTTTACTCTATTAGTATTTGAAAAAGATCTTTAACAGACACATCTATGTATTTACATAGATACAGGCTGGAAAACAAGGGGAGAATCTTTCCCTGAAACGTTGCTGGAGGCATCCTGACATTTCCCCTTAGAGAAAAAAATAAAACCAAAAATCCTCATCTCTGCAATTTAGTAGAGCGGTGGAACACAGAGTTTGCAAAAGTTACATTCTACTCTAAGTCTCTAGATAAACAGAAAAAAATATGAGACAGTGAGGTTATGCCAAGCTGGAAGTTACTCAACAAGGACAACTAGAAGTAACCAATTTGTTTTCCGAGTCAGTAATCTGCTTGGAGATTATAGCATTTGCATAAAACAAGCAGAGGATTTGAGCACACCATATCACTGAAGTAAATGCATGCTAATGACAGGGGACCTAGATTTTTCAAAGGAAGGAGTGTAGATTGAAGGGACGGGGCTCTACCATGGCTGCAAACACAAATAGTTACAACTATCTTATTTTGATAAAATGAAAAATAAAGTCCCTCAACAGAAGCATCCCTCCCTCAGAGCACACAGAACTGCTGGCTGTTTCTAAGGGGGTGGGAAAAAGAAAAGCAATAGCTTCTAAAAACATATTTTAAAATAAGTATGCCACATTAAGAGTGAAACCACAAGACTAATAGCTATTTTCTTATCAAAGGATCAAAAACCTCTGATCGCCTCTGATCCACATAACAGACATTCCTGAAGGACCCACTACAAATTATCAAGAGGCAGAAAGAGTCACACCAGTCATATTTTGGTAGACCTGTTGGGAGAGTGGGGGGTATTTTTACCTCATCATTATCCTCATCAATGTATTTGATCTGAATGTTGTCCAGGTCAAACGAAACTTTAACCTGTAAGGAAAAAAGAACACAAAACCACAATGAGAAAGGACTACAGATGTTTTCAGTTAATCACAATTATTAATACAGAAAAATGATTTAACCCTTCCGCCCCTCCCGTCAGTTTCTCAGTTGAAATAAACACTGTTTTACAAAATCCATTCTTCTGGAGTTGCAGAAGTCTCCCCAGTGCCTTGCATCCAGCCTTTAATAACTTGCTATAACGAAAAGAAAAAAATTTCTTTCATGTTTCACCCTCCCTGGTTAATATTTACCTCAAAATAAATAATAATAACCTTTCCATTATAATAGGACTAGCTCAAGGTTAACCAACTCAGTCACAGTAAACACTGCACTATACAAAGGCTAAAGCCAGCAATCACCGAATGCTGTTACACTAAAAAGCACCAGGAAGACAGGTCACACAGGTGGGCAGCCTTTTTTTTTTTTATTACACAAACTATTTGTGTTTTGAGAAACTAGGATTAATTCAAGTACTAAAAAGAGCAAAGTATCTCATTCTACTACTCACTGGCTGATCCACTGTACATCTGAATGTATAAATCCATTAACAGATCACAATTAGAAGAATAAAGTTGAGCAGCTATTTTGTATTTTGCATTAATAGGGCAGAATGAACAGTATCAAATGAACCATAAACGAAGATGGTTGTTTCCCTATGTTGTATAACAGACTTTGAGGGTCATGTGCACTTGCGTATAATTTATCTATAGAAGCTGTATTTTTCTCACCAGAAACTCTCTCTGAAAAAATGCTATATCTGAGACACATTCTGCCAGCCTGGACCTAACAGAAGAACACTAGTAGCCTCAGAAGACAGCAGATGGCTGGGGATTACCTAGCACCACAAGAGCACAATGACATAGCTACATACATGTTCTCCCAAGGATATATCCCAAACGAATTTTGGGAGTACAGTGAGAAAACCAACTCAGCTTATCAAGAATAATCTGTGGGCTGTATCTACATTGTTTAGTACCACAAATTCTTCCCCTACAACTCAAGCAAGAAGCAGAGATCGGGTTATCCCTTATAAACACCAGGCATGTTTAATAATACATTAAAACATAAGAAGGACACAGTTTAACTGATACTACCTTGAAACAGTAATTCACACAACATAGTGCAGAGACACCCAGTGGTACTACCTTGGTTAGAAAAATATTATTGTAATGGAACACCACACCTTGAACAAACACGCCCTCGCTCTCAGACTACTTGAGATTAAGGGCAACACCGTGCTTACATAGCAATCTGCTTCCAGCTTTGATGCAAGCAGGATTCTGACTAGTTCAGACATTCCTGTAGGGTCTAGTTGGCACCGAGTATTTTAAGCCTGAATTAGTGTCTCTTCTAGAAGACTGAAATACAATGAGTGAAGATGATGCAGTTCAAACTCTGAATTTGAGTCACAATGCAAGAACCTCCTACAACGTACACCGGGATATGTTAGCTAAAAAAAGAACTGAAAGAGGGAAAACAACATACCGGCAAGATCTCTGAAGATTTAGCTCTGAAAGCAAGCTAAGAAACCGGAATAGTTGCTAAAAAAAAATAAAGCACTGCAGCTTCATCATAACCAAGGGAATCCTTACTACACAATTTAAGCCTCAGCCAATACAGGAAGTTTCACTAAATAACACTGAAAATAGACATTAAAAAAAAAACCCAAACTATTCAATATACCAAATGCATTACATACGGACCTTCATAAGCAACTGTCTATGCATGCGTGGCCCACTAACAAAACCAGTTATATCCAAACTAGCACAAACAAGGCACCAGTGTTACTTCACCACATCTAGCTGAAGGAGTAAAAGAACAGGAGATAAGAGGCACAGGCTGTACTCTATACGGGTACAGTGCCAAACCCAAGCATCCGTAACTGTGGAAAAGAGCAAAGCGCACAGCTAAGGCCGCCTGCTCAGGCAGAAAAACAAGCGACCCATAAGAAGCTTTATCCAAACCAGGCTTTTCACGTCACTAAGTATGTAACAGGAGTAAAACTTACTGTTAACGCTAAAAGAAAAACTGAGACCGCAGCAGACTAAAACACCAGTTCTAACAGCCTGCGAAATGGGGGACACGGCTTAGGAAGCCGAGCGAGAAGATGCTGGGCCCTCGGAGAGGCGCTTGCACTCCCAGCACCTCACCGAGACGGCTCCCCACGGCAGCGGCACCGCGGCGGGCCCCGCGCTCTGCCTCCCGGGGCGAGGCGGGACGGGCAGCGCTCACCATGGCCTCCACATCCGCCCACGTCGTGTGCGCCGAGTCTGACACCAGGAAACTCTGGGTCTCCCCACGGCAGGTGACGCGGAGATTCACCTGCGGCTCCATGCCGCGCTCCTGCGGAGGCAAGCGAAGCCCTGTCAGACGGCCCGACAATCCTAACATGGCGGACAGGACGCGGCCGGCCCCGCACCCTCTGCGCGATGCTATTGGTGGTCCTGACTGCTACTCATCCTTTCCCCCGTTCTGATTGGTCGGTAGGGCGGAGCCAAACGCTGTGGGAACCAAAACAATAAACAGAGCCGGGGAGCGCGCAGGCGGGGGGGGCGCCAGCCGACACGCACTTCCCAGGCTGGGCCCCCACTCCCCCCATA
>NW_009258265.1:1472699-1516296 GCF_000687185.1 Egretta garzetta
GGAGCGCGGTGAGGGGGGTGCTGGGCCGCTTCGCTTCAGTTACCTGGTAGGCCTGGCTACAGGGCCCGCCCCTGCTCCCCAGCTGCCGCCGCGTAAAAATCGAGCGGTTTCTCTTTCTTTTCAGGTTTTGCGATACTCCCCGTGAGGCCTTACCGGTGCTGGTTGGTGTAGGCAGTTCCCAGGGTCCTTGTGTAAGTATGTCTGCTGTTTCCTTTGCATCCTTTTCCACCTAGAAAGCGCCTTCTCGCTGTCGTGCTTGTGCGTGCCCTTGCTGAGCTTCTGCTGAATGCTGCTTCTCTAAACCCCTTCGGTTTGCCCCGTTGAGTACGAGAGGCTTGACAGATTTTAACTGTAAACGTGCAGAGTAAGAGCTCCACCAATGCTGCAAAGCTTCTCAAGCAATGGCAGCTAAGTGTTCAATACTGCTCAGCATGTTATAGAAAAGCCATATAGGAGAAAACACAGCCTCGGGATGCAACAGATCAAAACCAAAGCTGATTACTTTTTTTTTTTTTTCTTCTGCGAAGTATTTTTGGCTGTGAAGGATGGACCTCTCAATGGTTGCTATTGGAGATGTGCAAAATGTGCTTTCAGCTATGCAGAAGACCTTGGAGTGCCCAATATGGTATGTCAGGAGAATGTGAATTCTGTTAATGTGCTTAATGAGTCTTCTGGTTTTCTTCATCTTTTCCTTATCAAATGCTTTATCGGTTTTATGGGTTATCAGAAAGCAAAAAGAGCTGTATTTTAAGGCTAAGTATATTGATGTTTTGTAAAGCTCAAGTGAGAAAGTGCAAGGCAGAACCTGTATTTTGTTCTTATGTTCTAGTAAATTTTGCTTTTTTATTACAACCTGAATGTGTTAGTCCTCTACCCAGTTAAGAGAAAAATGTGACTGGTTGGGTTAAAGTATTGTTTGTAAAGCTGCCTGGGTCTTTGTCCTTTGTCTCTAAAAGGTGAGTGAGGTCTGTAGTCCTTTAATGCAAACAAATGCCGAAATAGCATAGATTCTATTTAAAGCCTAGGTACTTAAAATGTCTGACAGGTTTTTGAAAGACTTGCTTCCATTGAACCAAACTGCTGGAGTTTATTTTGTCTATGGTGGCAAACATTTTTAAATCATTACATTTTAAATCCATTTGGAAAGATTTTACTGCCATTGGAAAACCAAGATTAATTCTGTGTTGGTAATAACATCTATTGCAAAGGCACAGAGCAGACAGCATGGAATGTCTGCAGCGCTATGCATAAAATACTTGCATCCAAACTTTTCTGAAGAGGCAGCATGCTTTTTGCTGAGGTGTTGCCATTGGATGGTTGGATGCCATGGCTTGGTTATTCATTGACTTAATAAAGAATGTTCCAAGAGTTAGAACAGAAATTATTTCCTACCTCTGCTGTTCTTTATTGCATGTGGAATTTGATGGAATAAAAAAAAACCTCTCAGGAAGTGATTTTACACAGTCTGGTACTGCTGATTGATAGAAGGAAGCTGACTTCAACAGGGAATGGAGGTTTTCATTGTCAACCTCCTTTTGTATTTGTGCAATAAAATCATGGAAGTGTGTACTGCTTAGCTTAAATAGCAGGACATGTCGTGAATGGCAGTTCAAAACCAGGATTTTAATACACCTAGCAGTTTTGTTGGTAATTATTAACTGGGCAGAAGGCTGTGAATATGGTGAGGTTGGGCCTGTCTTGCTTTATTTCCATATGTGACATTAAAGTATAAAGGTATAATCTTTCTTTTTTCTTATGGCAAATTAAAATATTAAAACATCTCAAAATATGAATAAATGAGACTGGGGAATGAATAATGCATGCAAAAGCAGTGCTGAGGCTGCTCTTGGCTCTTGGTGTATGTTAGACTGTTCTACAATAATAACATTATATTTATTTTGGCTGTTTTGGTCCAAGTTATGTTGTTGTGACCATTTAATTGGAATCATTATATAGACTTTTTTACATACTATTAAGTTGGAGACAGAGCACAGTTACAGAGAGGCTTCCTTATGTATGTATGCAGTCTATGAAACTCCTGAAACCCTTCTGACATAGCTAGGGTTTGTAACATAGCGTATGCCTAAATTAGAGCAGTAGTTTTTAAAATTATTTTTTGTTTGGTTGGTTTTAGCATGTGTTCGAGGTAAATTATATTTTAAGGTGAGTTGAACAAATGATTTGGTTAGACCTTTTCTGAAAGCCATAGTATCAAGTGAAATGTTAGTTAGAGAGGAATGGGTTTAGAATAGGAAACCGGGGTGAAAAAGGAACAACTTAAATATTTGTGTTGACACATCTGTGCATTTGGTTTATACAAACATAGTAAGAGTCCAGTGGGCTCCTGAACCCAACAGAGCTTCACTGCCCTTTACTCTTGTCATGGGAGGTCAGCAATGAAAAAGAAGACATCAGTGTTCTAACACAAAGTTTAAAAAAAAACAAAGATTGTGAAGAGCTGGTAGATGTGTATGTATCACATAATGACAGTGTTTGTTCTCAAAGGAAAAATTGTCAAATGCATCCCATTTCTTTTTCCCACCAAGATATTTTTTTTTTTTAAGGTCAAGAAAGTGACTGTATTTCTGAATCTGATTTTGTTGCTCCTATTTACATGTAACTTCTGTGTTGTTTTCTCTCATTTTTCTTCTTGTAGCTTGGATGTGGTAGAAGAGCCAGTTTCAACAAAATGTGATCACACATTCTGCAGGTAGGTTTGAAAACCCGTAATTGCAGTGCTTAGGCAATCTGTTCTTATTCTTCATGTATACTTCCTTTTTTTAGTGCTAATGATGTATACTGTGTTTTGATAACTTAATGTGCAGCTATTGTAGGGGAAAAATCAATTCTGTATAAGAAATAACTGCAGTTTTACAGGTGTGTCAAAGGGGATTGATTAATCTGCCGTAACACCAGAACAAGAATACAGGCATTCAACTTGATAATGAAGGATTTCTATTGAGTGGTGCATGCCTAGGCTCAGTTTTAAAGAAAATAAAATCCTCCCTTTTATTACCATTGTGATTATTCTTTTTTTCTTAGGTTCTGCATGTTCAAACTCTTCAGTAAAAGGAGAAAAGGTGTGATACAGTGTCCTCTGTGCAAGACTGAAGTTACCAAGAGGTAATGTATCTTTGCAAGTGGGCTTGAGGATAAGAAGTTTGAACTCTAAGGAGAAGTTAATAGTCTTAAAAATGTCATAGGAGAAGACTAAAATAAACAAGAAAAAGTGATTATTAAGTAAATTGTCCTTTTCTAAAGGCACTCTTTAGTGCCTTACCTCAATATAAACTTTTTTCAAGTGATCACCAGTGAAGATACTTAGCAAATGTTTGTGCTATCAAGTATAGACTGTATTATTGTTCGATCATTACAACTAGTTTCTCTGTGCTAAACCTACATGAGGAGAAAAATATGACATTTTCATTTTGTGATAGTTTTAATTCCCGTAGTAATGGTTATTTTGGGGAATTGTAGTGTTATTCCCTGGCAACAATTTCTCATTGTGTCATCTTCCACTTTGCAGTTTTACTCCTTTTTTTGTTCAGCCTAAATTCTAAGAGAACTATTCGTAGTTTACTCATATGTTTGTCTTAAAACAACTCATGTGGTGATGTTATTTCAGAAGTCTGAAAGAAAATTCCAGATTTAAGCAACTAATTGAAGGATTGTTGGAAACGATCCATGCGTTTGAGCTCGATGCTGGAGTAAAGTGTAAGTGTTCTGAATGTACACCCCCCACTTTTTTTTAAATGATATTTTGACATTTATATCCTAATTATTTGCAGGGTATCTCATTTACTGTGCAGTATTCAATATGGGAAGAATTATAATTTTTTTTTTGGATGTAGAAGCATAAGTTCCATTAAGTTCCCAAGGTTTTCCTACAGTAACCTCTTGAATAGTCTTAAGGATTTTTAATGTGCATTTGATGACTCCAACCAATCTTATTTTCAGTTTCTGAAATACGGCTGAATGTCTTTCAAATAATCTTTAATCTGTAGCTGTGTGGCAAAGTCCTGCTCTTGATTATGCCCTACCTTGCAGCTTTAACGTCTTAGAGTCTCGGAGCCTAAATTAGCAAGTGCTATAATAGCGTATGTTAACTTGTCCCATTCAAGTATATCCTTTTGGAATCCAAATTTATCCTTTCTAGTACTCAGTGCCTTGTAAAGGGTATTGGCAAGTCAGACACGTGCTTGTTTATATTTGGGGAAACAAGATGTTGGGGGCAGGTGGTGGTTTGTGGGGTTTGGTTTTCTTTCTCAGTATGTTGTGCTATGAAAACTAGACTTTCTTTTCAAATTCTTTTCAACTTGTTCAGTTGTTCTAAGGTCACTAGTATTAGATCCTGTTCTCTCTAGATTATCCATATAAGCAAAATTGGTTCGGAAAATTAGTTGACAAGATCAGGATTTTATTTAATACTCGAAGAGTAGTCATAAAGAAGAATCAGACTAATAATTCAATCAGATTTCTGTCTTTAACTGTATCTTAGCTGTATATGTGGTAGTTGCATAGGGTCTATGCAAGACTTTTAATAATATATAATACCTGTTGTCATGTTCAGTGTAAGAAAAATATTTTTGCCTTTTTTCCTATTGACATTTTTCAGTTTTAAACAGTCATCACTTTCCTAAAACATCCACAGAAGCCACTGCTGCTGAGTCCCTGTGTAAAGAAAGTTCTGTCATCCAAAGCGAGGGCTTCAGAAACAGGAAAAAACGTGTTAAAGAAAGTGGACAAGAAAACTGCACCTTGGTATTTTTTTTCTCCCCCATTTATTTTTGTGCATTGCTTAGTGTTTTATTTGGAATGTGTATATATGCATATTACATAAATGAATGGAATAGGAGATTTTGGGTTGCTTTCAGATCCCTGTTTGATTTAAGTATTATTCCAGAGGAGATCTGAATATTTTTGTCTTCCTAACCTACTTTTTAAAGTTGTTTGCATAAAATGACCTGACCTTAAAGAGAATTTTGCCATAATATATTCTGTTACTGAAACTAGGGCTGAAAGCTTTTTTGTACTCCTTGTTTAATGAGGCTGTCTGACTGTTGGTAGGCTTTTTACTTTTTTAGTGATAAGACCATGAATATGCCTTAAGAATTCTTAAGATATTACCCAGCTGAGGGTGATTGCTGTGTGTATGAGTTTCTTCATGGTACATTGTTTCTTGTCTCATCTGCTCAATGCTGAATAGAATGTTAAGTAAGTTAAAACCATTAATGATTTGAGCTGTTAAATGCATGATAATTGTTTCTATTAACATACTCCATTACTGATATCAGTATGATAAATTACATGTATTGGGGTTTTGTGTAGACACTGCCAGTTTAAATACTTAGTTCATATGTATCAGCCCCACCACTGTAGTTTTAAATAATTACTACTTTTTTCTTTTCAAAATGGCTTGCTGTTATTTATAACTATTCCTTTCTATTCTCCTGTCAGCAGGAAGCTAATGCGGCAGCACAACTTACAGATACCAGAGTCAAAAGATGTTCCCTAAGAAACAAAATCCAGAAATCTGACTCTGAAAAAGGGATTTATATAGAGTTTGGTAAGATCCGTTGTAGTTCCATACTAGCTGAGCTTGCAAAGTAACAAAAGGGGATGAAGTTCAAATGATGGACAATTCAAAGTTGGTAAATCAAAGGGGGTTTTACATATTTTGTTACATTATAGGAAATAATGCTGCTGTAGTAAACCGTTAAGGCTCAGTGTACAAGATCCAAAGAAGAGAAGATGCTTACAGATGAGAAAAAAGTTATAGTTGTTGTAACTAATGATAACTACTGTTTTCTAAAGAATATTAAGCCTTGTTGCCAGTGCTTGAGGCTCTACTTTATAACCAGAGATAAGAATGAAACGTAATTGAGGAAAGAATATTTCATTTCTGTCTATCATAGCTTTTCAGAACTTCCTTTTTTTGTCTGGTGCTGACTGCTGATAGATGCTGTGCATACTTTATTTTCTCCCTGTTCCTTCAAGGAAATAATTGCTTCTTTTAACAGATAATGTTCATTGCCTCTCCTTTATTTCCTTATTGCTTTTACCAAGATCAACCAAAGGATCCAAAACAGATACTCGAGAATGTTGCTGACTTCCAGTTCAAAATTCTAAATACTAGCAGCTCTTTCATGTGTAACTCCTAGAAACTCTTAGCTAATTAACTCTTAGTAGCTCTCTGTTAACCAGTCACTGTATTTAAAGAGAATTTTATGCTGGACCCATGTAGATATTAGTACATAGAAATCATTATCATTAGGTAAAATACTGCACAATTTAATTTGATTTCACCTGATACAAGTTGAAAGCATCTACCTCTAGAAGGAGCTAAGCATACATGCTCCTGTGATAATAAACACTGAATCTGGCAAGCCATCTTTCTCTGAATCATTTCAACCAGAGTAACAGCTGATTTGTTTTTAGGCTCTGATTCATCTGAAGAGCTTTTTAAACAGGCAAGCAATACTGGGTAAGTAAAGGTGATTAAGGGATTCATATTTTCTAAAGACAGTAGTTTAGTATTTTCATTCCTATGTTTTAGTTTCTTAGGACAGGACTGATAGAGTTCTTCAAGCTGACAAGTGATTTTCAACTTTGAGGGCATGAGGGTAGAATGGGTAGCTGACTCCCATCAGTTTGTCATAAATATGCTTTAAAGCTCTTTTCTAAATGTTTTGTTGCTTACACAGGCATTAGATCTTAAAGAAGCAAGCATGTATTATGATTTAGAAAGCAAATCTTAAATTCAGGAATATGGGAGGGGGTCTTTTAAAGAAGTGGCCTGAAAGTCTGAAGGGATCTAGTTGTTGGTGAGTGTCAGTCAGGACGCCCGACTTCTCCAAAAACTATTTTAGAGAGCAAAAAAGGAAAATTAAGTATCATCTTCTGTCTGTTGTGGTTTTCTCTGTAATGAAAGTAGATTCCCTTCCCAACAGGTTAGGAGACAAAGAAGTGCTTCACATTCTATCTCAAGAAAAGCTAGAAGAATTTAAGAGTGCTGAGAAGGGGAATGAATATTCTTGCAATACACAGCCTGAGAAGCTGGATGCTAAAGAAATAATTCTACCAAATGTCGTAGGTGTGTTTGTTATTTTGGTGACAAAAATGAGTAAGCTTGAAATAAAGACCACAAGTTAACATTTTGGTTTCACATGACTAAATATATATACTTAGTCTTGTATGTTGTAGTTTTGATGATGCCTACAGCTAGTGACAGTATAATACAAGGCTATACTTGTAGACTTAAGACGTGGATATTTTGTGCACAGGAACAGAAGGGAAAAAAGTAACTTGATCAAAGTGCAAAACTTACTCTATTCTACATAAGCCGTATTATCCCTTATAATACAAGTTGAGAGCACTGTCTGGTAATTCATGTAAGAAGTTGGATGAATGTATGTCATGTGTAATTTGATCTTTCTCCCTTTCTCTAGAGGGAGATTTGTGCAGTGTAATATTCTGGTTTGGGGGGAAACAAGAGCAGCTCTTCTAAAACAAAGTAGCCATTAAGCTTGTCATTGTTCTTGTGCCTGTAAAATAGGGCTTAATAATTTATGATACCTATAAATCTTCAGGTGAAAGTGATTTCTCAAAGGAAGGCTTGAGCAAGAAAAGCACTCGGAGCATCACTGAATATGCCAAACCTGGCCAAGTGAATATGACTGAAGACCAGAGTTCTCCTTTAAATGTTCTTGCTGTAGACCTACTCACAGAGCAGTGTGACAGAATAGGTAATGCCAGTCCCTTAAGGAATGGGGATGCAAACACAGAAGAAATGGACGCAGAGCAAACTCAGTGCAATAGTAAAAGCAAAGAGTTTGACTTAAAAGATAGTTCAGAGAGCAGGTTGGATAAAAGCAAGGAACTAGATATTGTTGTACAAAGCGTGGAAGCTGTGGAAATGTATGAACCTGAGAATGATTCTTTCCATGAAAAAGAACTTCCTCTGGAGAAACCTCTTCAGCCAGAGACACTTCACTGTGCTACCCTGAATCAAGTCTCTAGGAAGAGACTGAAGCGAAGCATTCAGAAAGTCAATGAATGGTTTTCAAAAAGCAATGAGATTCTGTCTTCCAATTCTTCCCAGGATGATTCTGCTGGAGGGACTGATGTTTCAGGTGAAGAAGATATATGTTTATCAGATAAAGATTCCTGTATTTCAGAAAAGACTGACCCTATGGTAGATTCCATGGAAATTGCAGTGGTTGAAGGAAACAAGAGAAGGTCAAAACAAACAGCAGATAGTATCAAAGACAAAATATTCGGGAAAACATACAAGAGAGAGAAGAAATCAAATCCCCCTATTATTTTGAGTGAGATTTTACCTACTACAAAAAAGGAAGATGTGGCTACTGATGAAAAGTGCTTGAATACTTCCAGCAAAGATGGACTAAAACGAAAAAGGAAGACTGCCCGTTTTCTGCAACCAGAGGATTTCATTAAGAAAAAAGATACAGAAGAGGCAGATGGGTGCCTTCAAACTGTTGGCTCATGCCTTAGAGATGCTGAAAAGAAGACATGTGATGAAATTTCTGCTGTTAATGAGAGTGACCTCTCTGGGAATAAGGAGGACGATACACTAGCAGAACTTGAGGAAGGAGGAGGATCCATGTGGAAAAAAGCTACTGAAAAGGTGACTGGCAAGCACTGTGATGGGGAGCTAGAACTGAGTAACTGTGATCAGAAAAGCACTAAAAAAAGTTCTGCAGCAAAAAGATGCAGGCATTCTACTAGAACCATGTGTGCTCTACAGTTAGTAGTGGATAGAAACTCTGTTTCTCCTGATCCATCTGAGCCACAGATTGAGAGCTATCCAAGCAGTGAAGAACCAAGGAAAGTTGATTCTGAACAAAGACAAGTCAGGCGCAGCAGGAGGCTTCAGTTACTTTCTGAAGAAATGATAAAAGAAACAGGGAAAGGAGTAGTAATTAAGAGAGCAAGAAAGTATGACAGCGATCATGAAGGGTCTTTCTCTGGAGACCAAAGGAATGTGTTAGTTCACGCTTCTGAATGCCAAGACCTGTGCGAGCCCCAGGGTATGTTCAGTTCCAAGCCACTCACTAATCTGAAGGGTGGTGATCTGGAAGCAAATGAAATGCAGATTAGTCTAAAGAATTCATCTGACGCTGCAGAAACTGGAAAAAATCTTTTCAATCCTACATCTTCACGTCAGCATTCAAATTGTAGTTCCTTTGCACCTGATACAAGTTCTCAAGAAGGTGAAATACAAGGTAGCCCTATGCTCCTACAGCCTCCTTCAATGAGTGTTGTGCAAACTGCTTCCCACACGACTGAAGAGATGGCTGAATCATGTACTGCTTTTCCCCAGGATAGTGGACATGATGTACAAAATGTTCCAGGGGACTGTGGACCTGAAGAGTTGCCAGTGGCTAAAAACATTTCAGAATTGACCAGTGAAGCTGAAGATAGTGAGGTAGACACGCAGTATCTGCGAAATATATTTAGGCATTCAAAACGCTTGTCATTTAGCCTTTATCGTACTCCCATGAAGGCATGTGCAGTAGAAGGTGCTGCTTCTGAAACTTCAAAGGTGGCATGTGCTGATCAGGTAGAAAATACGCATAGCAAACATTTAAACCCAGAAAGCTTGCAAGAAGAGAAAACAGCTGCTGAAAGCTTGAATAGGGTTTGTGAGAAAGAGAAGCTTAAGACCCATGAACCTGCTTGTGTTCGTCCTGTGACTTGCTTTGCCGGCACCACTGAACGTATGCACACAGGGGAACATCAAGATGTCTCACAGGCTGCAAATCAAGGGACTCTGACACCAATAAGAATGGGTACTGCTAGGACTGAAGGCAAAAACAGATTGCAAAAAGGAGGACAGGGAAATGAAAAGACAGTGTCAGCTGACATAGGGATAGAAAGCGAGGTGAGACAGAATCCAATCAAAAATAATAGAAGCCGAAGTGATCGGAGTAATACAGAAGAGCACGTTTTCAAAAGAACAGATTTAAACGCAGTGAGTGAAATACACTTCAGTTCAGAAAGCAATAAAGCAGAAAAAGCCAAAGTTGTTTATGGCAAAGGACCAATACTAGATACTCAGTCCAGATCAATGATTTGTCCTGCAACTTGTCCACAAAGGCCTGCTGAATTCAGCTGTGAGGTCACTGGAAAAAAAAGTGGCAAAAGAGAAAGAAAACAAGTAAAAGGGAACGAAGAGCAAGCAACCCAAACAGCTAACAGAGGGATGGCTGAGTGTTTAGTTACAGAGGCTCCAGACAAACCTCTTAAAGGGAATAGTGATTTTACAGGTTCTTCTGAAACCCCTGATGGCTTACTGTCCTCTGATGATGATATCGAAGAGAACACCAGCTTTTCTGAAACTGATAGGAAAGAGACATCTGCTGTGTTTGCAAAAAGAAGTGACAGTGCCCTGGTAAAAGAACTAAAGAATAAAAATGTTCATTCTAAGCCAAGATCTCAAAGTATTCAAAGATCTCGAAGAAGAGCACAGAAACTGCAATCTTCAGATGAAGAATCTAGTGAGGATGAAGATTTACCATGTTTTCAGGCATTAATATTTGGCAAATCGGTAAGCACGCCGTTGCAGATCAATAAACAAGAGACGTCTGTGGTAGAGTCTTCACAAAGCCCCATCACATTGCCTCACGATGGAAGCCATGATGACAATAATGTGCAGAAAATGCCTGAAGCTGCCCTAAGTAATGGGTGTGTTTCACCAAGCCAGGAGTCAGAATGCTCTGTCAACTTATTTTCTTCCCAGTCCAACATGTCTGAAGAATCGCTTGATGGAGCACAAGAGCTGAAGAAACATTTAATACAAGTTCAGACATCCAAACAAGTGAGCAATGTGAATGAGAGTAAAGAAGCTCTTCAGAGTTGTAATGGAGGGCTGAAGAGAAGCAAAACTGACTGCAAAGAGGAAGGCCAAGAAGAGACAAACATGGGAGCAAACCTAGGTACCAACCAAGATTTTTCTCTCTGCAGCTGTGTTTGTAATGTCATTGCACCTAGGGGTTTGGTGTTTGCATGGGAACTTTGTGTATGTGGTGCTTGCTCTTTTAAAGGAACGTGTAGGCCATAAATAATCAAAAAACCTTCAGTGGTTTACTTCCTGAAAATTAAGTTCTCACAGTATTCTTTGTTCGGAGCAAAAATGAACAGACTGGCACTAGAGGTTGGACTGAGTCTGCCTGGGAATTAATTTTTGAGTGAAATGCCAGCTTTCTTACTGCAATGTGATACTTGCATCTATCAGCAAAATTTCATAAAGCCTACCGAAGCTGTTTCACCACATGAAATGTTTGTTGAAATTGGCTGTAGTAGTGCTTATTTTGACCTTTTTATGGCTTTCATAAATATTTAGGACTCTTTCATCACTATTGAAACACTTTGCGTTCTATTTACTTTGCTATATGTGGAATATGGTATTCTTCACAATGCTCGCTTAAAGTAGATCTGTGCTTCTAAGAGTTTTAAAAACTTGTCACTTTATCGTTGAGTTGGATAAAAGGTCTGTGTGGTAAGAGATTATGGATAATGTTTGGGTTGGTTTGCTTTTTTTTTTTCTTTAACTCAAATTTTCTTCTACTTTCTTCAAGGTGAAGCATCTGGATCTGACAGTGAAACAAGTAATGTAGAAGATTCATGTGAACCATTCTCTCAGGGTGAAATCCTTACTACGCAGGTAAGTGAGTGTATACACTAAATTCTAAAGATAGTTTGCATTCTAGGACATAAGCAAGTACATAGCTGTGAAGTCAGCGTAGTGGGAAACTGCTTTCATCATAATTCTGTGTCTGTCTAGGTTACTTCCAAGAGCATAATTAATAAAGAATTGTAGAACTGCTTCTATGCCATTATTTGTCCACCTTTACCTTACATGGTGCCATTACGTTCAAATGGCCATAACTTGTTTTGTGGTATTGATTACAGTACTTAATTGTGGGAGATGCTAGCTAATGGATCTCTACACTTGACCAATGCTGGAAACCTCAGCTTACTGTATTTAAAAGTTTCATTATTAGGAACTTACAATGATTGGTGATAAGGATTGGATTTGCTGCTTTATGATATTTAGAAGCATGGAGACTTGCCTTCTAAGGGCAGAGATTAAATCAAATCATTCCACATCAGAATGTTATAGATACAAGACCCAACAGGCAGTGTCCAGTGAAAGGGGTGCCTAGCACAGTATGTTTTTTCTACTATTAATTTCCTGATTACTGCTTAATGGCCTGACTTCATGTATTGGGTGATTGGTGTGGGGGTGTTTTGGTTGGGAGTTTTCTAGGGGTTTTTTTATTGTGTGTTTTGGGTTTTGTTTTGTGGGTTTGGGGTTTTTGGTGGTTTGTGGTTTTGGGTTTTTTGGGTGGGTGGGGTTTTTTTTTGTCCTCTCTAACTTCAAGATAGGTCTCATGCCAAATCTCTCACTTCCGCATTTAACAGCCCTATGGGTTTTAATGTATGTCAAAGAAGACTGAACTTCAATTTTGTGCTTTATGGGTGGTGGTTCTGTTTACTGCATCAGTGCAAAATGTGGTCAACTGACAGAACATTGCTCTGTGATGTAGCTTCATTGACAGAGGTTTTAGGAGATGCCTGGGTTGAATGGGATAGTGGCAGTATGGATTGGTGGGGACTTCCTTGGTTTGTCTGCTGGGAATTTTCTGGTTGGTTGGGGTTTCTCATTGATTCAGTAACAAGGAAATTCCACATGGTGCCAGTGCTGGAGCTACAAACGTAGTATTCGGTGCTGTGGAAACTGCTTTATCCTGTATGGTGAAGGCTTTAGGTTTTGAAAAGGATCCTTTGAAAGCCCTGAGTCTTTCTTATGAGGAAGTGTATATGGCATGTTTTTAATAGAGGGTATTATAGTTTTTGAGAGAGAAAATAAGGAAGAGTAGGATGAAATATTTTATTCCTTTTAAGCAGTCTTTAGGGCTTTTGGTAATAGTGGAAAGTGCAGAGGCTCAATACTTGATGTTTGTGATTAAATTTTAAATGAAGTGGCAGTTGGGGCAAAATTACCTTTAAATAAATCTGTGCAGAAGTTCGTGGGGTTTTGGGTTTTGGTTTTTTTTTTTTGGTTTTTTTGTGGGTTTTTGGGTTTGTTTTTTTTCCCCCTGACTGATTAAACTCCGAGTTGTCCAAACTGAAGTAATTTAAACAATAAAATGACTATGCGGTTGGGTGAGGTTTTCTTTGCTTTTGACGTAGCATATGTCAATTATTTCTTACAGTAAAGCACCACAGTCGCCTTTTGAACGCATGGTAAAAACGAATTCAAAATAATTTTGCTGTTTCTAATTTTCAAGTGTTTGTTAAAGAAATTAATCTTGTTGTTTAAAACTGAGTTTGCTAATGGTGGCACAATTGTGTATCCTTTGCAGCAGAAGAATGCTATGCAAAATAACCTAAAAAAACTTCAGCAAGAAATGGCTGTTCTTGAAGCAGTGCTGAAGCAGCATGGAAGCCAGGACTGTGAATTTTTACCTACCCATAGGGAACTGCCCCATTCCAGTAGTGAAGGAACACTTGGAATGGAACAAATGAGACAGGAAAGAGGTAAATAGCAATGAAAACCTTTCCCAGTGTTCTTACAAACAGTTGTGTGACTATGACTAGTTCTTTTTCCCTCTACCACAAATTACAGTGTTGGTTTAAAATTGATATGTTAGCAGAATTTTACCTACCTTCAGCTGTTCAGGGAGACATGTTTTATTTATAACTTAGGTACTACGCTTAATCTAAAAAAGCTCCTGCTACAGATCTGTGTGAGATTATGTGGTGTAATTGTATACATGGCATGAGTAGGCCTTGTAGGTTGGCAGTACTAACCCACGTTGCTGTTTTGGCGGTTCTAGTTGTGCTCTTGTTTTCTTTCACCGGAATGGGTAAGGGACTGGGAGAGTGGCTGAACACCCAAAAGGATTTGGCCTCTGTTGCTGTGGTAAAGATTGTCCTTTAGCATATCAAGGAACAAGGCAGAAGTGAGGTTAGGTATGTATTGGCTGTCAAAAGTAATGCAGGACAGGTCAAGCAGCTGATGGGCAAAGAAGAGGAGATACCTACACTGGTGTGTAAATCCCCTGAACAGGGCATGAACACGGACTTCCTGGCTGGAAAGTGCACAAGGCAGTAAATAAATGGTGAGGAATACCTTAGTAATCACCAAAGGCTTACTGTATATTGAGGATAAAGTGAGTTGCTGCCAGCTATGTAATAGTGAGAGGGCTTCATTCAAGGTTTTTTCTTTAAGGCAAGACAGATACTGAGATTACTGTTGTGACAACCTATCTACAACAGAGCACAGAGCATTCTTTGAATGAAGCCTACAGTAAGTCCAGATGTTCATTGTTGAACTTCTTGGTGTTCTAGAAAGGCACCCAATGCTGACTTCAAGATTTCCAAAGATGTAATGCTTATTGAACTCTTAGATAAATTGCACCAGTGCTTTATTATCCTACTTGCTGCTAAAAATTTACTTCTAATTCTATGGTCTTACTTCAGTCAGTCAGTCATCTTTATTTTCTGAGGTCAGCTAGAATAACCTAACATCCTGGGATTCAAAGTTTAGTGTCTTATCATGCCTTTGCTGTGTATGGTTTTCATTGCAGAGTCTTTTCTATCTAAATTCAAAGGCTTTCATCTCTGCTGTGGATGCTAGTCAAATATCACAAAACAATCTGTAGATTGCTTTTGATCGCCTGAATGATGGCTTGTACAGTGTGAGGTATGAGGCCTTTACATTAATCTCTGTCTTAAAAAAAAAAAAAAAAAAATGTGAAATTGTCAGCCAATATGGTGCAGCTATACCAATGGGTCTTCTGCTCGTGTGTTAGCAAGTTAGTGTTTGTTGCCAGAGCGTAGTCTGCATCAGGAAGGTCCTCCCTGGAGAAAAGGGAGCTAAGAGAAAAAGTGAAGGGGCTGAACCTTTGAAAGGTACACAGTGGTTTGTTCAGTTCCTTCAAAAATCTGAGGTAACAACATCCTTCCTACTGCGGCTGCTGCTTTGATACTTGGATTCCTGACAGGAAAATAGGGCTATTTATCATGGAAGAAATTTGCTGTAATCGTCTTCCGATTTTGTGTTACTGATTTAACAGCTGCACTGTGCTTTCAGCCTTCTCACCATCTCCTCTTTTGGACATCTTGAGCCGTTAAAACATTAACAGGATATTTAACACTAAGCGACTGGTTCCAATCCATGCTTAGTTAATGAACCTTGTTGAATTGCACGACATTCAACTCCACTACAGTTTGAGAACTTTATTTTGTAGAGAAGACTTTGAAATATGACATTTCTAAGCCCAGTAGGCCAAATTCATAAGATAACTACAAATAGACTGCTTGAAGATTAAGTCGGCAAATCAATAATTGCCTTTAGATGGGAAAACTACTTAATTCCATTAACACAATGCATGCTTGCATTGTTATGCTAGAATATGGATTTCTGACTCATAAAAACTTAAACTGATTAGTTATTGATGGGCTGATAAAAATTACAGGCATCTTTATCAAATAAATGAGCCTCTGCTGCTTGTGAACAGAGATATGGTAATGTGTTGAGGGGATTCATAAACAAACTGCTAACTAGTGTTGTTTTGCCTTCCGCCTATTTTATATCCTACTATTTCTACCTAATGCGTAACTGATATCTTAGTTTTGCAGGTGATTTCATGTGTGAAGTGAAATGGCGTTGTTAGCTGTGCTTCAGATGGTTTAGTGTTTTGTGTAGATGTCTGGTTTGGGACACTGGCCTCTCTAAAGTGTATCTGGATTGAGATTTTGGAGAATGCTTGACTTCTTACCTGAAGAAACAATTAAGAACAGTTGCTTTTGTTTTGCTTATTAAAGAGTTATTTTTCTTTTTCAAAGGGGTAGAGTTCATCTCGGAAGGAAATTTTGAAAATCCTAAGTGCAGCAGTTCAAAGGGATTTTCAGCCAATGAATTCCATGTTATGCCAAGTGATTCTCTCAACACTAAAATCAAAAAGTTAGAAAAAGAAAGGTAAATGGGTTTTTTTTGTTGTTGTTTTGTTCTGTTTGGGGTTTTTTCTTTCAATCTTGCAATACATACTTCTCAGCTTTTGAGCAATTACAGTAGTTTAGCTGTTGCTGTGTGGTTCTGATACTTAAAAGAGTAGAAAAGGTATTAAAACCAATTTCCCCCTCTCAAGGTCTCCAGAATTATTGCTTCCATCTTCTAAACCCTGTTTGTTAAAGAGAACGGATTTGGAGAAAGACCTTCAGTGTGACAGTGTTCTGAAGAGCAAAGTTCCTTCTGAAAAGACAAAACCTGTGCAGGAAGCAGTACAAGAATATAGTCAGTGTCAGCTTGAAGCAGGTAACATTTAAGAGGGATCCAACACATTTTGATTTCTGCTTTTTTCCTGCTTGTCCTGGTTTCAACTGGGATAGGGTAAATTTTCTTCCTGGTAGCTGGCATAGTGCTGTGTTTTGGATTTAGGAAGAGGATAATGTTGATTACATGCTGAGGTTGTTGCTGAGCAGTGCTTACACTAAGTCAAGGACTTCTCAGCTTCTCATACTGTCCTGCCAGCAAGGAGGCTGGGAGTGCACAAGGAGCTGGGAGGGGGCACAGCAGGGACAGCTGACCACAACTGACCACAGGGATATTCCATGCCATACAATGTCACGCCGAACAAAAAACTGGGGGGAGTTGGCGGGGGGAGTGGGCTTGGGCACTGCTTGGGAACTGGCTGGTCATTGGTCAGTTGGTCAGTGGGTGGTGAGCAGTTGCATTGTGCATCACTTGTTTTGTATATTCTTTTAACGTTGTTGTTGTTGTTGTTGTTGTTGTTATTATTTTCCCTTCCTCTTCTGTCCTATTAAATTGTCTTCATCTCAACCCCTGAGTTTTACCTTTTTCCGATTCTCTCCCCTATCCTGCTGCAGGGGAGCGAGTGAACGGCTGTGTGGTGCTTAGCTGCCTGCCAGGTTAAACCACAACACTACTGCTTTTTTCATGTTTTTACACACCAGCAAGATATAACTTTTTCTTGTAAATCAAGGGTTTAAATTTATATATTCCTCGACGATTTAAAAAGATGTTGCTTCTTGTTTGGTAGCCCAGTTGTGTAGCTGCCCATCAAGATGGGATTGGACAACTTTTTGACAGTAATGGGAGTTATTATCTGTCTCATATACAAATTCATACTTGTTGACAGATATGCTACTAAAAGTTTCATAGGTATTCTAGTGTCTCAGCTATAGATCAGGAAAAAATAATGATAGAGGCAAAGGTGAAGTAATAAATAAGGAAAGGAAGTAGCTGCAGCATTTAAACTTAAAAGGTAGAGCAACAGCCTTGAAACAATTCCATCCTTGTAGTCAAGGCGTAATTTCTCTTTTCCCTCAGGAAACACAGGTGAGCAGAAATCTGGGACCAGGCTAAACAGTGCATCTGTCTTATCAAATCTCTCTGGAAATGTGACCAGGAGTCCAAATAGCTCTTCCTCCTCTGTAAGGCTTCTTAGCCTTCGAACTGCAGAAGCAACAACTAGTTCTGCTGCGGCTCGGAATGCTAATAAAAGCTGTGCTCAAGAATGTAAATCGAAGAGAAGTGTGGGTTTTCCTCTTTCTGTTCTGCACAATGCAGCTGGGAAAGAAAATGCTACAAGGCCAGTTGTGGCTAACAGAAAAGAAATGTCAATTGTGGCATCGGGTCTGAATCAAAGTGAACATGTAAGTACATTTTGGAAGTTTGAGAGATTGCTTGTTAATTGTTCTTGATTACAACGTAGAGGGATCTAAGTGTAATGGAAACTAATCTTGCAGGAACTACACATCAGTAATACAGCAACTCATGTCAAACTTTCTCACTCCTAAAACTATGAAGAATGCTGCCTGTATAAAAATAAATAAATATATAAATGGCACTATTAAGCTTAGTGAAGTTTGAACTCTTTAAACGACTGCCTAGGGGAAAAGCACATTATTCCAAAGCAAGAGGACTTTATTTCTGGAAAGTGCTTGGGGGGAGGGGGCTGTTCGGTTGGTTGGTTCCCTTAATGTTCTCAGATGCAGCTTCTTTACCTCAATTTTGATCCATAGTGAGTATTTCTGTAATTAATCAATTTTGAATTGCTAATAAACCATTTCCAGGAGGATATGGCTTTTGGTTTATGGACTACTGACCAAGACCTCCTCTTTAATTCTGCCTGTTGAATGGTGCCAAAATTATTGACTTTTAAGGAAATGTCCGTTCTGTGTGCCAGCACAAATAAAACATACTTTAAAGTAACCATCTTATGTTATACTCCTAGAAGCTGGAGTTGAGTTTTTTAATCTGTTTTGCTAGCTATTAATTTTCTTAACTCCTTTTCAGTTGGTGGTCCAGAAATTTGCAAGAAAAACTCGGAGCACTTTATCTAATTTTATTACTGAAGGGACAACCCATGTCATAATGAAAACAGGTTTGTTGGGAGCTATGGCAACAAATCCTATACTAACACACCATATAGAATTTTAACACTAGGCTAACCAACAAGCAGACAGTTCAGCAATATATTTGAGTAAGTTTGAGAAGAAGGTATTAATTGTTTTCTTCTCTATCATAATTTTTTGTTTAAGCTTGGGAATCTTTCTTATTCTATTTCACAGAGTCAGAGTGAGGGTATGTTTTGTTTCCTTGTGTGGTTTGAAGTTAATGTTACTTAACTTGTTTTTTCCTCCAGCTGCTTGGTCACAATTTTCAGGTGTTTACAGCACATGAGCATGAAGTAGTTCAGAACCAACCAAAAAGAAAACAAGATAGTTCCTAAAGAAATGGGATACAAACACTGTGGAAATAAGATGCTATTTTGGTTTCCTAATTCCTTGCAGGGATTATAAATGCTCTTTCATTCTAAATTTTGGAAAGAAATTTATCTCTAATAAAAAACTGGAAGTGGGACTTAACTGTGTGTATAACTGATAGTGAAGGCGTGCTTCCATAGGAACAAAGCAGCACTGCCATTTCATTATAACTATTTGTGTGTTTAATTAAGGCATTTAAATTAGATTTTGCTCTTTGGTAGAGCTCAAAAATCCCATTATTAAAAGCTTGAAGGAACTTCAGTATAATATAACAGTTTCAAATTTGATAAATGTGTATTGTATTCTGAAACGGATAGCATTATGTTGACTTCAGGAAAGTATAACATTTCTCAGTAACATTAAGTTAATTACATTAACATTAAGACATTGCTTTGTCTAGGCATAGGTTATATTTAAGCTGTCTACTGAACCTGTCACTAGCTTTTAACCCATATTTTCTTGAAAAGTAAAATATTTTGAGCCAAATCAGGCTGTGGGTATGTTATATACTGTGCTTGCATTTTGCTTCATAGAAGCACTTCTAGCTGGCTCATATTTAGATACGATCTATCACATCAGCCTTTCTTGCTTTTGAAAACCAACATAGAAAAGGAGCCAGAAAATCCTGTTACTCCAAATCTATGGATTTGATTTTTGCCTTTTTCTTCAGGAAGCATATCATCAACTCCATGGTTTTGGAGAGGTAGATTGTTCTGTCTTCGTACAAATACAGATTGGATAAACCGCCTCCTGAAGTTGTGCCTGTTCTGGTAGAGTAGAAGATGATCATCTAAAAGCTTGTGCCATCACTTGGCACTGAATCCTACTGTTAATGTCCTCTGTCTTGACCTGTATTCGTGCTTGTCCTTGCCTCCTATGTTTATTGAAGAACTAAAAAAGGGTTCAGAAGTTGTACGTGTGATTACTTTCTGCTTGCTTCCTTCAGTTGAGTAGAATCAGGACACTAGAACTTCAGAACCGTTCTGTAGATGGTCTTGATATTTTAATGCTATTTTTAGGTACAAATAACCTGAGCTGGTTTTTCTCACTAACGGCAAAACTGAGAGTTCTCATTCTTGATTGCTCTGCAGATAAGGAGCTGGTGTGTGAACGGACACTGAAGTACTTCCTGGGTATTGCAGGAAGAAAATGGGTAGTTAGTTATCAGTGTAAGTACAACTTGTTTTGGAGCTAAATGGTCTCTGCCCTTCTACCACAAATGTACTCTTCACTTTCTCCCGTTAAAAAAAAAAACAAACCTCTTCATGTCTTGGCATCTGATGTTTTGCAGAGTTTCTTCTAAATACTTCAAAATAAATAAATAAAAATCCCCAAACAGCCAGCAACATCCAGCTTCTTTCTCTTCTGAATACTTTTCCTGCTTTCAGATAACAGCACTGGATTGCTCCCTGCCCTGACAAATGCCTTTCCTCCCTCTTAATTTAAATCTTTGAGATGCATGGCATCAGTTATTGAAAAATTAGTATATTTATAAAGGGTAACAAAAAACTTTAGGTTCTTTCTGGCATCACAAAGTATTCAGTTTCTGATAGTACAAATACCTTCAATTTAATATAGCAATGAAGTCAGACTATTGGCAGTGGAAGAACAATTTTGCTGGATAAAATGACTTGTCCTCTTCTGATCTTTTTAGGGGTAATTCAGTCTTTTAAAGAAGGAAGGATACTGGATGAGGTAGGTCTCTAAGTGTTCCTACTGATACTGATGGATTACAGCATAGGTGAAAAGATCTGTTGTCTGCTTAAGGAAATAATGTTGGAGCATAGCTATATACATAGTTTTGGGGTTTGTTTTTAAACTGTAGAATAGCCAACTACTGAAAACTTATTCCAGCATTTACCATCTTTCCTAGTAGATATGGCTTATTTGATATGACCCTCATTTAGGTGCATTTCTGTATTCCTGGGTAGTATTTGGATTTTCATGCTTTAGTACAGATTTCTGGAGAATGTCATGTTAGTGACAGTATGGATTTCATCTAATGAGCAGAAATGCCCACTTTCTGGTGTGAAATCCATATGCCCTTTTGTCAAACCAAGGAAGGATGGAGAAGAAAAATCTTAGTCCCCAAAAGGCCCTTAGACCCCAAAAGGGGTATTACAGGCCCTCCTGTGCTTGGGGTGAAAGGGGGAAGTTGCTACAGAATTGACTGGAGCTGCTAGAACACAGGACAGCTGTTAACATTGCCATACACTCTCACATTGCTTTAAGCAAGGGGAAGAGCCTCCAATTATAATGAAAACCATTTTTTTTTTTTCCAAGTAAACTGAAGATACACAGCTGTTCTTCATACTCTTGTAGCAGGTTAGACTGCGTGGAGGTTTGGGAGGAGTTTCAAGAAAGTGTTGTCAAACTTCTGTTTCTCCTCAGATGATGTAGGCCTGAATTATCAAATGCAGCACTGTATTTGTTATTAATCTGTATGCTAAGTGAATGCCTTGAAATATAATAGATGTTGAAGATCTAGAGGTTATGTGCTGATAATTAATTTCTAGCAAATGAGACTTTAGTGATACATTAATTATAGTCTTGGAGTATGCCCCTTCTTTTACACAGTTTGACTATAATTTGTTTCTTTAAAAATGGACTGATGCTGCAGGGGTTTCATTACTGCTCTCCATCTTTTTTCTTGAAAAGCCTTTTAATTCATTTTCTGCACACACTTAATTGTAAGATTTCCAGTTCTGAAATCTGGCAACTTCTTCCTGTTCTGATCCAGAACTCTGACCAGGAAAGTGTTTTCAGTCTCCAATTTCTTATTGATTGTTCATGATATGTTCCAGGAGAACTTTGAAGTTAAAGGAGATGTAATCAATGGGAGAAACCACCAAGGTCCGAAGAAGGCTAGGCAGTCTCTGACTGAAAAGGTAGGAGCACACTGAGGAGGAGAACCCCATCCTGCTGTGACTGTTTCAGATATGTGGCTGTGCTAGCTGAGTATCTGGAACTTACTCCAATTTCTCTGCTGTTCTGTATACAGAATTGTATAAAAAATGCTTCATTTGTACATGAAAGGTGAGCTCTGTCAGCAGCAGTGCAGAGATGCTCAAGTGACTCGCTATGATTAGGGTGAATGCTGTCCTTTTCTAACATCGGTATAGGATAGCACAGGGTAGGCAGGTTTTGATGATATTCTTTTGTAGGTTACAAAGAGCTTCATATATGCTTTGTGAAACAGCGATAGCTTGATAAGCAGTCCTAGAAGTGCAGTGAAACCAGCATGTTAAGTATTGTCCTTTAAAGATACCATATGTACTCTGTTAACGTGTTCCTTGTCTTTCAGATCTTTAAAGACTTTGAGATCTGTTGCTATGGACCTTTCACTGATATGACTACAGGTGTGTCATTTTTGTGGAATTAAATGAACTATTAGCATAAAATAATATTTGGAGGGGGATTGTGCGTGTTCACCAGAGGTTTACATTTGACCTCTTCTTGGATACCCTTGTACCTCTTTTACTCTGAAACTTTCAAAATACCGACATGAGGTATAGCATGGGTAGAGAACTTCATCCGGTTCTCTCTCCAGACAGAATGGAAACAGCGTTCTCTTCTATTTATGTGTCCTCAGAGAACTGCTCTGGCAATTGTGCTGCATTTCAAAACACGCCTTTTATCTAGTTTCTCTCTGACTCTCTAGCAATGAAGGAAAAGCGTAAATATCACACTGTCTGGTAATTGTTTTAGATGTTATTGAACACTTGCATTTGAGCATTTTTTTTCTTCTGTCTTAGTAAACAGTTCCTAAGAATTGTTGTTCCAGCAGTTGACACATCCTCAGTGTAATTTTCTCTTTCTAGCAGCAGATGTTAAAAGCGAAACAGACAACAAAGCCAGGAGTTTGTATACAAAGAAAAATCTGGGCAGCATATCTTCTTTTTGTTAGTTTAAAACTGAATAAAGTATTGTAGATGTTCTGAAAATGTAAGCTAGAATTTTTCTACTTAAAATATTTGTACCTCTCTCCCCATTTTTGTGCCTTATGCAGCAGGTACTTTCCGATTTGTCCAGTAAAACTATTTTTGACTGGGTGAAATACCCTCGCATCTCTTGACATTTACAATAATTACTACAGAGTGAGCACTGCTTTCACCTGCTGCAGTGATCATCAATTATGGCTCTTATACTTGAGACTTATTTATCTTCTTCACTTCACTATCAATTCAACAAATTGGTGGAAATTAAATACTTTGGCTACTTTTGTTAATGAGAGATAATCACAGTTCTAACTTCTGATTTTTAATTTTCATTTCATGTCGTAAATGCTTACGATAAGAGGAAATAAATTCATAATGACTTTAAGTTTTGGGCATGTGGTGTTTTAGCCTTTGGGGCTTTTTTTTGTTTTATTTAGTCCTGACTAGAGGGTGAGTTGATGTTCCTCAGCAGGTTGGAAAGTGAGCGGACTTAGTCTCTGCTAAGCCTTACATTTCTTTCAAATTATTATAGAATCCTAGAATGTTTTGGGTTGGAAGGGACCCCTAGAGGTCACCCAGCCCAACCCCCCTGCAGGGAGCAGGGACACCTTCAACCAGATCAGGCTGCTCACAGCCCCGTCCAACCTGGCCTGGAATGGTCCCAGGGATGGGGCCTCCACCCCCTCTCTGGGCACCCCCTTCCAGTGTTTTACCACCCTCATTGTAAAGAATTTCTTCCTTAGATCCAGTCTAAACCTACCCTGTTTCAGTTTAAAACCATTACCCCTTGTCCTGTCACAAAAATTATGATAGTTCATATCTTGGAACGTACACATGAGGGCTCAGGAGATAGTACCAGTTTCAACGTGGTATAAAACATCGAAGTAACAGACTGTTTATCTGACTTCTTCAGAACATCTAGAATGGATGGTGGAGCTTTGTGGTGCCTCTGTAGTGAAGCAACTTCATCTGTTCACACACAAAACAGTAAGTGTTAATGAATGTTACACTTGACATAGTGAACAGTCTATAGTTAGGTAATACACAACATGTTGAAAGACGAGCTTGTCATGGCCTTCATGAGCTTGTCAAAGACTGATGCGTACAGGCTGTGTTAGAGAATTGTCTGCACAGTAGTGACCCCAAACTGCATGGCAACCGTCGTTGTGGCCTAGGCTCTGGCCACTCTGTATTAGAGGACAGGCTAACTTGTAGTGGAAAACTGATCAGAGTACTCTGTCGGCCAGATAGCTACTCTCTCTTGCAATCAGCACTGAGCCTCACTTCCCAGTGCAAAAAGCCTTTAGTGCCTTAACTTAGTCACAGTGTTCCTGGAGAGAAATCACAGAAAAAAATCTTAGGAACTGATGTCTTCCTCTCTCTATTACCACTTCTTAAAGTCCTCTCTGAAGTGATGCACTGAAGCAGAGTTAGCCCAGTTATCGCGCTCTGCAGATAGGTGTGCGAGCGATTTAATGACAGGCAGATAACAGTAGCGTGTTTATTTTCTTATCTTGAAATCCTAGAATTCTACTGCTGTCGTGGTTGTGCAGCCAGACGCATGGATGGGAAACATGGATTATAGAGGTAAGATGACATGCTGTCATGGAACTGGTTTATGGTACATGTTGAATGTCTTTATCACCTCAGTCCTTTTAATAATTAAATATTAGAGAGGTTTGTAGAAGAATCGAAGTAAAAATTCTACCGCATCTGGAGTTGGAGGCGTGTCTTGGAAGAAAAATCTGAAAGGACGAGATATATTATCTCAAGAATCAGCAACAGAGTCTTAAAAGGTAGTCTGGCAGGCAAATCCTGTTCTTGGCTCAGTTGTCCTGCATATCGTCAGCTTTACAGAAACTTTTCTGATTGGAGAGTTTCTCAAAGGTGGGGGGAAGCATGCCCTCAGAGGACTGGTAAGATCTAGAAGAAAGCCTCAGATGTGATAATGTTCTCGTGGTCTGAAAAGAATACCTAGCTACAAAGTGTTAACTGATAGAGCTTTGCCTCCTTCTTTTTTTTTCTTTTAATCAAAACACTCTGGAGAAACCACGAGGCTTTGAAAGTGCAAGTGTTCCAGACTAACTTATATTCTAAATGAGATAGTGGGAGTTATGGGATGAATGGGAGCTAGTTAGGCTACAGTGGAGTTCAACAAAAAAATGGAGCAGGAGGATGATGTAAAAACAACAGCTGTTTCCATGGCACTGGGAAAATGAGAAAATAAAGAAAAGGATCCTGAAACAGTGAAGAACAGTCTGGGAGCACTTCAGTAATTTTCTGTTGCTTCTTTCTTAATGAGACTCATTGGTTGTCATGTACTCAGTGTGCCTGAGCAGACAGGAACTGAGGCTCTGTCACCACGGTCCTAAATTAAAAGATAAGGACTGCGCTCTTTGCTTTTAGTGTTTACTCTGTGATGTTCAAAACTTCCTGCCTGACCATTTGCCAAACAGCTATTCTTTCTGGAGCAGCAATATCACCTGCATTGTTAAAGGAGTAGTAGTGCCACATCACTGTTTTTAGACTCTTGGTTTTTTGTCAAGGCCTTTAAAATGTCAAAGATAAAGCAAATAGCTTAATCTGAAAGACATCAGTAAGCTCACCTTAAGCTTGCTTTGACTCATTGATAATAGTTTTGTCGTTTGTGTCTTTGTCTTACAGCAATCCAGCAAAAGAACAATGTTGCCATGGTGACTCGAGAGTGGGTATTAGACAGCGTGGCTTGCTACGAGTGCCAGGAGTTCGATGCTTACCTTGTGTCCTAAGGCTGATCTGCAGTTCTTTTTCCATTGCTCAGACATTTTCATCAGTGCTGATACTTTGGTAATTATTTTAAGGACTGAGAATTCTTAAGTCACTTATGCAGATTATGTGTATGTACTGTTCTTTTTTCAGAGTAAAAGAACTACATTTTTATTAACAATAAAGTTCCGTAAACAACATTGCCACATAAAGATGGAATGGCCCGCTGTTCTTTAAAGATTAACATTTCTAATTTCAAAATAGTCCTTTAAAATTAATGTAAAACAAATTTTAAAAGTTAGGGGATTTAGAACACTGCCTCCTTGGAGAAATAGCGATGTATTATTTACCATTGCAGCCAGTTCCCGTTTATATACTTGAGGACATTTTGGAGACAGTCATCTATGGGAGTAGTATTGGGCTCAGAGTTGAATTGGGTTGAATTCAAATGTGCTTGCACTCCCGAGTAACCTCCATATTTTCAGTTTGGTATACACCCTTATTCAGGGTATGTATTTATGCAATACAATGGAGTATTATTTTGTGATTACTAATGCATCAGCCTGGTTAATGTTAGGCCATGGATTACAGCTGTGTTGCAAACTGTACAAAGAGCTCTCCTGTTGTATAGAAAAGTGCCAACTGGATGATTTTCCTGGTTAGGACAAAGTACAGCCCCTGAAAAGCCATCACTTGATTCTCAATGTAAACCAATCCTTAAAAACCACAAGCCTATACCAGGGTTGTGTTGGTCTTATTTCTGAGAAATTTGTGGCACCTATGAAGAGACAATAAACAGATGCACTTTAGTATCCCAGCAGCCTATAATAAGCTCTGTAAGAATCTGCTTCTAATAGTGCCTGCCTGCACAATGAGACTGCAAAGAAAATAAATGGCTTTTTATGGAAGAAAATACGTTGCTGCTTTCTGTTGCCAAGCAATTCAACTTCATAAATAATTTTGTATTTTCCGAGCAGAAAGAGGACCTGTTTTCATAAAGTTGTTGTTTAAAAGAAAAAATTGTCGCTATGTTCAGAGAATTGTTTGATGCTTGGATGCTGCTAGGTTGTCTTGGAAAGTTGTAGAAAGTGTGTTTATAAATATTGGAATGCTCAAAGCAAATAAAATTATTTTGGCAAGTATTTTCTTAATTGTTTAGCTCTTATGTGAATCAGTCACTCAGTCTCCTGCAGTGAGGCATTATATGGAAAAAAAGATCTGAAGTCCAGCCTCCTGGAATGGGGGAGGGAAGCGGAGCCTGACTGGAGGAGGTCAAAAATGTAAATTAAAATTTCAGAGCTGGAATCAGAATTGTCACTTCCATCAACTTGAGGAGCAAATGTGTTATCAAGTATCTTGCAGTTGCCAAGTGGAGGCAAATGTAGTCTTAGCCCGGCATTGCTGCTGGTAGCGTAAGCGCTGGAAGCGTTTGCTCAGCTGACATACATTACCGTTGTCTTCTGTGTGACAGTATTTCATAACTATGGAGGCTGTTCAACACAGCCTCACCTTCAGACTGGTGCTCCTCTTATCTCCAGAGCCCACATTGGGGTTTGTTTATTTTATAATCTACATTTCAAAAGATAGCTGGGGGGATGCCTACACGCTGCCTGTTAGATGCGAGTGAAAGGCCAAGCAAGGCTGTTTTGCATCTGCCGCTGTGAAATTGTCCCTTGGATCTTGACACAAAGGTTGTCCTTTCTAGCAGGTAAGGTACTAGCTCCAGCTAGATAATTGTCTGTAGGACTCCTGCGACGTTGCTCTTCTTCCTTGGAGCTGACCAGTCTAGATCTATGGGAACTTTCTGATAAAGTAAGTGTAATCTATGAACTTCTGTAGTAATCTGCATCTCATTTAAAATTTGAATGATGTGAAACTTTGAATAAACAGACACTAGATGAAGGAAGGATACGCTTCCAGAGAAGTAAGTTTAAAGGGAGCTGAAGTGGCCGCCATCATGGAATCTATATGGACTTCTCTGGTCTGATTTCTGACCTCGGTAACGAAGCCCCAGCATTGGGAGCTTCCCAGCCACCATAAGGGTTGGAAATGCCATTTCAAACACGAGGCTCCCGCTGCATTTCCCCCCCCTTTGCTCATACACAAGAGCAGCTCGCTTTATGACGCTTCCCAGGGTAGGAAGCTTCTGAGGTGAATGTGGTTTTGAGACGTGGCTGGGCCACGCTGTGCCTTTTATAGTAATTGCCTGAGGGCAAGGAACAGCAGAATCAAACGCCATTAAAGACCAAGGCACCTGGTTAAAGGGGCTGCATACAAACGGTCCTGGTAATCAGCGTGTGCCTCGCATGCTATTCACCAGGGTGAGGGAAGAAACAAAGGCAAGGCTGGCGCTTGCTGGAGGTTTGCCTGAGGCTTTGCCGCCAGGTAAGTACTACATTTGTAATTAAAAACTGCTCTGCTTTTGTAACTTAACAGGAGCTTTGCTCCATGCAGCTGCATCAGGGTCAACTTCCAAGAAGCCTGGGCTCTGCTGTTGTTCCTGTACGTACCCCCTTCAGGGTCCCAGCTGCAGGAGGAATCCACTGGACGCAGAGCTTCCACCCAGTCTTTCTGGTCAGTACTTTCTTGACATCATGTTCAGGCTTTCCGAAGCTTTCTGTCCTACGTTCTCCCTGAATTGGTTAGGAGCCGGTGCGGTGCACCAGAGTAGTGCTTTACTGTAGGGAAGTTTTCAAAACTACGTGTGGGGCGTGGAGCAATTGACTTCTTTCCTTCCCCTTTTCTCTAGGCTGTCAAATGCTAACATTCCTAATGCAAAGGAGAGGGATTTACTACTTTGGGGGGAAAAGGTACATCCTGTGCTAGAGAGCTAACCTGGCACTGGGGCAGTAACAGGCTGCCTTTGTCTCGCAGCCGCTGCACTATTGCAGCCTGTCCCTTTTTCCCCTTAAGGTGTTGTTGAGAATCCTTGGCATCTGATTCTGGGTAAATACATTTTGCCTGATGCCTGGCTACGCCACGCACGGTTCCTGTTGTTATTTATTTCACCGAGCCTTTAGCTATGGAGAGAAGGAATCTCAGCTGTAGCACCAGGCAGGCTCATCAAAAACATTTAGCCTGGATCTTCTCTACTACAGCATCTGAGATCAGGCGTAGCCCAAAGCCTCGGGCCCTCAGAGGTGGTGTGGGGCTCTGTTCCTGCCTTTGCACCAGCACAAATGAGTTAAAGTGTTTCTGTGAGCCTGCCTTATCTTACCAGGGAAAGTGTTAACAAGCCATGGTGGGGCAGAAGCTGTCCAGGGCTTATTTTCTAATATATGGGAATGAATTCCTGGTTAAAATTCATGTATGTTAATTAGGTATAGCTTTGTCTTGCATCCTTATCAGCTCTGCTGATGTGGAGGCCAGCAGAGAGTAAGCAGCCTGTTACCAATTCAGGCTGTCCTTTACACTTTGCTGCTAGGCAGCATGGAGTTATGCGTTGACAGAGCCTGCTCAGCTTACATTAAGGTTGTTGGAATAAATGTGTAATCGCTGTTTGCTTCGTAGCTGTTGTGGAGGCTGCAGACTGAAGCAACAGGGAGAGGTCTGTGGACCTGGGAGTAATTAAGCATCAAAGTAAAAATATTACTCAATATTTAAAAGCCCTTTGTGTTTGGTAATGTTGAATTTTGAGGTCGGATTCTACTGCTTCTCAAAGGGAGTTTCTGGTCCTTAAGAGAACAAAATAGCAGACTTCTCCTGGAACCTGGTGCAGCACATTGTATCTAAAATGTTAGTCCAGTGCCTCTGATGCCTTTCTCCTTGCTATACCAGACACCACCCACATAAGGGGGTGAGACTGAACCATATTCTCGCTCCTCTTTTTCCCCTCCTTGGTCCAGATCCTTGCTCAGAACTCTTGAACGTGCAAGAGTCTGGGGCCACCGCAGCTGCTGTTGATGATATTGGAAACACCTGCATGGCATGCATGTCGCAGACTGATACGCTGGAAGAGTCTACGTGCTAGAAATTCCAGCTAGGTTTGTTTAGCCTGGAGAAGGCTCAAGCAGTAGCGGGTGGGGTAGAATTGAGAATCCCCTCTAATCAGCTGCCAAATTATCTCAGTCTACTACAGCCTGAATGTGCAGGATGGTGCCAGCACACTGCTTTTTCCACCTCTGACTCTACAGCCTGATTTGTAGAATCGTCATTACGCAGGTAGGCTAATGGGGGGTGGTGGTGGCTGTTTGCTGGGGAAGACCCTTTATGTTCCTGCTGGGTTATGCATGGCAGCTTCTGCTCAAGGAGGAGGTGACGGGGACCTTGCTCTCCATGCTATAATGTAGAGATTTGAAATGCATCTGCTTTAAATGCAGAGCCTTGTAGTCATTATGCATTGTAAATGAGCTTCCTTGAGGCTTGCTTTAAAAGAATGTTAAAGTGGCAAATCCATTTAACATATGGAGGAGGCAAAGGACTGAGAAGCCAGCAGCTGGGATTCCCACAGCAGGCTCTGGTCTGATGGGGCTGTGCAGAGATCTCCCTCGTGCTTTCCTGCTTGGGGTTTTAGATGGGGGGGGGAGCTCTTTAGCCCACATTCCCTGCCTTTGTAGTCATTATGCATTGTAAATGAGCTTCCTTGAGGCTTGCTTTAAAAGAATGTTAAAGTGGCAAATCCATTTAACATATGGAGGAGGCAAAGGACTGAGAAGCCAGCAGCTGGGATTCCCACAGCAGGCTCTGGTCTGATGGGGCTGTGCAGAGATCTCCCTCGTGCTTTCCTGCTTGGGGTTTTAGATGGGGGGGGAGCTCTTTAGCCCACATTCCCTGCCTTGCCGCTTCACTTTGTCGTTATTGTTTGGAAAGGGACTTTAAAAATGCATCTTTAATTTATGGGAACTCCAACCTGTCTGTCTCCTTCCCTCAAAGGAGCGGTAGCTCCCTGCTTACAGAACTGATGGCAGACTTTGGGGGGGATGAGGGGGTGTTAGTGTGGCGCTGGGCTTCCAGTGGGGCTGCAGCATTGCCTGGCTGGGGTCTGCCTCTGCACAGCCCCACAGCGGAGCAGCGATCCATGCGGCTTCGCTGATTCACAGAGTGCACCAGTGCCTTTTCTACGCCGAGACTGGTGCGAGCTGACGCAAGGACCGTGGGCTCTGGCAAGCGCGTTGTGCCAGCACTGCCTAGATTATGAGGGTTGGCTGCACCACAGCAAACGCATTAAATCTGAAATCACTTTACAGATACGATTGATTCTTCTCTTCCATTCCCCTTTTGCTTGAGGCTGGATATTACTGCCCCTGCTTTACGAGTTGTTCCTGGTCCTAGGTAGGTCAGGAGCATTTTTGTGTGCAGGCTGGAGGCATCCCAGCCCTAGCCAGCATCCGTTTCCCAGATCAACTGCTCCATCCCTGTGAAAGGAGACCAACAGGGGCTTGACTGTGGCTTTGGTTGGTAGGGATTTGTTCAACAAAGGTATCTTCTGCAACAACTTTATTCCTCTGCCTTAGCCTGGCTTTTCTGTGGGTGCCTTAAATTTGAAATAGTGTCCCTTTTGAATTCTATAAAGTTGTACGTATTTCAGTACCTGACCTAATACTGCTGATGAGCAGCAATGACTGTGTGTATAGCTTTTTGCTGAAGTAGTTTACTCTTTAAAATCTTCCCTCTGCATTTGGATCCATACACAAAGAGTTATTTCCTTGCAGATCTGAAGCCATTTATAAGAGAGCGGCTTATTCATGGTTGCAATTAGAACACTTGTCTGACTCATTAGTAGAGTTAATGGTAAATCAAAGAAATATTCAGTACGTTCCTATAATTATTCTTGGTGATTTGCTGGATTGTTTTCATCTTGGGTCTGGTGTCAGTTTTATTTTGCTGATATTACGTATAAAAACCTTGTGCATTATCTATAATGATCCATCTTGGTAGAAAATACCCATGAACTCACCTGGCTCACAGGACAGATGATGCGAGTTGAGGCCAAGCAGTGAAGGTAAGGGCTCTGTCCTCCTCTCCTGCCATCATTCTGGGTGTTTGCTGGCTTTAGAATTTCAACTATGAACCTGAGACTGCAAAAGGACTGTTCAACCTCCCCAGGTTTTGTGCAGAGATTCTTTAGCACAAGTCGCGCTACGCGCCTTTCTTTGCTGAAGATGTATGGGAAGTGTTCGGCTTGGATCGAAGTGGAGCCTGCTGGGGACGATGAATTTGATATAATATTAGTTGTTTGGGGGATAGGCAATAGCTTTTCTTGAACAGGCAGTGAGAACAGACACCTTCCCGGAACAGGGATGAGAAGGGCTTTTCTGAAGGGATTTCAAGACTCGTGCTTATGGAATCAGTGCAGTGCTTCCAGAAAGGTGGGGGAATGGGTGCAGGGGCTACCTGCAGGGTAAGGCCAGGAGGGGTGGAGGCCAGGGGTAGAGCACAGGCTCTGTTCTTCTGGGGTGGCAGTGGCAGTCAGACTGTTCTGCAGTTCAGAGCTGGGTTCATAAGGTGCCACGCTGGACTCGTATAAGAACGCCTGCACATCAGGTCTTTGCTTTAACAAGTCACTCACCTGTGAAGCACAGCAGCGTGTTTTCCAAAGGTCAAGAAATCTTGATTTCTGTGGTGGCAGCATGACTGTATCCTGTAAAAGCTGCTGGAGCAAAGCAAGACTGTGTGGGCTGTCGCTTGTGCCGCCTATCTGTTTCTAGGGCCGCTGCGACAGATAGAACAGCCAACACACACAGAAGGCTGACCCTCAACCCTCAGCCGCCTCTCCCAGAAGCAATGGTCTGGGTTTAGGAGTCACTTAAGGAGAGCTGGGAAGCAGTTGTTGCCAACGGTCCTTCCAAGCATTTGTGTGTGAACTAATCCCTTCATCCTGTCCCAGGTAGGAATAACAAGAGTGGCTCTTGCTTTGCTGTTTCCCAAAGCGTGGAGACGGTCCATCTTCAGTCGCAGCTAACTGCCAGGCAGCAGCAAGGCAAGGGCTCGAGATGAGTTTTTATTCCTTGCAGTCTATGAAGGGGCCAGGATCTGAGACAGGTAGTTTTAGCCTTGGACCAGTGTATTACCAGGAGGTTACGGAATAGAGGACGGTACAGCTGCTCTCGAGCCGTGCACACATTAGACTCTGAACTCATCTGGGCAGGTTCATCCCCATTTAAAAGAATGTGCTATTTATTATGTGCCTACCAGCAGCTTATAAGCCTTAGCTTAGACTTGAAATGCATCAATTCTTGTTTGCTTGCTTCTTTGATGTAAAGAGCACTTCTGTAAAGCAGTTCCCTGTTCTGCTGTGGAGCAAAGACATTCACAGCTCATCCAGCTCTGAGCCTTTAATGTTGAGGCTGCTGGAATGATAGTATTTGGCAGGCAACAGGTACTTATCTTCCCAGGCACATGAGGGAGGGCAGATTCTGCAGGCTGTGGCTTATTCGTGCTGAGTGCTGCTGCTACAACATCTAATTCAAAAAAAAAAAAAAAAGCTTTCAGGAGATTATTTACTGTAAAGCTCAGTTTTTTAGCAGAACACAAAGTCTATTTCCCCTAAAGCAGGACGCAACGCAATCATATCGTCATGTACCTGGTCAAATCAGTAGCCAGGCTCTCCCTTCTACATTGCTTGCTGCCAGGCCTGCTAAATAACTATAGCACTTGGCCCTTGGAGAGGTAGGAGATCTGAATGCAACTCAGGATGGGCATCTGGCTTGACGTTAAGGTGACATGGAGCCCACCCGCAGAGGAGCAATTCCAGTGCTGAAGTTGCTGTTGGAAGTCAAAAGGTCACAGGAGAAAGTCTTGGTGGGAATTTTTTTGAGCTGCCAGTCTGGTTATCGTGGGCTTTGAAATGAAGTATTTGGTTTTACAAAGATTTGACAACCTTTGGTCGGACTGAGCTTTTTTTTTTTTTTCCTCCTTCCCTGATCAGCACCCAATTCCTGGATGAAGAGCATAAAAGAAAAGCTGTGCTCAGTTGGACCAAGCTGTACAGTGAAACCGTTCTTTCTTTCCCGTTCCTTCCAGTTCTACGGCATGAGCACTGGCTTCACTATATCTGAACGGTGCTACTGTTCATCAAAAAAATTGATCAGGTGCACGCTGGCTGATCGTGCCTGCCATGCAAGGGCTCGTGTTTCCATCAGACAGGATGGCCGGTAGCCAGTACGCTCGGCTCACTACAGTCCTTTCTGTTTTGGTCTAGTCACAAGCCGTGCAGCAAACAGATTCCTGGATGCTACGTCTCTTATCAGCTAATGAAATCTGAGGCTATGCCTCTTTGGGATCTCCCAAACAACCTGTAAATTCTCTTCCCTGTGAACCAAAATGTCCAGAAATGCTAATGCTGCATCATTACCAAAGAGTTTCCAGGCATGCGTTTGCAGACATGTACAGCACCATCACCTGTGTACACATGTACGTGCTGGGTGTTCCCAGGCTCACTGGTGAAGCTGCATCTGCAGAGGCTCACACCACCAGTGCCCTGTCCTAACTCGGGGGAGAACTGCCCCAGCTGGCTGCGGGTGGAAGTTGTGACCCGTTTATCTGTGGGCTCTGTTCTAGCAGCCTGTTGGAGATTTGAAGGGATGGTTCTGAACTCAGAGCAGATGAAGGGCTTCAGTCAGGGCTATGCTGCAGTGGGTCTGTGTGAAGCTGGGAAGTCAGACGTGTCGCGCTGCACCAGGTTTTGCTGAGCAGAAAACCCTCATGAGTTGGATGGTGAGTCAAAGGTAGAAGAGCTATCAGCATGTGGCTGTGTCCTGCTAAAGAATCCTGCTGAAACGCAGTTTGTGAGCCAGATAAAAGCACCGTTTCAGCTCACGCTGGTGTTAGTGCTCAATACTGTACTGCATACTCGCTACTTGGAGCTGGCTCCTTTGCCAGCATGAGCTGTATTAGGGTCTGGCTTCACTCCTCCAGCCAAGCCAGGCTATGGGAACCCGTTTGGTGGAGAGGTGCAGAACAGGAAGAAACCCTGAAGCAAGATCGAGCCTTCTCCTGCAGCCAGCAGAGCTGCCACTGAGATGCTTCTCGAGCATTTACCAAGCAAGATTTGACGAAGGGCAGAGCGATCCACTGTGAATGCAGTGAATCAGGGCAGCTATTTATACCGCTGCTGCAGGGATGCTGGGTCAGCCATTTCCCCCGAGCTCTTAATTCCTTTGTTCACTCTCTCTGCTTCCCAAGAACCTCTCTGGAAACTTTCGTCGGAGGTGTGTGGAGGCTTCCCCCTCTGCTTGCACTCTCACACCTTTCTCACTCCTGGCTTGGAGGACTTTTTGATTCACTAAGGCTCTATATCTTAAGTAATCTCCTGGGGAGAATCATCAGTCCTGGTGAGAGAAATGCCTCAGACCTGTTTAGGATTAGAGAAACATAGATCAAAAGCTTATACTTTAGAGGAAGACATGTTGGTGCCCAAAGCCTCACCATCAACCGAGTGCCAACAGGCTGTCACTGTGGCCAGCACCGAGTGTGTGCGAGGGAAATCTTCAAAGAATTTTCTATAACCTCTTTCTCACCTGATGATCATCTTTATTTGTCAGGGCAGGGAACTGGAGCCTTCACGTGGACTGGAGCGCTTTGACGTGCAGGGAACTCCAGAGGCTGATGGTGTTCTTGTCCCTCTGCAAAAGCATCAGGCCTGGCTTCTTGATGCCAGTCTGGGGATCGAAGCTCTTATGCCTAGTGCCCCTGATCCTACATCCTTGGCTGCCCTTTTTCCTCACCAGGCTTAGATTAGCAGATGAAGGAAACCTATTTTCCCTTGTCCCAGGAAGAAAACTCAGTGCTGAGCCCCTCTGAAGGATGGAGACAGCTCAGGGTATCGTACAGAGCTCTATACCCATTCCTTGAGAAATGCTGAGCAGAGAAATATCAATTTTAATTTAAAAATTATTCATTAACTATAAATTCTATTTTTCATATGGTCAGCAAGTTGGAGAGAGGTTTGTGTGGTGTGTCCTGCCGTTAATTCTCCTCTTGAGAGTTGCAGAGGAGGGGGAAAGGAGGCTGAACTGTCTCTACCCTTAGCCAAGCAACCAGACATGCATCTGTGCAAGCGTGTGCGGGCAATACTAATCAAAGCGCTGCTGGCAGAGCCCTGCCCAGCAAGCTCCAGTTTACTGTAGCAGCTCATTATCTTGCTGATCACCATGCAGTTTCCTAAAACCCACTGACCCCTTCTTAATCTTAATTTGACTCTGGCAACCAGACAAGAGGGGTTGTGATTTCCCCTGCCACAGTCCCATAGCACGTACGACGCTTTCTGCTGTTGAAAAGGAAAACCAAACAGCTGAGAATCTGTCTAGATGGGGGGAAAGCATACGTGGGTAAACAAGTAAAGCCATGGACTTATACCTGACCTATGGAGTATTCCTTAAATCTCCACGATTATGGAAGGCTATAACAAAAATAGCTGCAAAAAGCCAAGGCTAAGCCACAGTGCTGGGAGTAAACAGGGAGGCGCAGTGTTATTTTCTCATACCTCCATCAGATAAAATCTGTGGAAACCAGTATCTCTCTGTGAACTCTTTAACTGATCCTGTAAATGGAGGTAGAACACTGGAAAAGGATAGCCACCGACTGGAACCATCTCAGTGCTATGACCGGGAGATGTGTGAACTTTCTCTTGCACCAGTGCCCTGGACATACTTCTTGGCCTTGGCTCCAAGGAGAAGCTGTTCAAGGGGCTTGTGATGGGAGGGAAATGTGCTCCTGAGTGAGATGAGAGCTGGTTTTCCTAAGGGACAGAGTCTTGCCAACTGTTTAAACAAAGTTTTCCTTTCCCTAAAACATCCAAAATTTATCATAAAGCTCATAACTCTAAAAGAACCAACAGCAAAGTTGGACCTGGAGCTAACTGCTGGGAGCAACTGGGACAAAGCGCTGCTGGAGCGGAGGGGGACATGCCTGATGAGGTGCTGGGGACATCTCTGCAGACCACGGCATGGTGTAGAGGTGCCCAAGTGGGCCTGAAGGAAAAGGTAACTGCAGCAACACAGCCTGGTTCAACAGCCTGCAGCATCGCCAGAGCCTCAGGTACACACAGACCCTTGCCAAGCTAAAGCACACGATCACCTGGAGGCTGGGTCCTGCTCCTCTGCTCCCAGGGAACGGGTGATAGGATGAGGGGCAATGGTCTGAAGTTGCGCCAGGGCAGGTTTAGGTTGGACATTGGGAAAAATGTCTTCCCCAAAAGGGCTGTCAAGCACTGGAAGGGGCTGCCCAGGGAAGGGGTCGAGTCCCCATCCCTGGGGGAATTTAAAAGCTGGGCAGACGAGTTGCTTAGGGCCAAGGTTTAGTGGTGGGATGGCAGGGGTAGGGGAACGGTTGGGCTTGATGAGCTTAAAGGGCTTTTCCAACCTAAATTATTCTGTGACTCCATGATTCTCTCGCCCAGGGAGCACTGCTGCAGGGTGCGATGGCAGCGTTACCCCAGGGGAGTTCAGGTTTGGGCAGTGAGCTTCCAGGCAAGTCCTGCCACTTTCACTTGGGCAAGACTTCGCTTGGAAAGACTCCCAGAGGTGTATTGCAAAGAGGGCTAGAGACTATGCTGCCCTACTGGTCATCGTCGTGACATATCCATGCAAGATCATAACTACCAGGCAGCCTGAGCCACTCCAGCCTCGGTTGCAGTTTCAAAGCACTGTGCCAGGCTTGTTCCACTACTGGGACATTAACAAGTTGACTCAAAAAGAAGGAAGAAATTTCATCTGTGTCTTGCGCATCATTATCTTTCCTATCTGACTGCTTTTGTGCCTCCTCTTCCCGCCTTTCTGTGGAGAGAAATCAAAGGCCAGGACTATATTCATGCAGCACAGGCAAGAGCAAGAGACTCAGGGAGGAGGTTCTGTTTACGGAGGCTCCCCAGGCCAGAGCCTGGCATGCTGTTACCTGCCAGAATGAGCGTGTTTCATTACCTGCATTAATATTCAGGCCATGAAGTCATCAGCATTTGTATTTATTCACTTATATAAATGGAACAGGCTTTCCAGAGCACTGCTGCTGACAGCACCTTCCCTCAAGGCCCTTCCTGAGAGCAGCGTTTGCCATTTTGCATACATACACTTCAATTAATTACAATGGGCTGGTGGATTAAATGAAAAAAAAGATGATTAATTGACAGTTGTAGAAATCAGCTGAGGTCAGAGTAAACACATGGAAAAGACAAGTGCTTCACTTGCAGCTTGATTTTTCACCTCGGATCAATGGTTCTCGGTCATTTCTTGGATACAGGGGGTTTTAGCACTTTATTGGAACTGTGCATTGATAAAATGGAAGAACCAACTTTATGACAGAGACAGACACTGTTTACTGAAAAACAAAGCAGCATTATTGCCAGGAACCCCAGCATCTTCTCTACGCTTCTCCTGGCCTCAGCTCCACGCTCTGAACTAGGTGTTTCTTTCTTGCATTACCTATTCGCCACAACTGGAAAGGTTCATGGTAGCGGCCAGAGCTGCGGACAACGCTGGGATTCTCCCATTCATCTCTTCCCCTCCCTATACATGCACCGACTGCAGCCTCACCCTGCAGCACCCGCGCTGCTCCAGTCTTGCTGGCGGTCGCTCGGCTGCAGCGTTACACCAGCCTGGCTCCACGTACGGCTGTTGGCAGGCAGCCTTTCTCCCCACGGCACCTCCTGGTATTCCAATCCTGGTCTTCCTCCAAGCACAAAATAGGTGAAACCAGTCCTGTGCTTTGTTTCTGATTCAGTAAAGATGGAGAACGTTGCTGAGGGAGGGATAAGATCATCTAAAGTGTATGTGCAGCCTAGTAGAGTCGTCTGAGGGTCCAACCTTTCAGGAATGTATGTTTTTAAAAAAAAAAAAAAAAAAAAAAGCAATGGTCTGTGTACTTACAAACCCACCCTGGACTCGTTGAATCTCTCCTGGAAAAGAGTCTGTACTCCAGTGTGCCAAAATATGGGGCTTACTCCAGGTTGCTTTACTGCCCTTGGCCTTTTGGCCAGAACACCAAGGTTGCTGTACAGAGCTAGCAAATGCTCAGTGATCCTTGGGCCACACGAGACGTGAGTGAAGCGGAGAAATTGCACCCAGGGAGTGCACAAACCCCCGCAGGACCTGCGAGTTCAGGTAATGCTCCAAGCGGTGCTGAGAGTCAAAAACCACAGAGTTGTTCCTTCCCTCGTCTCCTTCTGCTCGATGGAGCTGTGTGCGAAGATCAAAGGGCTTTTCCCCGCAAAAAGATTGCTGTCGGCGGGTGTCCACGGAAGATCTCAGGGGACCAGGTCAATGTGTTTAAACCCAAAGGCAGAATTTGGTCACCCCGGTACCAGATGTCACCAACCAGCCCGGTTGCAATGACCTGTACTAAAAGTACATCACGATGCTTGGCACCTGGGGTCAACCCGAGTGTGGCGTTTGCATTGAGTTTGCACAGCCAAGGCCATAAGAAAGGAGAACAGACCCCAAAAGGATCTAAGTTCTGGCATACAAAATGGAGCTGTGGGCTGGGAGGGAGAGATGCTGAGTCAGCAGAGAGACCGGGCAAAGGACTCAAGGCTATCAGTTCCTTAATGTTGGGAAACTTTTCTTCGTTCTACAGCCACACTGTTAAAGACTTCTTGTGTCTTCCAGTCTGTTGCCATCTGTCACCGCAGGGCTGTTCCCAGCAGCCTGACGACAAGGTGACTCGTTGCCTTTGACTGTGGTGGGACATAGTACGTGAAAATACTGCTTCAGCAGGGGAAAAACAAACAAGTGCCTTAGCAGAGGAGGATTCAAGCCCGTTCGGCACCTTTCCCATCTTAAGAGGACTGGCTGATCATCATCCAGATAATTTTGGAAAAGTTACCGGCAGAAAGTCTGGTGCTGATAAGCTTTGCTGCTTTATTACTAAAGCCACAGGCGTTTCCAGGGGAAGGGGTCTCATTCTGACAACATCTACGAGAGAGACGACGCAGGGGCGACGAGGCAGCACAACAGGAGCACTGGAATCACGACAGCTGCTGGAAATTGTGACTTTCAGCAAACTCTGCGGAATCGTCTGACTGCAGCAAAGCCGAGGCAACAGCCCCCCCAGTCCCCCGGCTGGCAGCTGCCTTGGTGCCTCCGTTCTTGTCACTTTGCACAAGCAGAAGGCACTGGCTGTCAGGGATAAAGGCAGGGAAAACCATGCTCAAAGAGCCCACGAAATGAGTTGTAGGAGTGGGAACCTCAGCAGTGCCCCTCTTTGCCTGCAGGGCAAATGGAAGAGAAACGTTTTCCTTCTGAAAGAGAATTTGGCGTTTTTAATGTAAATGTCAAATTACTGCTGGCTCATTAGAGACCTTAACCCCATAACGAAGTCCTAGGCTAGGCTGGGTGGAAAGGTAAAAACCCAGCTTGAGAAGCTGCATAAGGAGCAAACGTTAACTATCGGGGACAAACCTAGAGGAAGCAGAGGGCAGTGTGAGAGCGTCTGATAATCTCACAGATAAATATAGAGGTAGGCACATTAATATCATAGAATCCTAGAATGTTTTGGGTTGGAAGGGACCCCTAGAGGTCACCCAGCCCAACCCCCCTGCAGGGAGCAGGGACACCTTCAACCAGATCAGGCTGCTCACAGCCCCCTCCAACCTGGCCTGGAATGGTCCCAGGGATGGGGCCTCCACCACCTCTCTGGGCAACCCCTGCCAGGGTTTCACCACCCTCCTTGTAAAGAATTTCTTCCTTAGATCCAGTCTAAACCTACCGTGCTTCAGTTTAAAACCATCACCCCTTGTCCTGTCACAGCTGGCCCTACTAAAAAGATTGTCCCTATCTTTCCTATCGTCCCCCTTTAAGCCCTGACCGGCCACACTCAGGTCTCCCCGCAGCCTTCTCTTCTCCAGGCTGAACAGCCCCAACTCTCCCAGCCTGTCCCCATAGCAGAGGGGCTCCAGCCCTTGGGTCATTTTTGTAGCCCAACTCTGGACAATATGGAGGTAAACACTACTCTATTCCATAATTATCTCTGGGATCACCTAATCTATGTCAGAGCTCACTTTGATTCAGCTCCCTGCCAAGCTACTGTATAAAAACCACCAGCGCCTTATTCCTGATGGCCAGATCCAACACCAGATCGCGTGGTTTAATGAGTTACAGGCAACCCTTTGAGACCGCGCTCTGGAGGGCAGACACGCAGGTGCGTCCGCATGGTCAGGCAACATCTGCGCTGCCGGTGAGCGTAAGAGGTACAAGAAAAGGCGCCAGCCCTGCGTATTCCTAGGGATTGCAGACAGGCTGCTGCGCGCCGGCTGAAGTCTTTGCATGGTGCTGCTGGCTGCACCAGGTGTGCCCAGGTGGATCAGGCAGGCTGTGAGTAAAATGAGATTATCCTCGTGAAGAGCACAGTTCCCTGGGACGCTGCTCAGGTTGTTATACCGCTCCTCACTGTCATCTCCGGGTTCTTTCCGAAGGTCACAGGTTCCTGAGCATTTATCTTATGCTGAAACCAGCTTTACTCTTCCAGGGGTGGGGGGAGTGCTTTTCTTCAATTGTATAAAAAAACCCCAAATAAATCAGAGTTTTGTTTCTAATTCTTACACCCATTCTTTTGACCCCAAATGCATCCTTACGTGCTTCCACTCCCACTTGCAAGGCATGGAAAACAGTATTTTTCCCGACCTCTAGGGTGGTTTGTAAGGATAAATTCATGGGTTTGCAATGGGTCAGCAGCAGGGGCCACTGCCACCTGTGAATAAATTCAGTGATTTGGATACACTTGGGAGGAAGCTGCCTTTATCAGCAGAAAGCGCTGGGTGTTTTCCAGTTTGTGGGATTTCTGCAGCCCTCCGCTCTCTCCATGTTCCGGCAGCTCCTCCCTCAAATGCTCCAGTGCTATTCTTTACGCCACCCTTATAGTTAATGCTGCCTGGCAATGCAGAGTACATACTGGCTTAACGACGTTGGATATGTTCATTAATTATCACCCAACTGACTATAAGGCTGGTGACAAAGACCTAGCATTTTAATTTCCTTAAAGCCCACTTGGCAACACCGGGAACTGAAGCAGGTTCCTCATGTAGACATTTAATGAGTTAAACCACTTCTGACAGCAATTACGCAGCATCTCAGACTTACATTCCTTCTTCAGACAAAGACCAAGGTCAAACCTTTAATTAAAAGCTTATCAGGGAGCCCATATGAGCGGGATGCAGAGGGAAGCCTGCCTTCAGTCATATTTTCTTGCATTTTGACCAAGGCACACTATCGATGTGTATTACACTTGGAAACAGCTAAAAAAGGCGGTTCTGTTCGGAACTGAACAGCTAAAGCAAATAAATCACAGGCAAATAAGTCTGAGTCCTTGGTCTGTGATTCTTGCTGCTTGATCGCTTCCACGTGTACTTTGCTGTGCTAATCAACAGTAATAAATATTCGCCCCTGCGTCGCTCAGACGTTTGCAGAAGCACGCCCGGCAATGCGGACAGGGTGCTCTGGGCTCCGCTGAGCCGCTTGCGCCGGCTCTGCATCGCACCCTCGTCTCGCTGCAGCCCATAACGGCTCCATGCCGCTGTCTGCAAAACGCAGTTACCTCCTCTCCGTATGTGAAAAACCAGGAAAGCAGAGGTAGAGGAGATGCATTCAAATAGGGTCTGAATTACATCTGTATTACAGCTCTCCTGAAGAATAAGGAAGGCTCGGACGGGCCATAGATGGGGGGTTATGTCACAGAATCATAGAATTGTTTGGGCTGGAAAAGCCCTTTAAGCTCACCAAGCCCAACCATTCCCCTAACCCTGCCATCCCACCCCCAAACCCTGGCCCTAAGCACCTCATCTGCCCGGCTGTTAAATCCCCCCCTTCCCTGGGCAGCCCCTTCCAGTGCCTGACAGCCCTTTTGGGGAAGACATTTTTCCCAATGTCCAACCTAAACCTGCCCTGGCGCAACTTGAGGCCGTTTCCCGTCATCCCATCGCCTGTTCCCTGGGGGCAGAGCCCGACCCCCCGCCAGCTCCCTCCTCGTGTCAGGCAGTTGTAGGGAGCGATGAGGGCTCCCCTCAGCCTCCAGAGCTGGGTAAGCAGGAATTAGCACATGTAACAACGACGTCGTCAGGTTTTCTATTTCTCATTCTTGTCATCTCCTTGTTAAATAAGAAACAGTGGCAGCTGATACAGGAATGTGTTAAACTGAGGCCAGGGTGAGCGACTTACTAGGATTTTAAATCAAAATATCAGAAGGAAATAATGCAGTAAGTTTTTTCCCCGACCCTTTTGGACTCTCGAAACAGGATTTAGTAGAATGAGAAAAATACGCTTCAGCAGAGGATATTACACTGTTGGTGTTTCCTGAGATGAATTTTGCTACAGTAATTATAAAATTGTGTCGTGAGGATTTTTTTCAGAGGTTCAAAGTAGTTTTTAGGTGTATATTGCTAAAATTATTAAGAGATATTGTGATTTTAGTGCCAAGTGACACTTAGGCATGATACAACGCTGCTTTTTCATTCCCAAGGGAAAACAACATAAAACCAGAACTCAAGCATTTGGAGGTTTGCTTTCGATTTCTGGTGCATTTGGCAAACTTCTTTTCCTGGGAATATTTCAGTGTTCTGTCAACGGTTTTTAATCTGTTAATTTCTGGACTTTCTGGGACATGATAGCGTTCCTGTATCCCAAATCAAAGCTGAAGGGGTAGAGGTCAGAGTTGCAAGGTTCTTCAGAGGTCTGAAACTCTGGGAGTCCGGTAATGGACCTGTGGGCTGCCAGAAAGTCCTTTCATCACCGGTAACTCACAGCAGTGCTGCAGCGAAAGGCAGACGGGGATCGCTTGGTTTTCTGAGACTGACGGGCTCGGTGATGACACCCAACCATTCCATCCTGTGATTAAACCCTTTCCTAGATAGCAAAAGCGCTGTGCCCACCTCCATGCCCATCTACACTGTCCTGCTCCATCTGAAATCACTGCCAGTAATTTAACAGCTCCTGAGCTTTCAAGAACGGAGCCACACCGAGGTTATCCTCAGGAAATTGTGGGAACCTTGGGATGCTCAGTTCAGGCTGTGTCACGGTGGGGCCATCAGGGGCCTCGCTCCCCATACTATTGTAAAGAAGATGCTGAACTCAGAGAGCATTAGCTATTTATTAAAGAATAAACAACCTATGGACTGAGGAGGTTATAGGATTAACCTAACAGCTGCCGCGGAAGGGAGCAGAGACCAGGCC
>NW_009258265.1:1516321-1518462 GCF_000687185.1 Egretta garzetta
GGTGAGTGGGCTGAGCAAGGAGGCCACCATTCGGCGGTGCTCTGTGTCACACACCGCTCGAGAAAATCATTTCAACGTCCTTGCTCCCCTTCCATTCCTCATCACAGGCTGACTGACACTAATGGAAAGTACTCATCGATCCACATGGATGTTATTGATGGTCTGCTGGCAAGAGAGGTGTTCCATACGCCAGCTCTCTGCAGGTACCCAGCTTGTTGAATAATTTGCTTGGAGTGTGTTGAGAAATGCCAATGAAATCTAAACGGGAAGCCTGACAGGGAGGAAATGTCATGGCTCGGCTGTTTTCCGCTTGTGTGAGGAAGACTGAACGTGCATGCTGGGTGCAAAGAGTTGCATCAGTGCCACGCAGAGGAATGTGACTTAGGTCTGGTTGTCTTTGGATGGAGATGGAAACCCCTGTGAGAGGGGATGTGGTTATCTGCTTACTGCGGGTACACTTGTCGTTAATGTTTTGCTTGGATCTGACCCAAGAAGTCTGGACAAAAGTAAAAAGTATTTCTAGTTCACAGAATCACAGAATCGTTTAGGTTAGGAAAGCCCTTTAAGATCATCAGGTCCAATCGTTCCCCTAACACTGCCATCCCATCACTAAACCCTGGCCCTAAGCACCTCGTCTGCCCGGCTTTTAAATCCCCCCAGGGATGGGGACTCAACCCCTTCCCTGGGCAGCCCCTTCCAGTGCTTGACAACCCTTTCATTGAAAAATTTTTTCCTAATGTCCAACCTAAACCTGCCCTGGCACAACTTGAGGCCATTTCCCCTCGTCCCATTGCTGGTTACCTGGGAGCAGAGACCAACACCCACCTGGCTCCCCCCTCCTCTCAGGCAGTTGTAGAGGGCGATGAGGGCTCCCCTCAGCCTCCTCTTCTCCAGACTAAACAACCCCAGTTCCCTCAGCCGCTCCTCATAAGTCTTGTGCTCCAGACCCCTCAGTTTGGGCATGACCTTTCATTCCTGTCTGTAAATATGGGACAATGGAGACCTATTTTCTTGGAGGCAAAAGAATGGCTTGGGAGTCGTTCGGTGCCCTGGCTGTTTGAATTAAGTTCGAAGAAGATCAGGAGGACCTCAGGCAGAGAGAAATCTCACCAAGTGTCCCCATGGGGAGCGGCTCTGCCCACGCAGCCTGCCCCAGCTTCCGGTGGTGCCTGTTGGTGAGAGCAGGACGGTGTGCCCGGAGAGCACCGGCACCGCTCCGGCATGGGTGTCTTCTCTGCCCAAACTGGAGACCTGGCACACGGTTGGCTCTTGTCTCCTTGGGGTCCCTTCTGCTGGGGGCTCTGGGCTTTCTCTTATACTTGGGATCTGTGCTGGGACCACTTTCAAGTTTGCCTCCGTCACCAAGTCTAAACACAGATTGATCATCCTGGAAAAGACTCTTGTTAAACGCATTTAAGGCAAATATTTACTAAACAGAATAGATCATGCAAAGTCACCCCAAAATGCGATAACTTTTTTTCCAATGGCTATTAAATAAACATTGCTAGCAGCCATCAAATCTAAGAGCTAATGGAAAGTCCCTACTATTAATTGCTTGGTTCAGTTCCAGAGGCAGCTTATGAGAACGCACAGACATTTTTCCATATCTCCTACTTTTCTTTTTTCCTTTTGGAAATACAACAGATTGCGTGTTTATGTGCTAATTTCTGGTGCAGGCACAGCACTAAGTAATCAGATTGACGGTCAAAGGGCTTCCAAACCCCACACACGCAAGTATCTGATTTCTTCATACAATTCTTAAGACAACAACAGCATAAAAGGGGTAAAAACCTGAAAGAATAAATAAAAATTAACAGCTGCAATTGCAAACACATTTTTCTTTTTTTTTGTAAACGATTAATGTTTGCGTTTGTGGTTCATCTAGTGCGTCTTAAAATGTAAGGGGGAAAAGAAACTTTGCATGTTCACAATTTGGTCCTCAAATCCAGTTTCTTTTGGGAGCCATGTCAGTCCTTGCAGATTTGGAGAGCAGAACTGCGTTTTTACAAAGTATGCTTGAATATATGGAGCTGTGGGGTTGGTCTGCTCCTGGGAAGCCAGCTCAGGGAGTGGGTCTTGCTTCTCCATCCCGACTGCTCCTTACAGATGCATATTCCCTTCTGTCTGCAGAGTTTTCCCTT
>NW_009258265.1:1519073-1560564 GCF_000687185.1 Egretta garzetta
TCTCGGCGCATCGAGGAGAATTATCTTGGAGGCAAAAGAATGGCTTGGGAGTCGTTCGGTGCCCTGGCTGTTTGAATTAAGTTCGAAGAAGATCAGGAGGGAGAAATCTCACCAAGTGTCCCCACGGGGAGCGGCTCTGCCCACGCAGCCTGCCCCAGCCTCCGGTGGTGCCTGTTGGTGAGAGCAGGACGGTGTGCCCGGAGAGCACCGGCACCGCTCCGGCATGGGTGTCTTCTCTGCCCAAACTGGAGACCTGGCACACGGTTGGCTCTTGTCTCCTTGGGGTCCCTTCTGCTGGGGGCTCTGGGCTTTCTCTTATACTTGGGATCTGTGCTGGGACCACTTTCAAGTTTGCCTCCGTCACCAAGTCTAAACACAGATTGATCATCCTGGAAAAGACTCTTGTTAAACACATTTAAGGCAAATATTTACTAAACAGAATAGATCATGCAAAGTCACCCCAAAATGCGATAACTTTTTTTCCAATGGCTATTAAATAAACATTGCTAGCAGCCATCAAATCTAAGAGCTAATGGAAAGTCCCTACTATTAATTGCTTGGTTCAGTTCCAGAGGCAGCTTATGAGAACGCACAGACATTTTTCCATATCTCCTACTTTTCTTTTTTCCTTTTGGAAATACAACAGATTGCGTGTTTATGTGCTAATTTCTGGTGCAGGCACAGCACTAAGTAATCAGATTGACGGTCAAAGGGCTTCCAAACCCCACACACGCAAGTATCTGATTTCTTCATACAATTCTTAAGACAACAACAGCATAAAAGGGGTAAAAACCTGAAAGAATAAATAAAAATTAACAGCTGCAATTGCAAACACATTTTTCTTTTTTTTTGTAAACGATTAATGTTTGCGTTTGTGGTTCATCTAGTGCGTCTTAAAATGTAAGGGGGAAAAGAAACTTTGCATGTTCACAATTTGGTCCTCAAATCCAGTTTCTTTTGGGAGCCATGTCAGTCCTTGCAGATTTGGAGAGCAGAACTGCGTTTTTACAAAGTATGCTTGAATATATGGAGCTGTGGGGTTGGTCTGCTCCTGGGAAGCCAGCTCAGGGAGTGGGTCTTGCTTCTCCATCCCGACTGCTCCTTACAGATGCATATTCCCTTCTGTCTGCAGAGTTTTCCCTTCCATCTGCAGAGTTTTCCCTTCTGTCTGCAGAGTTTTCCCTTTGTCCTTTTGCCTCCGTGGCTGGAGAGGTGTGGGGTTGGGGGTTTTTTCCCAAATTCAAATGCTTCAACCATCACCTCCTCCACTTTCTCAATCCCTAAGAACTATGGGCGCTTGTGGGAAATGGGAGAGCGTGTCCATCCTGGCAGCTCCTCCTTACAAAGACTTCTTTTCAAGGGCAAACAGGCCCATCTCTCACTGAGTGAGCAGCTACATCAGTGGAAGAGTTTACCCCATTCCAGTGGATTAGAGAAGTGCAAGAAAAGAGGGAGAGAGACACGTAAAGAGGGGAGAGTCCGAGAAAATCAAACCCGTGCCCAATGGTAAGGGAGAGAAGCTCACAGAGAAAAAAGGGGCAGAGGAAGTGAACTTGCAGTGACCTTTTTCATGTTTGCATGACTTTAATGCTTGTTTTGGGGTAGCTCCTGCATCCTTCTGCCCAGAGCTTACTGTGGGAATTGCAATGTCTGCACAGCGGAAAACGGTGCCCTGGTCCTGGAGCTCACAGCCTGCACGGCCCTGGGGGAGGAGGGGAAGCCGGCAGGGGAATGGAGCTGGTCAGAGAGAGAGCTATGGTTGGATTCACAGCCTGTAGGGGCTGTAGGAGCTCCCAGTATTGAATCCTACCTACAGAGAGCTTCCTGCCACTTAGAGACATTTGTAACTGCCCTTATCTCATACCCGGCTCTATTTTCACACATCTAAGCTGGACTCTTTCTAATGGAGACAGAGTTGCAAGGCTGGGCTCAGGACAACAAGAATTAGAATCATAGAATCATTGAAGTTGGAAAAGCCCTTTAAGCTCATCAAGCCCAACCGTTCCCCTACCCCTGCCATCCCACCACTAAACCATGGCCCTAAGCACCTCGTCTGCCCGGCTTTTAAATCCCCCCAGGGATGGGGACTCGACCCCTTCCCTGGGCAGCCCCTTCCAGCACCTGACAGCCCTTTTGGGGAAGACATTTTTCCCAATGTCCAACCGAAACCTGCCCTGGCGCAACTTGAGGCAGCTTCCTCTTGTCCTAAATTAACCTGCCGACACAAGAAAAGGCCAGAAAAGCAAGTTTGGGAACAGCTCTGGCAAGAGACAACTTGCCTGGAGGCAATGCAGAAGTAGGAACTTTGACTAACGAGGAGGTATCCCTAAGACAAAGCAGCAGAACAATAGCTTGTCTCTGCTTGGTACCCGGTTGCATCTCGGTGTGAGAAAGATTTGTCATGTTTGAATTATGCCAACTCCGGTCCTGGGCCAGTTGGTCGCTGCGTGGCTCTCTCGTTGGAGAAATACTCCTACAAAGATCTATCATGGAGAACAGCGGGCTGCCAGGCTAATGAATTAGTGGAATACATCATTCCCGTTAGGCATCCTGCTTGTGTATATATATCACCCAAATGGAGGCTTTCCCCGGGGAAGTAAAGGCCCGCAAACAAAACCCATTTAATCGTGGAGCCAGCACCACCCTTCAGGCCAGGAGCTGCTTTGCTGGTGCCATATGAGAATCCAGACACACAACGAGGTTTTCCTCAGCACAAGGCTGGACATCACTTTTGCAGCCTTTCTGCTAGTACTGTGTTTTCTTGCAGATAAGCTTTATTTTTTCTTATTGCCTGAAGTTTTCCATAAAAACAGCGCAGTGACCGCTGTCACTGCACACCCAGACCCTGTGAGTAGCAACAGCATTAATAAACACCGGGCTTTTTGTGTCGCCCCTTCTCCCTCTGCCACCACACGACTTTGTCAGAGAAAATCAGTCCCACCTCAGGTTTGCACGGGAGATTTTGTGAAAGTGGACTCAGATTTACCCACACAAGAACTTGGGAAACGCTGCCTGGCAGTGTGTTCTTGCTGCGCCAGGGCAAAGCAAAACTACGAGCTGGCTGGTGCTCCATTTCATGACACTGGGCTGTCCGGTCTTGCCACTTGCTTTCTGCCACACCGGAGGGGTGTTGGTCTTCTTAGTTAGGTATTTTGCCTTCATTAATGGTCAGAGGCTCTTAGTCAACGCCGAATTAGAATGACGCAAGGAAAGTCTCCTGTTTTGTGTGCATTCCCTCGCGCGCACCTTGAAGTGTGGAAGTTGGGCATATTGACACAAAGCTTCTGGGCTATGTAGTTACTGACGTACTCACCTCTGCGTATACCTGGCGTGTTTTCATCACGCTCGATCACCACCAAGCAGCAAATGTCACAAGACTGTGAAGCATCTGGTTGCATACAGCAAGCTGCGAACTTTCCCCGTGAAAACCAGCTGGCTTCCCAGGTGACAACAGCACGCAGAAGAGGTGCAGGGGATGTCGTCTGGTGCAGCGATATCCTGCATAGACCTGGCCTGTGGTCAATCACCTCATCACATCTCATCTCGTCTCGTCTCGTCTCATCTCATCTCATCTCATCTCATCTCATCTCATCTCATCTCATCCCATCCCATCCCATCTCATCCCATCCCATCCCATCCCATCCCATCCCATCCCATCTCATCTCATCTCATCCTATCCCATCCCATCCCATCCCATCCCATCCCATCCCATCCCATCCAATCCCATCTCATCTCATCTCATCTCATCCCATCCCATCCCATCCCATCTCATAGCTGGTCCTGGGAAGAAGCAATGGTCACCACAAAGCAGTTCAGCTCCTGGAGCAGAGCAGGATCACTGGGGACCAAGGAATTTGCCTGCAAGGGTTCAGCAAAGAAGGTTGATAAAGCAGTGGGAAATATTTTGAGATGAAGATAGTTTAGATTGGCAAAGCACTAAGACTACCTGTAGCTGACTAACTCCTGCGTGGGCTTTGCTCAGTGGATGACAGGACTCTGCCATCCTAATCACACCAACAGCAAAATTAACTCCCTCTTCGACGTCTGTATCCAAAGCTTCCACATTAACACTTCAGATGCGCACAGATTTCAGTGCTGGAGAATTTGGGGGTGAGGATGCACATAGTCAGAGAACACGGGGGCGAGAGAAGTTGGCTCCTGAAGGCGAAGGCACGCTAACCGGGGCATGGCTTGTCAGACATTATTTTCCCGTTACTTGTAGAAATATTTTATAAAGGCAAAGATTGTCGGTAATTATCTCTCACTTGTGAGCCAACAGGCAGCTGAGCATGAAGCATGTCTGTGTTCCGTGCTGGATTGTTTGTTTTCCTGTCTCTCTGTTGATTCTCTTAAATACTATGGGAATTCGACATTTCCAGGCTATTTACCCTTTGCAAAAGCACTGTATGGCTGCCTGTTAAACAGCAGTACGTAGTCAATTTGTACGCAGCGAGATAATGCCCTATCCGAAGGCAACCGGATCACTCAGCCGGCGAGCAAAGGGCAGAGCTGCAATGTGAAGTTCCCCGCCGCGGCCCCTCGCAAAGCGCAGAGGAATACAGAACCAAAACGCCGCTTTGCGAGGCAGGGGGCCAACGGCTGCTGAAAACGTGATGGGTTTGCAGATGCCTTAGTTTAAGGGAACCTGGGGACCTGCAGATTTCCAAATGGCAAATGTTTAATTCAGAAGTGCACTAGTGCTTCAAAAAAAGGCAGAGCGCCTGACAGAGGTAGAGCAACAGTCGCAAATGGGAAGGATCAAAGCACTGTTACTTTTATCTGGAGACCACACCGTTCCAAAGAAATAACAATAACGGGCTTTTACAAAACATACACCCTTTGCCATGCAAAAATTGAAGAACTCATGATCTTAAAGGTCTTTTCCAACCTAAACGATTCTATGAACTGGTACCCCATGGAACAAGACTGTCAGTTGTCCAGGCATTGTAATAACTGGACTAACAAAACCAAACACACAGTAATGCCTGTAGCCAAAGTGTATGGGCATCTGCTCACACCGCCGCTGCTGAAAAATACGCTATTAAATACCAGAGTTTGGAGATTACGAGGTCAAATCAGAGCAAAAGATGTGAGGCTGATGGTTTTGGAACAAGTGATCTCATTTCATTCCTGGAAGCGTGGAGGTCTAAGCAGTCTGGAAGCGGCTATAAACATTACAAAACATACCGAAGGTAAATGCACTCTCGTACTGAAAGAAAAGCGCGCCTAAAATGTCAGCTCTGCAACGACGAGTGACGTGTGATGTCTGAGGGACGACTTACCTTTGGCTCCACGGGTAATTACCAGTTCATGGATCGAATGTTCATTTCTAGAGCCCTGTGGCTGCACTTGCAACAGAATCTGACAGCCAGCGCCATAAGGAAGCCGGAAAGCTGCCTGATTTATCCAGAGCTGCTCAAAACAACTGGTGGGAGCTCTGGTGGTGCCCCGTCTGCCCAAGCCTCTAGGGCCACCACGTAGGAAAGAGAGGATTTTTTTGGAATACCACAGGTGACGTTTTTGAATGGCAACACATTGCTCATAAGATACCAAAGCTTATTCCAGCATAACTGTGCGAGAGGATGAAGAGCAGCCATGCAACACTGCCTTTGCAAATAACGACACCCTTCCCAGCTGGCTCCCCTTAGAATTCCAGCCGATAACCTGAAGTGAGCAGTGGCACTGGACCCCACCTGGTTCAAAATCCCTGGTTGGCCACACAGCACCTTCGTTTCACTCGGTCCCTTTCCAACATTCCCTGCGGTGAGCCATGATCGATTGCCGTCTCTGTCCCTTTGAAGAATCTTTGACGTGAGCTTCACTTCACTGTCAGAAAGGAAAAAATAACATTTTATATTGGAATCGACGTTGGGCGTGCAGTGCCACCGTGGCGCCTCCTTCTAATACAGTAGGAGCCTAACGCAGTGGTCAAATCTGCAAAGACTTTATGCCCCTACCGCGGTTCATGAGCTTGAAAGTAAATCGAAACAGAAGCAATGAACTCATCAAATGTGTTTGATTTCTTTCTGCTTGATCATCCATTCTACTTCCTTTTCCCTTGGGTCCTCTGTTAATCTTACAGGTCATGGAACTTTATTAAAATAATACACCAGGAAGACGCTATTAATGATTAATAAAGGCTTTCTATGTTTCTTTTCAATAATTTAAGTTCATTATGGTCAATGCTATTACACTAAATACCAGATTAATTAGTAAAGATGGGATTGCTGACAGGAAATTGTCGCTGTAACGTTACCCTGCCTCGGAAGGTGCCCATTAATTAACACTTAAAACCCAACTTGGAATCATAATAGAGTTTTATTATAGTTCTTGCCATTCTCACATATACTGATTAATTACCTCTCATCTACAGCAGTACTGGAAGGGCTCTTGCAGAGCAGATGACCCAGCACTGCCTGCACACAGGCATCGTATCAGCTCTTGCAGGAGGGGTCAGAAGCTCCTCTAAGCCCGGCCTCATCGCCCTGCAGCACCCTGGAGCACCAGGCTCCAGCCGCTGCCCCTCATCTGCACCACAGCCAAGCCAAGGAAGACCTCGGTGCCCCAGAGAGCAAGAGCACCACGACAGGGTTTAGGCAGCTCAAGGGACCTTTACCTCATGCTGCTTTTCTTTGACTTCAATTAGCAATTTCCATCAGAAGTAAAGCTTCAATCAGCAATTTCCATCAGAAGTAAAGATCTCCTGCGCTCAGTACAGAGACCATAAACTCACCCTCAAGGAAGGCTTGGAGTCCTGGCAAAGCTTGGAGTCTCTTGGCGATGGACTTCACAGTTAGTAGAGGTTCGGGAGGGCTTCCAAACGGAGTAACACGGGCTTATTGAAGCAAATCTTCACATCACCTTGACTCCCATCCAGGCTAACCACGGAGAATTGCTTTTTTTCCCTCCGCCTTTCCCACTGGAGAAATCACTTGCACAGCTCTTGTGACCAAACTTAAACCCCGTACAATTAACTGGGCATTGCACCGGGTGGTGCACAGACACGGAATGAATCCGAGTGTGCGCAGCAGCTCAGGAGCTGCTCTGACATTTAAATTCACATTCAAGGCATGAGCCAGAAAAATGTTGCCATACAAGAAATTATCAAGCAGCTGGGGCCCTGCAGATAAAACCTATTGGAATGTGATTATTCATTAACTGCACTTAACCTCGACGTCAAAGAACCTGTTATATTTATAATTTCTTTCAGCAAGCGTCCAGATTTATTAAAACCAGGTAACCCTGTTGAAAACTGGAGAGGCATCTTCTTTTAACGAGCCCCAGTTGTCGAATCGGTGTCTTTGCAATATCACCTTTTCCAAAGTCTATGGAAATCGTGAAATCGCACATGAGAAAAATATTTCCTATATGTTACAGTCCGAAATTATTTTTAGAGCTGTATTTTCACAGAATCCCAGAATGGCAGAGGTTGGAAGGGCCCTCCGGAGATCACCCAGTGCCACCCCCCTGCTCAAGCAGGCTCACCCAGAGCAGGGGGCACAGGACAGCGTCCAGGCAGCGGTTGAATATCTCCAGAGATGGAGACTCCACAGCCCCCCTGGGCAGCCTGTGCCAGGGCTCGGGCACCCTCCAAGTAAAGAAGTTCTTCCTCACGTTCACCTGGAACCTCTTGTGCTTCAGTTTGTGCTCATTGCCCCTTGTCCTGGCGCTGGACACCACTGCAAAGAGTCTGGCTCCATCCTCATGACACCCACCCTTGAGATATTTGTATGTGTTGATGAGATCCCCTCTCAGCCTTCTCTTCTCCAGACTGAACAAGCCCAGCTCCCTCAGCCTTTCCTCATAGGGGAGATGCTCCAGTCCCCCCATCAGCTTTGTTGCCCTCCTCTGGACTCTCTCCAGGAGTTCCTCATCTTTCTTGAATCAGGGAGCCCAGAACTGGACACAGTATTTTACATATTCCTGTCAGATAATGGCAGGCATTATCTATTAACTCCATGATATTTGGCTTTTAAAGCAGAGTTTCCTTTGAACAACCACAACTTAACTCTGGACAAACCCGTGCCATTTCTGTGCTGCAGAACTGGCTGCACTGGAAGACGTCACCCCCTAGACACATGGGATCATTCTTAGACCTGACTAAAATTAATGGCAAAATTCAGGTTGATTCCTGAAAGCAAATAACCATTGGCCTGTGCAGCAGCCACGTGGGGTCTGGAACTGTCCTGCATTATTCCAAGAAACAGTGCAACGTTTTGAGCCTCAGAAATGTGTTATACATCATATTGTCACTCTCTGCTCTTATTTTTTTCATTTGCTCACATGCTGATTGCTTTAGAAGGCCACTGATGAGCTAAGATTTTAACAAAGCAGAGCAATTTCTCCTGAGCTGTGATCCGCTCTTGAGCACCCATGCTGTGCTGGCCCAGGGGTCTCGTGCGTGCAGCAGCCGACTCACGAGCTGGGGCTGCCAGGGAGGATGAGGACAAGGACGAGGACGAGGACGAGGACAAGGATGAGGACGAGCCACCCTTTGGAGATGCACTGCCAGGGCCCAGGCCGCAGGCTGCTCTGCACAATTACAGACCTGGTTTTGAACCAGCAAATGCTCCAGAAATGCTGCTTGGGGAGGAAAAGAGGAGGGAAGCTGTCGTACCTGAAACCTGCTGGAGTGAAGGCGTGCAGAGCCATCAGCCTTGGGCAGCCTTTGTGCACAAGTCTGGTTGTCTGATGGGGACGGGGTGGATGTTGTTGCAGGTGGCCTTGGGGATGCTCTCCTTCGCCCAGCCACATGGCCACTGCTGGCCCATCTGAATGATCATAGAATCAGAATCATTTGGGTTGGAAAAGACCTTTAAGCTCGTCAAGCCCAACCACTCCCCTACCCCTGCCATCCCACCATTAAACCCTGGCCCTAAGCACCTCCTCTGCCCAGCCTCTAAACACCCCAAAAGCAAAAAAACCCCTTGCCTGCGCCAGCCCCTTCCAGTGCTTGACAGCCCTTTTGGGGAAGGAATTTTTCCTGATGCCCAACCTAAACCTGCCCTGGCACAACTTGAGGCCCTTTCCCCTTGTCCCATTGCCCGTTACCTGGGAGAAATAGAATCATAGAACGCTTTGGGTTGGAAGGGACCTTCAGAGCTCATCCAGTCCAGCCCCACTGCAGTGAGCTGGGCCATGAATTATCCCAGGCTGTGCAGACCTGCAGCACCACAGGGATGGATGTGCTGGTTGAAACCGAACATTTCTGCTTGGTAGCAAAACTAGCAAGCAAATAAAAAAATATTTTGCATGTCCTGCACTCCAAATAATTTGGTTGGTCGGTTTTATTATAGAATCATAGAATCATTTAGGTTGGAAAAGACCATTAAGCTCATCAAGTCCAGCCGTTCCCCTAACCCTGCCATCCCACCACTAAACCCTGTCCCAAAGCACCTTGTATTACTTCAGAACTGCATGGGCCAACCTGGCTCTAAAGCTGTTCAGTTATTGCTACGCTCGACCCAAGCCTGGTACCTGGAGTGAGCCCCGGGCAGCCGCAGTAACCCGGGCAGTAACGCCCCGGTCCTGGCTGCTGTCCTGCCTTAGCTCATCACTGGCTGGGGTGGCGGATGCATTTTGTACAATTGCTAAAGCACTGGCAACCAAAAACTGGAACCAAACGATTCATTGAGATGGGCCTTTTCTGGACTTCAGGGGAACGGTGTTTCTTTCAATATTTTCCTTCAAAATGCTTTAGTAATTCACCAAAGGAATGATGTCCGTACCATTTATTACCATTTTCTGGTGGTATCTTTCCCGGTGACTCATGCACTGCGTCTTTATAATCCAATAATTGTTTTCAATTTCCACATTGTGTCAGTTTTAATCATATCTCCGGTGTTTAATCCACTGATGTAACTCTTTCTCTTTGGAATCTCTATTTTCATTATTACTTAGAGGCAGACTTAGACGTGCAATGGATATCATAGGGCTTTAATATTGAAGGAAATAGCCATTATTTTTTGTTTAGGGCTTCCTAATAAGCAGTCAGGCTGCGGATGTCAGCCAGAATTGTGGATTTCTCCTTACCATATCTGACATGCTGTTAGGAAGTTCGGTGGTTTTGTGTGTCAGGACTATACCCTTAATTGTCCATATGACCTTTTATTTACCATTCCAAGCTAGAGGGACAAAAACACCTCTTTGCTGAGTGTTCATAATATCTTGCTATTTTTTCTGCAGGATAAAAATAGTTTTGTATCACTCTGAACTATATTGGTGGTCCCTTGGGGATTCTGGTAAAAGAAAGATACTTCGAGAGCTTGGGAACAGCAAAGAAGACATTCCTGGAGTAGGGCTTGCGGATATGATGAATCTGTTGATGCAGAAACCTTAGGGGCACAACTACAAGCAAGGTGGCTGATTTCCATTGCTTTTCAGTGGAGAGAAAGGCTGCTGGCTTTGGGGATTCCTCAAAAAATACTCCGTTCTAGGCAGAAAACTTAAGATTCAGCCCAGAGTTGTCTGGAATTCAGATGACGATGATCAAAACATTTGTAAACCCAGAGGAACCCTGTTGTCTGAGCTTCTAAGAAAATCAGTATCACCTGATTTTGCAATTAAAATGTCTTGCAGCTGCTCAGGCTCATTAAATAGATGGGTTGTGGCATGGGCTCTCTGGGAGTTGGCATGTGTCCTTTGAGTTCTTTTGGGGCCTTCAGAAGTTGTGTGGTAATGGAGAGGGTCAGTGTTAGATAAAACACCAGCCTAATGCTTAAATGGAGCTGCAAGTTTCTGAGTGGTTTGTGGAGGTTTAGGACCTTCCCTTTTTAGAAGAAAAAAAAACCCTTTTCTTCTTATGTTCTCTGTTATCAGTCTTTCTAGGAAGTAGAAATCCTATGGAAATGTGCAGATGTGCTTTTCTTGTGACCTTGCCAGCTTCTGAATCCAATGGGAAGCCTATGTAGGTGATGGGATGCTTTATCAGCTCTTTGGGGATCTCTGCATCCCCAGCAGAGGCTAAAGAAGCAGAATGCAGTTAGGATAAAAAAAGAAACCTATTTGGGCAGACTACGGCAGCCCTTCTGATGTCCGATAAGAGTTGGGGTGTCAACCGTAGCGGACTGACAAAGGGAAAATAAGGGCTAGAGGTGCCCCATTTGTATTGCTTGCTGCTGTATGTCTTCTGGAGTCCAGCACCTGGGGAGCAGCCTTGAAGCTTTAGGATCCCCCGTCACTGATGCACCCGACAGCTTGGCCTAATCAATCTGCTTCTAGCACGCGTAAGGAGCTCCTGTGTTGTATCAGGGTTATAAACCCAAGAAAACCTCCACAAATGCAGAGAGAAATGACCCCGTTCCCTGTTGGGGGCAGGCAGAGCGCTGGGAAGCTGCTTGGCAGGGTGTCACCCTTCCCTGGGTGACATTAGGGGTAGAGCAAGAATGCTGATTTCTACATGCTAATTAGCTACGGCAGCCTGGGTTTAGGGGCTGCGGACAATGGTGCTGTTGTGAATGGATCCGGCACACACAAATGCGCTTTTCTCAGCGTGCGAGATAACTTAGCAGCCTTTGATCCTCCTCAGCCAAATGCTCCTCTCTGACTGGAAGCCTCTTATCAGTTTTCGGGGGGGGGGGGGCGCTCTGCTCTGTGCAGGAGGGCCCAAAGCAGCTCTGCACTGCCAGCGTTCCCACCTCAGGCTCCCCATTGCTCCCAGGAATTAACTGTCTATGTGCCTGCCAGTCTTAGAACACGCGACGAGAGAAGCACCACGTTCCACGCCTGGTAAAAGCGCTTCAGCGATGAAGCCCTGGGAACTTGTGGGTGCAGCGGCCAAGTGCTAGGTCTGTCCCTGCCCCACGGCCTCCAGGCTTCCAGCTCCGCAGACCTGCGGCAGGAGGAGCAGTGCCACCCCAGCGCTCCGTCTGTGCTCCAAAGAACCTCTGCAGAAATCCCAGTGGAGCTCAGGTCTCCCAGACAAGCATCACCGCTGCTGAGACTAAAATTCCTCCATCTCAGCCTGGCTTGCCTGGCTGCGTACCTGTACCTGCTGAAGTTTGGGCACGCAGCTGGGGGACTGAGCCATACCCGGGAGAAGGAAACCCCAGGGCGTTGTGTTAGATTGGGGAGGACTGACTCAGGGGACAGAGCTGCGTTTCCTGGCTCTGCCATACATATGCTCATGATCTGAAATCAGATTTTCTCCATGCCACTACTTCATCAATCGGTAGGTGCTGAAACTCCGCTCCTTTGCTTGGTGGTGTTAAGCACCCTTGACTTGCCCATGTTTCTGCAGCTCTAAGAACAAGTTAAAGGATCCAGCTCTGCGCCAACACAGAAACCAGAGAATATTCACCCAGACCCATCAAGAAAGATGAGACCCTCAGGGTTCTGTTAACACGGCCTGAAACTCCTCCAAGTCTCTCTACGTTGATAAAAGAGGATTGGTTTGGGGGGAAGGACCTGTATCCATGTATACAAAGGCACACACCAATTCATTTACAGGCTTGGGACTGTGAAAATCCCAAAGATCCATTCTGATGCTCAGTAATGCAAGGTAGTGATACCTAACGAGGAGCAAGGAATCCATTTCCCTCTCAGGTGTTCTTAATAATGGGATGTTAATAGTCATGGGACATTGGTTGGTATAGATGCTCATTCCTTTCTTATAGGCAGGGTCTTGCCTTTTCTTTAGCAGACCTAATTGGCCTTGTTTTTCTGAGATGTGACTGTTCCCTGTAGTCAGAGCTCAATGACAAGAGTAATGAGTTACACACATAGGGTATAAACATATTTTGCCAGGAAACGAATTTGCTCCGAGATACCGTGGCTATGCAGAAATCACCCCAACAGGAAAACAGACCTCCAGTGGAGACGGGCAGGCACCCGAGGGCACGGGTTACTGATGCGGGCTGGCAAGAAGCACCCATTCCTCCCCAGCCCCGCAATTATTGCAGTCACTCATGGGAGCGTGGGATCCAGAAGCAGCTGCTCTGCCAGCTCCCAGCATCCGTGCTTTGCCTCGGTCACTCAAATCCCCCCTCCGCTGCCCCCCTGCCCACGGATCCGTGCAGCCTTGGTGTCAAACCTCATCTTTCCCAGGACATATCCTCCCCCAGCAGGGCATTGCCTACTGGTGCCTGGGCACCTGCGTCCTTCCTGGGAAGCTGCAGCTCCTGTGATGGGGCGCCGTCCTTGCGGAAGCAGCTGGTGTGGAGATCTCTTGGGAGAGATCCGGGCTTTAAGAGAATTATCAGTTACCACTCCAGGAGCAGAACGTTTTCTGTTGTGATCCAGACTGAAGGGGCTGTCTGTCCCAGCCAGCTAGCTGCTTCATCATACCCCATGGATGCGGAATACTTTTTTAGGCAGGACACCTGCACTGGCAGTGTTGCTCATTAATTTTTCTGCAGGCACTAATTAGAGGCCTCAAGTCCTCCTCGCTTGCTATGTCTTTCATGTGGCAGTTCCACTTCATCCATCTGCTTGGGTTTGTTTCTCTCTCCTCTGTTGCTGACTCATCTGCCGAAGACAGCCTGCGCCTGTCGGGAGACTCCCCGGGTGGCCGGTGGCCCTTGTCCTGCCGCGAGCCCCGGAGGCAGCCGTTCCATCCGTTCTGCGCCTGTGAGTCGAAGATTTGCACGGGGCCGGAGCGGGCGGGCAAGGTGCGAAGCTGGCGTTCAGGCAGAACGGAGCGGTTGCACCACGTCGGCTGGAGCCAGCTTTCGCAAGGTCCGGCACTCTCAGTTGACCGAGAGCTCTCTAGGAGGCGGCCAGAGGCTGGCTTTGGTGATTTGAGTCGTTCTTTCAGGGAACGTGATCCCCTCCGTTGGCGATGCGGGAGTGAGGGTATCCAGGCTCCCAAGCCAACCCCCATCCCCTCCTGACTGCAAGGCTGCCCAGCTTGCGGCCAGCACAGTTCCCTCCCTCCTGACGCGTGCTGGATCCTCCCTTTGCAGGCAGGTGAGGGTGGGAAGATGCCTTCCATGCATCCGTAAGGCAGCACGCACTGATTTTAGCTCCAGGTGCGTTTCTCCTGCCTGCAGAAGCTGAGAATCGGAATCCCAGACTGTGGGATGCGACTGCTGCGTGCAGCGGTGCCCCGGGTTGTCATCGCTTTCTGAGTTCCCTGGTGCTTTTTAACAGAACTGCAGTGCCTGTGGCTCCGACCGCTGGGGAGCCAGGGCCGCTGTTACATCCCGTGCATGTATCATTGCTTTTTATTTATTCCAAAATTACCTGCCATTAACGTCAGTGGCTTCCTTGGAGCTGTTCCCGTACTGAAAAGGGGGGGGGGAAAGAACCCCAACCACTTTCATTGTCTACTTTGCCATCTACTTCCTTATAAATATATAAAAAAAGAAATCTCCCAAACAGCTCCCAGGCAGGCTGCTGGCTTGGTTTGGAGGAGTAGGGACCCAACAACGATTTTATTTGGTCTGTTTGGTGTCTGTGGCTCTCCTTTCCTCCTTCAGATGATTTTTTTTCTTTTCCTTTTCTCTACCTCTTTTGATTTTGCTTCCTGTTTTATCTTGTTTATTCCTCTGTAGAGAAGGAGAGCGAGGGAGAGGGAGAGGGGCTCCTTTGAAAAGTCTGGTTAAATGAACCACTGTGGGAGTCCAAATACTCTTTATAGCCAAGCAAGCTGGTGGAGACGCGAGTGCCAGAATATTAAGCTGCATGCTGAATGGTGACTGCAAAGAGCAGCCCTTACAGCCCTCTTCGGAGGGGGAGAGAAGGGGACGGGGACACTCATTTGCCCAGAATTCAATCCCACTCTGAAGTTACAAGCCCAAGCCTTCAGAGAAGGCATCAAACAGTTGATGTCTGGGTGTGGGAGATGCATGGTTTGGGTTCAGCCGTGGCAGCATCTGCATTTCTCTTTGCATTAGCTTCCAGCGGGCTGTACCTTTGTGTGTCCAGCTCCACTCCAGCAAGATCTGCATCAGAGCCCTGGTCCTGCTCACTCTGGCAGAATGCACATTTTTTGGCGGCTACATGGGTTTTTTTTTTTCATTTTAGTCTTTTTTTAGCTGTTCTAGAAGCAGCTGGGCACAAATTACTTTCATTCCAATATCATTATTTTCATACCACAGGCTTCCAGCTAGTTAGAGCTATACCGAGGAAAGGAGGGGGGGACAGCAATGACATTTCCCTTCAGTACAGAAAATAAACAAATTCACAAAACCAGGACCAGAAGCTTTCAAGAAAGGTCCTCTCATTTCTCTGTAACCCCAAACACCGGCTGCTTTTTTGGCACCGTATCTTCACCTGCGGTGTTGAGTGCTGAATACGCCTGGGAGATGGCACATGAACGTGTCTTGTGGAAAACAGAGGGAAGGTCACATCCGATACAGCTGCCTCTTCCTAGAGGCAATTTTGTGTTTCGTGTCCTCCTTCCCTTACCTGGGGCGGATCTGGTGGGATTGGGCACTGTGGATTCCCCTGACTGTAACGCACCTTGTTCATGCAGCCCTCACTTCTGAGCTGCAAGTCTCGATCGACACATTTGTTCTGATTTCTCTGGTCTTGGCGGCACTGTAAGCCAGCGTGCCTATACCAGCACGGCCTTCAACGGGCTAGAAACAGCTCCATAAATCAAAAGAGGTGATGCTAAGGCCCCACACCTCCGCAAGGTGTGCTGTGGGAGGTTGTGCTTTGGGAGGTTGTGTTGTGGGAGGTGTGTGTTTCTCTGGTCTTGGCAGCACTGTAAGCCAGTGTGCCTACACCAGCACGGCCTTCAACGGGGTAGAAACAGCTCCATAAATCGAAAGAGGTAATGCTGAGGCCCCACACCTCCGCAAGGTGTGCTGTGGGAAGCTGTGCTTTGGGAGGTTGTGTTGTGGGAGGTGTGTTTTGGGAGGTTGTGCTTTGGGAGGTGTGTTTTGGTGTTCTGGGAGGTGTGTTTTGGGAGGTGTCCTTTGGGAGGTTGTGCTTTGGAAGGTTGTGCTTTGGGAGGTTGTGCTTTGGAAGGTTGTGCTTTGGGAGGTTGTGCTTTGGAAGGTTGTGCTTTGGGAGGTGGTGCTTTGGGAGGTTGTGTTCTGGGAGGTTGTGCTTTGGGATGTTGTGTTCTGGGAGGTGTGTTTTGGGAGGTGTCCTTTGGGAGGTTGTGCTTTGGAAGGTTGTGCTTTGGGAGGTGTGCTTTGGGAGGTTGTGTTCTGGGAGGTGTGTTTTGGGAGGTGTCCTTTGGGAGGTTGTGCTTTGGAAGGTTGTGCTTTGGGAGGTTGTGCTTTGGAAGGTTGTGCTTTGGGAGGTGGTGCTTTGGGAGGTGGTGCTTTGGGAGGTTGTGTTCTGGGAGGTTGTGCTTTGGGATGTTGTGTTCTGGGAGGTGTGTTTTGGGAGGTGTCCTTTGGGAGGTTGTGCTTTGGAAGGTTGTGCTTTGGGAGGTTGTGCTTTGGAAGGTTGTGCTTTGGGAGGTTGTGCTTTGGAAGGTTGTGCTTTGGGAGGTGGTGCTTTGGGAGGTTGTGTTCTGGGAGGTTGTGCTTTGGGATGTTGTGTTCTGGGAGGTGTGTTTTGGGAGGTGTCCTTTGGGAGGTTGTGCTTTGGAAGGTTGTGCTTTGGAAGGTTGTGCTTTGGGAGGTTGTGCTTTGGAAGGTTGTGCTTTGGAAGGTTGTGCTTTGGAAGGTTGTGTTTTGGGAGGTTTAGTCTGGCGTGCTGTGCAAACGGCTGTGGCCATGCAGGTGGTTAAAGCCTTCGGGGAGGGGAAGCTGCCCTGCACAGATTCTGGGAAGTGTCTCGCTGTCCCTTTTGTCTGTCCCACAGCTCACGGGATGGCAACACATCCTTATCCCCGCCAGAGCCCCACCACCGCTTCCAATGCATGGAAGTAAGTGGTTTTTTCCTGCTCTGCTGCTTCAGAGCAGTGCCATGGTGGCTGCTGCTCCCTCCTCCCCACAACAGGCAAAGCACGGGGGCAAAAGCTGTGTAGACAACCAGCAGGATTAATCCCTTCTGTCCAGTTTAACATGGGCGTACAACCCCAGACAACATTTGCAGTGCCCTAAAAACACAGTGCCTGCATCCAACAGCAGAGCTGAGGGAGTTAAGGGCTTCAGGCTCCCAGATAAATGCAAACGGGCGCCAGATGCACTGCAGAGGCAGCAGCGGAGCGTCGACCGCTTGCCACTAGGTCGGAAGGACCATCAGCATCCTTCGTTCCCTGCATTTCTCGGTGGCTGCGAAAAGACAGGCGGCTCTGTGAAAGCTGCGATTATTGCTGGCTCCCACCACCCCCTGCCCTCCCAGCCCCGTCACCGATTTACGGAGGTCAGGCTCTTTCCTGCCTTCTGCTTTTGATCTATAAAGCTTTGCTTGTCAGCAGTGACCCAGCCGCCTCTCTGCGCATTTCCAGCACGCCGGGCGAGCCCTTCATGAATGTCAGTTTGCATTTGGTCCTGGGCCTGTTAACCTTGACCCTCAGCCCCAGCGTGGGCTATGGCCATTAAATCCAGCTAGTCTGGGCTTTCGTCACCCCGTGGATCATTTCCATAGGGCGCTGGTGCTCGTGGCTTTCTGCTGGTGGGGATGGCTGGGGGCACGGAGGTCTGCATGGCAGCCGTGGGTCTGCTGGACAAGCCCGCCGGCACCACAAACCCACCTGAGCCCCTCTCTTCCCCCAGCACCTTCGGGTGTAGCTTTCTCCTCGCAGCCTGCGCCATGGCTAGATTTTTCTAGATGGAAAAGCTGAGCCCAGAGCTTTCACAGTGCCTTTTGGCAGCTCCCCTCGCTGAGCAGGGTGCACCTTTTTTTTCTCTCACGGCTTCCAGTGCACGTATTGCCGGGGATCCTCGGGCTGTAGCAGCCTCCTCTGGGTTTGCCAGTCCCGGCTTTGTGCCCGTCCGCATCTCTCAGCTGCAGTGTGCCAGGCTGTGCCCCGAAGGCAGGCGTGAGCAAAGCCCCAGTCCCACGCTGAGACGCTCCCAGCAGCACATGGCAAATGGCCCAGGTGTTTAGGGAGATGTTGGGTACCGTGCAGAGGATGCAGTAAAAGCGCTGACGCAGCAGGACTGCAGTGCTCCATCCTCCTGGAAACCACCTCCTTAGAGGTCAGCAACCTAAAATACCTTTGGCTGTCCTGGGTTCTGCACCTGGGCCACCAGCAGCAGCAGAAATGCTCACGTGCCTGCAAGAAAGCAGCCTGCTGATGTAAGATCAGGATATAAGAGCTTAGCCCCATGGGCGTTAGCATCTTTACTTCACTCTGCCGAGGATCCAGCTCAGATACTTCATGATAAATGGCCTTGGAGGCTGTTTCACTTGCCTTAGTCTCCTGAGAGGTTTTGGTTGCCATTAATTCTGACTGGTTCTTCCAGAGCTGCTGCTGGGATGTGTGTCTTTACGCTGCCACAATCCATCCCCGAGGGCCATTTGAGCAGCAAGAGCCTGGAAAGTTCAGTGTACGAAAAGAAAATCACCAGCAGCAGCAAGGGAAGCACCACTGTACCCTACCCTGGGCTGCATCAAGAGCAGCGTGGCCAGCGTCGAGGGAGGGGATTCTGCCCCTCTGCTCTGCTCTGGTGAGACCTCACCTGGAGCCCTGCGTCCAGCTCGGGAGCCCTCAGCACAAGGAGGACATGGACCTGTTGGAGCGGGGCCAGAGGAGGGCTACTAAAATGATCCGAGGGCTGGAGCCCCTCTGCTGTGAGGCCAGGCTGGGAGAGTTGGGGCTGTTCAGCCTGGAGAAGAGAAGGCTGCGGGGAGACCTGAGTGCGGCCGGTCAGGGCTTAAAGGGGGACGATAGGAAAGAGGGGGACAAGCTTTTTAGCAGGGCCAGCTGTGACAGGACAAGGGAGCCCAGAGAGCGGGGGGAGGCCCCATCCCTGGGACCATTCCAGGCCAGGTTGGAGGGGGCTGTGAGCAGCCTGATCTTGTTGAAGGTGTCCCTGCTCCTGGCAGGGGGGTTGGGCTGAGTGACCTCTGGGGGTCCCTTCCAACCCAAAACATTCTAGGATTCTGTGATTGTGGTCAGAGCAGAGCCAACAGCCAGGGCCACTGGGGGCCGAGTCATCTTCCCACACCAATGACCCAAGAAAACAGGGACAGCATTGCGGGGAGGTGCCGGGCAGCACGAGGCTGCCTGCACCCCCCCCGGGCGGGGGAGGGCGCCCAGCCACTTCCTAGCTAGAGCCTAGCTGCTCCCCAGCTCGCTGCATAGGCAAATGGGGTATTCTCCCTCCTGCCACACTCATCTGTTTGGTCCCTCACATGCCTCAACCCTCGCCCCTCCGGCTTATCCCCCCTCTGGTTAAACAGCCCGACTCCTGCAGTGCCTCTGCAGGCTTTGCTGGTTTTCTTGCACGTCTCCAGACCGCTTTGGGCAGGAGTTGGAGGGGAACAGGCACCCAGCTGACATCCCAGTGAGGCTTACATGGAAAGAAGGAAGACACAGTGATTGTATTATATGAGGATGGTGAAAACAAATGCAGCCAGGTTAAGAGGACTTGGTAGTGACCCTTGTGAGCCACTGATGATGTTTTCGGTCACTAACATTTGCAAAGGCTCCGGGGAGCCTGCAGAGTAAGAGAAAAGCACGGTGATGCTGAAAGCTGTTCTTGGCACAGCACCTTGCTCGTTCTTGCCTCCCAGACCACAGATGGGCATTTTCACGCTCTCGCAGCCTGCACCCAGCACCACAGCATTCAGTCATTGCTTGAGCTTTTCTTGTGCTGGTAACTCAGCTGCTCCAGTTCCCCAAATAGCTGTCATGACGCAGCTGAAGTCTAAGACCTGGGTGGGAGAGCGGACACCAAATATTATGTCAAAAGCTATCTTCACTCGCCACTGGTGGCACAGTGAGGATGGGGGCAGCTCATGTCAGCTCAGCCTGGTGGATCGGGCAGAGACAACCTGCAAATGCTCCACGGTACCGAAGGATTCGGGATGGAGTGAGAGGTTATTCAAGGCAGGTGTTTCAGCTCCAAAATGAATACCTGCAGCTAAGTGCTCCGTGCTTTTCACTCAAGCATAGGCGTGAGTGTATTTCAAGAGCTAGAGAGATCCATTAGGACACAAATAGAGGTCAGGCAGTAAGAAATTTGGAGAGGATGCCCAGTTTGCCTATTAAAAATGAACAGAGTCAAGCACTATGCATTTTCCAACGATGTTTATTTGTTTTCTGTAGCCCACTGACACAGCTGGATCTGGCAATGGAGCAGCTTCTTTTTTCCTTAAAGTGTCTACGTGACGTTAAGTCAAGGCTATCGCTGTAGTCAAAGGCATTTAGAGAGGGCAGCAGCAGAAGCAATGAGAGGTGTCGGGAGGAGGCTGTACAGCAGGGCGAGAGGGGCAGGGAGCACCTTCCCTCCCGCTGCCACAGCGGGGACAGGGTGCAGATACGCGTTTCATCTTTTTGGTTATCTGTACCAGGCAAACACAGCACCATGCAACACAAGCTGCAGCTGGAAATGGGTGGAGAGCAGGATATGGGCAGTTATTGCAGTCTGCTTTTTCGGAAGCTATGTGCCTGGGAAGCGCAGCTGCCCGTGGCGGGGAGCGCTCTGATGAGTAACCAGGCTGTCAGCAGCTGGGACACAAGCTCCCGAGTGGCATTTGCTTGCTGAAGGGAACCACAATGCTCAGGATGCATCTACTGGGCTAGACCTCTCCCTTGGAGCCAGATCCACTCTGCTGCATTTCAAATGGAGTTCGAGTATCTAAAATACCATGTAAAGAGCCACCCATCTATTTTCTTCGCAGGAGGTGGACTACCGTGGTGTCCCATCAGGTTAAGGTTCCTTCCCAGGGTGCCTTCCCTCCCAGCTCTGGCCCAGACCTGCACCTTCCATGGTGACTTGCTGTCCAGCCTAGCTGAAGGCAGCACCACCTCAAACATCATTTCTATGAGAAGATTGGAAGAATGCCTTCTCCTGATCGCACTCTGCTGCTAGCGATTCCAACCCACCGCCCACCCTCCAGCCCAGGTCCCCCGCAGCCCACCACCCCACCCTGCGTGCGCTGCGTAGCTGCACACAGGCGCAGAGGCTGAGCCAGGGGTACAGGAGGGTGGCACCCACATAGGATCACTCCCTTTTGCTTTGTTTCACCCACTCACAGACCTTCCAGCACCTGAATACTCCTCTGCCAAGTGGTTCCTTCACCCCAAGCAATCCGCACAGCAGCAGCCAACCCAGAAGTCTCCACGGTGGGGGGCGACTCGTGCACCCCAGTTTGCAGCTGGGACCTTTGCTCAGCCCTAGAGACCGAGAGAAAGGCTTTGGAAAGGCAGGCTGGCTCCTGCAGCCAGCACCATGCCCCTGTCTCAGCCAGTTACTGTACAAAATGGACAACACACACGCGTTATTTACAGCCTGTTTTTCACATGATGGAGCAGCTCTTGGCTCGGTCTTTCCTGATCTCTGTGTCATTCAGTAAGTCCGTCCTGCCAGGCATCTGTGATGCCCGCTTCAGTCCCCGTTTGGAGTTGCTGCGCTTCAAGTTCTTGTGCACCCTGTTGACCGAGGCAAGCGTGGTCACGTGAAAGACATCCCGTACGCTGTTCTCCGAGACCTTGGAGGAGCACTCTGCATAGGCCACTGCCCCGATCTGCCGTGCCAGCGCACTGCCCTGCGGTCCGGAGAGAATGGAAGGAAGAGGGAAGACGGTTAAGACATCAGCGCTCTGCAAGGAGCATCCTTTCACCTCTGCTCTGAGGCCAGGCTGGGAGAGTTGGGGCTGTTCAGCCTGGAGAAGAGAAGGCTGCGGGCAGAGCTGAGTGCGGCCGGTCAGGGCTTAAAGGGCGCCGATAGGAAAGAGGGGGACAATCTTTTTAGTAGGGCCAGCTGTGACAGGACAAGGGGTGATGGTTTTAAACTAAACCAGGGTAGGTTTAGACTGGATCTAAGGGAGAAATTCTTTACAGTGAGGGTGGTGAAACCCTGGCAGGGGTTGCCCAGAGAGGGGGTGGAGGCCCCATCCCTGGGACCATTCCAGGCCAGGTTGGAGGGGGCTGTGAGCAGCCTGATCTGGTTAAAGGTGTCCCTGCTCCTGCAGGGGGGTTGGGCTGGGTGACCTCTGGGGGTCCCTTCCCACCCAAAACATTCTAGGATTCTATGATTCACATCACTGCCAGCCCTGTCTGTGCTGGCAGCCCTACCAGAGCACCGTGGCACAGCCGGGAGCAGCGCTCCCACCATGTTTACTCATCACCTCTGTAAATAAAGCACAAGTGTCCGTGAGAGCACCAGACGTGAGGGTGGCCTCCCAAGCAGATAGTGCTACCGGGCGTCAGAACCTGAACCACTTGCGCTTTCTCATGAACACGGTGCCACCCCTGCAGTGGGGGGGCCTGGACACCCCCTCTCACCAGGACAGTCATAGAGTCATAGAATGTTTTAGGGTTGGAAGGGACCTTTAGAGGTCATCTAGTCCAACCCCCAAAATTTAATTATATAAAAAAAGAATTTTTCCAAGTGGGAGCGCAGACAGCATGGGGCATTCAGCTCCCCAGCCCTGCTCTGCACACCATGGAGCCAGGCACAGAGCAGCCCAGAGCGCAGCTGCCCTGGCACTGCACCGCAGAGACTTGGTCTCCAGGCCAGCCTGGAGACACCGCTGGGTCCGCTGGTGGCCGCAGCAGCCCCTCAGAGCCCCCAGCTGTGGCTTTTCCCCTCGCCCCGGCAGTGTTGCCCCAACAGAGGACCCAAGCAGCGGAGTCATTCGGAGCTGCACTGAACTAGGAGATGCAGAAGCACAATGCTCCCCTTCAGCCAGCCCATCTTGTCAAATCGGGCATCTCCACCACCTTTTGAGGAAAGACTTTTCAGCCACTAACCAGGAGGCTGGAAAAAACAGGAATACGTCAAGGTCTGCCAGAGCTGGGAAAAAGAGTGCTGCAAGCATGAGCAGCTCAGAATCCAGGAGCCAACATCAAGCCAGCTTCAGACCAAGACCTGGGCACAGTGGGTCCTTTGCTGCTGAGCTTCCTTGCACTAGTAGGTCCTGCAGAAAAGTCCCCCCCTCACCTCCCTGAGCCCTGCGGGGACGGCGGCAGAAACACACCTGCTCGTGCGTCACGGGGATGAGGCGCTGCTTGGAGAGCTCCCGGAGCGTGTTTAGGTCTGTCCGCATGTCCAGCTTGCAGCCAACCAGCACGATCTTCGCGTTGGGGCAGAACTCCTGAGTTTCCCCTTGCCACTGCAGAGGAGACAAGAGGGAGAAGGTGCTCAGGGAGTGCTGGTGTATGAGACGCTTCAAGAGCCCCAGCGGCACCTCCACGTCAAGTTAATTTTGGCAGCAGGCAGCCTGCGAAAGGGTCAAGGTTGGAACAACAAAGGCAATCGCAGGGCCTCAGCTTGTCGCTCCCAACCCCTTTCCAACGAGGCCAAGAGCCCCATCTGAGATCCCCCAGCCCTGGAGGGAAGGAGAGGCCAGGAGAGTTGTGCCATCAGTTCCTACCGGACAGCATCATCCCGCCAAACGCCTCCATGCCCCACCACCACAGCAGAGCCCACGAGTCTGGTCCATAGCTTCTCCTGCTCCCACCAGTAAAGAGCACTTCCCTCTCCCACAGGGAATGACGACAGCAGCAGCCCAGTGTCCCAGAACTCCTGACCAAGCTGCCCTGGCCCAGCTCATCTCTGCACAGCACCTGGGACTGGACCAGTCAGGCTACCAGGACTGCTACTGGTAGCCACCGCAACACTGCTCTTAGGTCTCCCGCCTCCGACCTGCAGTGCCTGGTGCCAGCACCGAGGCTGGGTTTGGCCCCGCTGCAGCCTGCGTGCCCAGATTTCAGGAAGAGGGCCAGGGGCACGGGCAGTGGTGGTCACCGTGGTCAGCGGGGGCTCTCAGTGAGGACACAGGCCAGGAGAGGCTCTGGAGACGGTGCTGAAGATGGGAAACACAGAGACAGCCAGCTTTCGGTGTTCTGAATACAACATGAGGCTCTAATGGGATTGGGTTTGGAAAGCAGACTTCAGAGGCCAGGACCGTGCACTCCGGTGCGTATGGCTCTTCCAAATGGGGGTCACAGCTGCTCAGAGACTGATTTAGCTCATCAGGGTGCTTTAATCACTGCCACGGGCAAGGATGGGAATGGTCGGAGTGCCTCTCGGATAACTTCATGCTCGCTTGTGCCACATACACCCTGCAGAACCTGTTAAATCTAAGCTGCAGTCCCCTGTGCTTGGCCATGGGAGATCACTCCTGGGGATGACTGTGGAGAAATAAATGACCACACAGTCTGGTGCACAGATCTGGGACTCCAAAGGTCAACCCCACTGGACCTTTTGAACCACAGTCAGCGGGGAGCTCTTTGCACAGCATACTCATTACTTGTTTATTATGTTAAAGACATTAAGACATTCAGAGCATAGCTACAGCCAGGGAAATAAAGAATTGAAGCAAGAGAAGGAGAAGGCCAGGGCAAACGTCCACTTCCTTCGCACTAACAGTCACTTTCTGAACTCCAAAATTTAATGCCCAATGTGCAGCTAAGTGTCCGCAGCAGTAAATAAAACCACCGCCTGGACCTCCCCGGGGGGAGACCTGTACAGCCCCACCAGCGTGGCAACACCCTGGCTACTCACAGGAGGCAGATGATAAACAGAGATTACCCCCCCTCACTCCCCTGGCTAAAGATGTCGCTCGGAATTAGCAATTCCCTGCTGTGCTAACTGATGGTCAAGCACATACCCTAGGCAATTAGAAGGGGAAAGAAAACCAAGCCCACAACCCACTGTCCATAACCTGGTGGGGAAAGAAAGCGCCAAGAATGACCCAAGTTCCATTCAACCAATATCAGACCAAAGAAACTGCAAAATATGGAAAAATCTTATTTTCCACCGGGAGATGGGCTCAGGTATCTTCACCACGAAGCCCCTCTCCCTGCTGCCGGGAACATTTGCCCACCAGGACTCACAGACATCCCCAGCACCCAGGCAGCCCAGCTTCTGGGAGATTCCAGCGTCAAGGGCTAACACACCCACACAAGGAGGGTGCTGCCGTTCTTTTGGAGCTGGGATTCAAGCCCCCTAATTTACCCAAAGGATGAAAATCCTCAAAGGGATTGAGCTACGGGGTCTGTTCTTACCAGGCAGAGGCCACGGCTGTCTGTAATGACGTACGGCGAGTGGTGCCACCCTCTTTGCACAGGGCTGACACCCTTAGGGACCCTAAGATTTGCTGTGCTATCAAGGCTCGTCAGAACGAAGGCACCACCCCACAAAAAACCTGCTTTGTATGAAACGAAGAGCTGCTTGTTTGCATTCCCTCAGATGGCCCCTTCCCTTCAACTGTACGCGCTGTACAGGCATCAGAAGGGCAGCAATAATAAAGATTTCCTCTGCTGAATTAGCATTTTTGCCTGAGGCTTCACTAGGGAGTGTTATTTTCCTTATTCGCCTGCTATCAAAAGCTAAAACCCATTTCAACTTCATGGTGTCTTAGGAATTTTCCTCACCTCCATAGGCTGCAAGCCTGCACCAAAGGAAACAAGGCATCTACTCAGAGGCACTTAAGAAATCCCCTGTGATTTCGGGTTTATTTTAAGTCACCGTATCAAAAAGACATTGCCTAAGAGTACTCAAAGCATCTGTGAGGCTGCGCAGGGAAGACCTTGCACCGAGCAGTGCAGACTCACACCAAGAATGCGCAGAGAAACATAAATAAATCCCAACCCCAGCTAATTATTGATGGGTTTGCATCTCATTAAGGTATAAGCGATTTGCATGCATTATTATTCTGCTGACTCCCAAGCTGGGCAGTGAATTCTTTCAGTCCTCATGCAAGACGCCTCCCTCCACCCAGCACGCTTGGTACCCAGGACCTGCTTTGGAAAGGAACACTGAGCCACTGACCGAGTTATCCGAAGGCTCTTCATGCCCTCACCAGGACACGTCTGAGGCACAGACCCACTGCTCAGCCCTCCCAGCAGCTGAGCAAGAGGCGCTTGCTTCAGCACGACGTTTGGCAAAACGTGGAGAGGCCAAGAGGGCCGTCAGGATGATGCGACTTGTTCAGACAGTGGCTGGTCCAGTCCCAGCAGCCCGGGGCTCGCTGGGGAGAACAGCTATGGGAATCGCTATTCCGTAGTGCTTTTCGTGCCTCGGTGTCTTTGAGAGCTTCACAAACCAGATGCCAAACAGGACTCTCCTCTGGGACAGGACACAGCCACCAGCGAGCTCTCTGCAGCTTTGCTGCACAGCAGTGGGAGCTCACCGAAACCACAGCTCCCTGAATTTCATGGAAGGAATCAGGGTACGGCCAGGACCAAGGGATGCGAGTGGCCAGGAAGCCATTTACCCTCTCCCCCTGAGCAGCATCCGGGGTTGCCAGATTTCGTGCCACCTCGGAGGAAAGCCTCGTGTGGGAACCTCTCCCCAGATGCCACCTACGCCCCCTGAGTGTGGCGGGCAGGGACCAGCCAGTGCTGCTCCACAGCAGATCCCCAGCCCTATGGGGCTCTCCGGGACCTGCCAGCTGGAAACATCTGCTTTGCCAAAAGGCGCTGACCTGCAGGTAGAAAACTCTCGGCTGCTAACGCAGAGCACGGCTCTGCAGGGCCCTGCATGCTATCCAGTCCAGTGGCATTGTGCCATCTCATTTTATTCATTCACGGGCTTGAAATTCAGTGCCACAGCTCATTATTCTTGTTGTCAAGCTATAGGGAACTGATTGCTGTCTTTCTTACTGTGCAGATGCTGAACGGAGGGGACAGCCAAAAAACTGACCTCTACTTGCATGGCAACAGGCACCAGGGGCCACTTCTCAACCGCTGCGAGCAATTCATGGCACACTCACGGTGGTTATGCTAACGAGGGATGCACAACACTTTCCAAGGTCTTACTAAAAAGCAGAACAAACGCCCTACATTTCTCTCTGTCCCCACATTTGGACATGTGCGTACACACAGACCCCACACGCATGCTGCAAGCCACCATGAGCCACGCCATTCTCTGGGCTCCTTTCAAATGGAAATAGCTTGCTTTCTGCACAGCCCATGGAGGGATCGGCAAGCAGGTGACCATCCTCATCTGAGCACGCAAACACCAGCCAAGGCTTGGCCAGAGGGCCAGAGCTTTTAGCCCTGAGGAGCAGGGACCCCAGGGCGGCTCCACGTGCTGCTGCAGGGGACCCATCTCACCATTCGGAAGGCTCGCCGGGCACTCACCTTCTTGAGCACACTGTCCAGGGTCTCCGGGCGGCTGATGTCGAAACAGATGAGCACAGCGTCCGAGTCCGGGTAGGCCAAAGGACGGACGTTATCATAATACGCTGAGCCTGCAGAGAGGAGCGGAAGGAGAGCAGTGAGCAGAAAACCTCATCCCACTGCTTGGTACCTAACGGGCAGACCAGAACCCCCAGCCCTCTCTGCCAGGCAGAGAGATTTTTAATTACAGTAAGAACTGGAGACCTTGCCACACGATACAAACGGCTCCGTTGGAGATAAAGGGTGTTGACCCCAGCTTTTGACCATAACCAGACACCATTAGGCTCAGCAGAGTTTGGTTTGCAGAGGACTTGGTCCCTTTGTTTAGGCGTGGAAGTCAGAGGTTTCATCCTTGTGCTCTTACATTTATCCCTTTTTGCAGAGTGGAAAGAAATGCAAGTTTTGCATCCCCCTCCCTCCCTGGGCCCCCCACTACAAGAAAGACGTTGCATTGCTGGAGCATGTCCAGAGGAGAGCCACAAAGCTGGGGAGGGGTGTGAAGCACAAGTCTTATGGGGAGCAACTGGGGACGCTGGGGGTGTTCAGCCTGGCGCAGAGGAGGCTGAGGGGAGCCCTTATCGCTCCCTACAACTGCCTGACAGGAGGGGGGAGCCGGGGGGGGGGCGGCCTTTTCTCCCTGGCAACAGGCGATGGGACGAGGGGCAATGTTCTGAAGTTGCACCAGGGCAGGTTTAGGTTGGACATTAGGAAAAATTCCTTCCCCGTCAGGGCTGTTAAGCACTGGAAGGGGCTGCCCAGGGAAGGGGCCGAGTCCCCATCCCTGGGGGGATTTAAAAGCCAGGCAGACGAGGTGCTTAGGGCCAGGGTTTAGTGGTGGGATGGCAGGGTTAGGGGAACGGTTGGGCTTGGTGATCCTAAGGGGCTTTTCCAACCTCAACAATTCTGTGATTCTACGATTCTAAGCAGCTGGCAGGTAAGAGGCGGCGGGGCTGTGCTGCCAGGGCACGCTGGCTCACTGCAGGAAAGGGAGCTTGGAAGGGCTGCGATGCTGTAGAGCAGCACATCCCTCTCTCCACCACTTGCGTTTGCATCCTATTACTTGTCATGCAGTTGCTGTAGCACTAACGGTGGAAAGGTGCGGCTCAGAGAAGGCAGGGAATGCTGCTGCTATTTTTTATCCTCTCGGTATCTTTATACAGGGGAGCTTGCTCACACAGACTGTGAGAATTTAAGACAGGTGAAAAAAGAATTGCCTTTTGGTCGGGATTTGTGCTGGGAAAAGTCAGACAGATTTTTTTTTGGTACCTAAAAGATGTGACAGGATTGGGTGAACAAGCTCTAAATTGGAAGGGATGATTCTGCATTCTGCAGGATTTCTCAGTGAGCAGGCAGAGAGCCCAGCCTGGATCCTGCACCCCGTCTGCAGCGCACACACGTGCATGCACATGCACACACACCTTCGATGCAAATGTCAGGCATTAAAGTCATCATCCCACAATGTTTTTATTTGAAGGGCATTCTGTGTGTGATTGTAGATGCCTCAGCAAACAGTAACGGAGCAATCGGCTCATCACTACTTAAAAACGGTTTTATATTTGGCTTTACAATGGCTTAAACTTCCTGGAGGGATGAGAAGCAGATGTTTATTTATGAAAAGGGGAAGCAGAGACACCAGAGTCCTTGTTGAATCTGCCTCCTCGGAAAGAAGGATCGCCCACCCCGAGGCCACAGAAACCGGACGCGCTTCCTGCGCGCCCCTTGGGACACCCGGACCCGGCACTTTCCCACCCTGGGAGGAGGGTGGAGCACCCAGCCCGGGTGTCAGGTGGCTTCTTGATGAAGTTCAGCACCTGATGAATTATGGATGATGGTGCCTTATGTTTCCGGGAGGATGGGAATCTGCCTGGGATAAGGATGAGAGGAGAATAGGCTGATTCTCCGCAGGGGCTCCAATCCTGGCTCTTGTCTGCATGGGAGCTCACGGATGATCTACAGCTCAGAGTGGGGTACAGCCCCTCCAGCACAGCTCTGTACACCGGGTGCTTTGCAAACACCCCAGATCCCTCTGCAAGACTCAGCCAGGGGAGCAGACCCGACCGCGGCTGCTCCTTCCTCTGTCCCGAGCCCACACGGGGCAGGCTGAGGGCTGAGATTTGTCGTCTTCCAAAAAAGCCTGCCCACCACCAGCGACTGGCCACCCATTCTCCCCCTGACACCAGCTCACAGCAAGATACTAACGGCAGCCACCACCGGGCACGCTCCAGCCCGCGCAGCCCCCACCGCTCTCGTGGACCCCAGGGCAGGCATCCTGGGATTCGATGCACGTTTGGATTTGCAACAAAAACTGGCTACAGGTATCTCCAGCAAGAGATATCTCGCTGTTGCCAGCCTGCAGGAGCAACGGCACCTGCACCCCCTGCTCCCATCAGCGAGAGAAGCCACAGCCCGGATCTCCGTCCCCGCAAAGTCACCGGGAGGGGAGGCAGCTGGGATCCAGCACGGAAGAAACAGACCCTGATCTCTGCAGAGCCCAGCCCTCTTCCTAGAGGGAAAGTCATGTTCCCTGCATGGAAAGGAGCCAGTCCCTGCGGCACCTCGGCAGCTCTGGGGGCAGGGGATGCGGGCGGGTGCGCAAGGCAGCAGAGCGGGTGACCCCGTGTCCCCGGTGTGGACGTTTCTGACCTTGCTTCGGGCTCAAGCTGCTTCAGTTCTCGACTGGCAGAGCTGGCCCCAGCGAACTGCTCCCTCCCATGCTCCCGCAGCACAGCAAGGTGACCCAGTTCCCACTGGAGAACGCGGCCGCTTTCAAAGGCGGCACCAAGCTCAGCAGCGCCGAGCTCCCCTTTGGACTGAGTTTTCAGTCTTGTGCCTGGTGCAGGTTTACCTGATGGGATGTGAGATCCAGCACTGATCTGCACGCTTGGATTTGCCGGCTCCTTTATCGGAGCCGTGCCCTCTCCCCCATGCACGTAAGGGCATCTGCCTCCAGACAGGGGCCCCCAGCACAGGCTGGAGGAAAGCGTTCCCACACGCATCCTCTCCCTGCAGCTCCTCAGCTTTACATAAACACTGCAGATAAATCTGCCCCCTCCCAGCCCAGGAATGCTCCTTTTGTAGAGGTGGTTTTGGCTCCATTCAGCACAGACATTGCCACAGCAAACTGTATCATAGCAACCCGCTGCTCCCCTCCGCAGCTCCTCGCTGGAGAGCCTGCACGCAGCGGAGCGCGGGCCCTCGGTTATCCCGCATCCCGCAGAGCCCCCGCCATCTCCACCCCGGTGCCAGGAACAGAGCTCTCACTGCCCAAGACTACGGGAGGAAAGACCCCTGTGCTGGCGGGAGGAGGCGAGGGAAGGGATGCACGAAGTCAAGAGCCTCATTTTCCTAATGCGAGCAAAATTGCCTTCGTATTCATTAACTTTCTGCTCCTAAGCCCAAAGCACCGGAGCAGCGCCTGGCACCTTCGCCGGCAGTTTGGCTCACCGGCAGCCTCGGCTGCAGAATCCTCTGCCCCAACCCAGGAGACTCCGATGGTCAGGAGAGCTGCTGTGCCCCAAGCTCAGTAACCTCCAGCTTTCTCTGGAGATGTCCCTACTGCATCAGGAAATCCTGTTGGGGGGATGATTCTCCTACTTTTTGCACCTATTATTTTTTCATCGAGTACGACAATTAAAAAATACCCCCCAAACACAAAAGCCTCAGTTCCCTCGGCTCCAAGCCTTCAGTTTTATTGATTCTGAGCCCTCGACACCTTTCAGATATTCCAGCAAGGCACCCCAGGGACCCACAGTCTGGCACTCCCGAACACACAGGCGCCCAAGGCTTGCGCGGCTGCGGATCCAGGCTCCCTTTGCTGCGTGAGTCACTCTCCCACTTGGCACCCAGGTTTGCGAGAAACAGGACCTATGTGCATCTGTTCATGATTAAAGAGAGAAAAGTGGAGCAAGCCAAAAACCAGCTTAAAAATAAAATCCAGGCGGTTGTTGTCTGAAATTCAGGGGCGGATACAGCCATGAGTAGCTCCTTTTTCTTATCAGCTGGCAACCCCTCGAAATGCCTGGCACGGTGACTTAGAGACACCGCTCTCAGGCAGGGGGACTGAAATGTGCTGTTTCATCTATACCAACAGAGTGTTCATCTTCATTTGTTCCTTATTAGCTGTTCTGAGAGATAATGAGCCGCCTCACATGGGCACCCTCCATCCAACAATAGCACATTACAAACCAGGGAAGCAAATACGCCTGCAGAGCCATGATCTGCTCTGCAAGGGGCTCCCGCAGCCCCAGCCAGCTCTGGCTTGAAACAGAGACGAGCGCTGCCAAGACCGAAATTTTTCAGCATCGCACTTGTCTCGGAGGGCTCACTGTAAATTCTCCCCCTCGAGCCAGCAGCGCTGCGGCACATGCTGCTTTCGGCAGGGACAGCCAAGAACATCCTTCACAGAATGAAGCAGAAATTCATCCCAGCTTTCTGGAGTGCTGCATCGACAAACCCGAAGAGCTTCGGGTTACCTCCCCGCGCAGCCGTGCCAGACGAGCAGCGGCCTTTAGAGACTACAGAGGACGTTTTCTTTGCTAGCCAAATCCCACCGCCAGTTCAGCCAAGCCTTTGTCCGCAGGACAAAGCTGTCAAAGCAGGACCAAGGTGCAGCTGTCTCAGCATCCTCTCCCCATGCATGGCAAGAAGCCTGCACCACGTCTCAGCCAGCACCAGACACGAGGACACTATCCCCTCCGCTGCCGGGGGTCCCAATCGCCGAGCTTCACCAGCCGCGCGGCCCTCCAGCACTCCCCAAGACGGGGCTCAGACCCTTCAGAGCTGCTGGGAACCAGCACACGTGCTCAGTGTTTCCTGAGGTTAAGCAGGGCTTTCTGGAGCTGAATTCCCAGCTCCAAGCGGCCTTTTGTTGCAAAGATATTTAGCTGAGCGACTGCTTCCTAGAGGCAAAGGCCCTGTGTGCAGAGGCATGGCTCCGAGCCCCTTCTCACCTCCCCAGGCCCGGCAGGGATTCTGCTGCAGCAGAGGTCTGGCGTGGGAGCAGGACGCTCACGTGGGAGCAGGACGCTCACGTCACCGCATGCTTTCCCCACATTGAGTGCTCCAGACCTGGTTAAAATTCCATGTGGTGCCAGCAAATGCAGCGGCTGTCATGATTAGCCATTCCTTTGCCAGGGCAGATGATGATGAAGGTGTTAATAATTATTATTATTATTATTATTATATATTTTATTTAAATCACACCTGTATGACTGAAAATGAAAACTCGACAATGCACAGGCGTGCTGGGCAGCAAACAACCCACCCAGCTGCTCCTGGACCGGACTGCAGCCCTGCAGAAAGCTGCTGCTGGGGAAGGGGGCTGCAAGAGCCCAGGCAGCTCCTGGCCGGGCCAGCTGGGTGCCCCCCACCCAGCACCCCCAGCGTATGGCTTTGAAGGGGCTCTCCCAGTTCAGGCAGCCATTTGCATAAGAAAGGCACACACCCCCATTACAGCCCGGCTATTGTCTCCTCCCAGGGCCCGCCAAGGGGAAAGCATAAAAATGCTGGATTGAAAACCTGGCTGTGAATGAAAGGCCAGAAGTGGCAGCTGTCCCAGACACCCCGGCACAGAGAGGCGAGGCCAGTCCCCATGGTGAGCCCACAAAAATCCCGGCTGGTTTTCTGAGCCATCCAGGACGCTCCAGAGCTGCCATTTCCTCTGCAGATGCAACAAGAGGGCACGGAGTCACCCTAAAATATTTCCCACTGCTAGAAAAGGGGAAATCAGCCCCGAGAAACAATGGCAGAGTTTATGGCAGAAGGGGAAGAGGAATTCAGCCTCAGGGAACACTGGAGAGCAGCAGTTAAACAACCCCAAAGGTCATGCCCAGTCCCTTTATCCTACTGGGGACAGACTACCAGAGAAATTTTTCTTCTGCGGTCCTTTTTACTCGACTTCATCCAACCATACAACAACAGCCCAGCCAGCGCCTGTGGGAACGGGCAGGTCAGGGACCCGGCATGGGAGCCCCCCGACTGAGCGCACAACGGGCTCAGATCTCCGTCGGTGGGGATGCAGCCACCCGTGCTGACAACGTCACCCATGTCCCCTGGCAGCCACCATGCCCACGGCCACCTCCACCTCCTGCATGGCCCGGACACGGCTCCAGCCGCAGTCTCCCCAGGCTTTCTGCAGGTGCCTCCTGCTTGCAAGACATCTCCTCCTGCAAGTTGTCCCATTGGAGCCCAGGAGCTGGGCTTCCCAGCACCCAAGAACAGGCATCTCTGGAGCATCTCCCCTATGATGGGGGGTTGGACTAGATGACCTCTAGGGGTCCCTTCCAACCCAAAACATTCTATGATTCTATGAGGAAAGGCTGAGAGAGTTGGGCTTGTTCAGCCTGGAGAAGAGAAGGCTGAGAGGGGACCTCATCAACATGTACAAATATCTTAAGGGTGGAGTCACGAGGACAGAGCCAGACTCTTCTCAGTGGTGCCCAGCGACAGGACAAGGGGCAATGGGCACAAACTGAAACATAAGAGGTTCCAGTTGAATATGAGGAAAAACTTCTTTACTTTGAGGGTGCCTGAGCCCTGGCCCAGGCTGCCCAGGGAGGTTGTGGAGTCTCCTTCTCTGGAGATATTCAAAGCCCGCCTGGATGAAGTCCTATGTAACATGCTCTAGGGAATCTGCTTTAGCAGGGGGGGTTGGACTGGGTGATCTCCCAAGGTCCCTTCCAACCCTTGCCATTCTGTGATTCTGTCTCCACAATAAAGGGCTTCTTGGAGACGATCTCTCACTTAGGAGGAACCGCAAGCGTGGCAAACTCTGCAGACACAGGTCCCTGCCTTTAAGATTTTAGTTGCCTTTATAAAGGCAGAAGGCAATGTTTGAAGAGCAGCAGCTCGGGGTGCCTGGCATACATCAGACCAGAATATGCAAATGCCCTCCTCATTCCCTGTGTGATTAGTGCTGATGGGCTTTATGGACAGGAGACCAGGGAATGAGCCATTGCAGCCTCCCAGCCGGTGATAGCTGCACATCGGGGAGACGAGGATCTGAACCATCTCCCGTTCAGAGACCGACTTCATCCTCCCAGTGTGAAACCAGACCCTCTCTCCTGAAAGAAAAATCAGAGGATTTTTTTGTTTGTTTGAAGAGTGATAAACTGCAGCGATATTCCTGAGCACCCTGCAGGTTCCCGCTCAGCTGGAGCTTAGAGACAGGTTAAGGATCCCTGCCCCTGCCTGGCTGATTATTGTCTGGAAGGGGAGGATAATGCAGATCCCACTGGTACAAAAAACATGTTTCTGACACTAATATAGTGCTCATTAGAGTCCAGCCCAGAAAAGTGACAAGTGGCAGAGACAGGAATTAAAGCACTGGTGACAGACTCAGAGACACTGGTAATGACGGGCTCTGGCAGTACCACAGTCCAAAGCCCAGACCTGAGAATTCTGGGGTCACAGTTACAAAAAAAGCAGCAATTAGCGACATTAGAGATTAAAGTGAGCGGCCCCAAGAGCAAAGCAGACCTGGTGAAATAGTCAGAGCCACCATCGCGCCAAGTCCCACTCCGCAGCGAAGACCCGGCCATCCGCATGTGAAACGCCAGGCTGATGAACGCCTACCAAGGTGCCCCGTGCTGCTGGGGGTGCCCTGGCTCTGCCCACAGCAACACCAGCGCCAGGCAGAGCTGGCTGCGGTCCCTCTCCGAGGCCATCTCCACCACAGCCCAAGGGGCAGAGCTTTTACCAGCGCATCCCCTGCGCCTGCTCACGGAAAACCCTCCGACGACGGATCGGAGATCCCGCCATCCTTACAGGTAAGGCCTTTTACCCAAGTGGTTTTACCAAGGTTTTACCCCAGTGAAAGTCACAGTTTGTTCTTCAGAAGTTAGGGTATGACAGAGCCTCGCGATGGGGAGGGCCCCAGCTCTCCAACCCCGACGGGCAGCAAGGTCAGGGTCAGATTGAAATGACACAAAGCCCTGCTGGCCAGAAAGAGGGAAAACCAAGGAGAGATGAGGCACCCGCCAAAGCTGGAAGGAGACAGAAAGCAGCACAGGGAACTGCTGGCCACCACCCCTAGCCCAGCCTTCCGAGGGACACAGAACATAGCATGGCCATCAGCCCTGGACTTTTACAAGCTTCTCTTGTGGCTGAACCACGACATTTCTCTTGCTTGTGCAACATCGCTGCAAACCCCTGAAGTGTAGGAAAGGAGGAAACAGCTCCACGACATGGAACAAGCAATTGTCTGGAAAGCGTATGGCTGAAACAACAGCTACTCAGCTCCAACAATTAACCTCTGCTCCTAAACCCTGGTATCCATACAGGCTGGGGGAAGAAAGGATGGAGAGCAGCCCTGCCGAGAGGGACTTGGGGTACTGGTGGACGAAAAGCTGGACATGAGCCAGCCGTGGGCGCTGGCAGCCCCGAAGCCAACCCTGCCCTGGGCTGCCACCAGGGCAGGGCCAGAGGAGGGCTACTAAAATGATCCGAGGGCTGGAGCCCCTCTGCTATGAGGCCAGGCTGGGAGAGTTGGGGCTGTTCAGCCTGGAGAAGAGAAGGCTGCGGGCAGAGCTGAGTGCGGCCGGTCAGGGCTTCAAGGGGGACGATAGGAAAGATGGGGAAAAATCTTTTTAGTAGGGACAGTTGTGACAGGGCAAGGGGTGATGGTTTTAAACTGAAGCACGGTAGGTTTAGGCTGGATCTAAGGAAGAAATTCTTTCCAGTGAGGGTGGTGAAACCCTGGCAGGGGTTGCCCAGAGAAGGGGTGGAGGCCCCATCCCTGGGACCATTCCAGGCCAGGTTGGACAGGGCTGTGAGCAGCCTGATCTGGTTAGTGGTGTCCCTGCTCCTGCAGGGGGGTTGGGCTGGGTGACCTCTAGGGGTCCCTTCCAACCCAAAACATTCTAGGATTCTAATTCTCACAATCTGTGTACAAAAAGGAGTAAATTCCTGAAGAGCCCAGCTGGCATACCTTCAGGACGGACATGGTGAGGATGAAGGGAATGGTATTTGCACGAGCCAAGGTGGCATTTCTGGGTCTCTCTCCAGATCTTATTACTGGAAACCTGTTGCTCCGGAGGAGGCTGTTCTGCTGGATTTACCGGCAGAGGAATGCCCAGCTCAGGCAGGCACTGGGTGCTTCTGCCTTACCCAGATCCTGTGCCCTGTCTCACATCCACAGCTCACAGAGGCGCAGGGGAGCTTGCTCAGATGCAAACCTCAGACTAGCAATTGGGAGGCAGCTCTGGAAGCTCCTTGTAGAAGTCTGGCATCTCCGGGGGAGCATCACTGAGTGTCTGGGGTGGGAGGGCTGGGGCTGAGTAGCTCATCCAGGCTTCTCACAAGCACACTGGAAATCCCGCCTGTGGCAGCTGACAAGGGAGACAAACGGGAGGCAGAAGTCCCTTCCTGGCACTCCTGCCATGTCACAAGGGCGGTTGGCATTGCCACAACCTGCCTGTCATCCTTTCTATGGGGTGCAACAAGGACTAGGAGTGGCAACAGATTCCCACAGCCCAGCCAGCGCACGCTCCGGCTCTGGGGAACATGTCCAAGGGCTGAACGAACACAATTATCTTTATGCAATGCTGCACATTTCAGGTTTGCTGTACGTAAGCAGCAGGTCCCTCCCTGACTGCTCGGCTACCAGATAAGATTTCTCCCCACAGGGAAGGCTGGGCCTGAACACTTGTGAAGAAGTTTAATCGAGTGGAGATTTTATCTTCAGAATCTGGTGCGAAAGGAAAGCTGCATCCCTGTCCTCACCGCACGCACAGGGGCCCGGGGTGCATGCCAACCAGCTGCTTTGCAGCTCTCCCTCCCACAAAGCCTCCCGCCGTCCCCCATCAGCCGCCCCACGCTAGCGCTGTTGGCTGGGGCGAGGGGGGCATCCTTGGCACCGCGCTGGGCGAGGGCTATTAGAGGGGCAAGCTGTCACAGGCAGAGGACGGGGCATTGCCGCCCTGCTCCAGGGAGCTTCTGCAGGTCTGTTTATGTGACTGCCTCGATAAGGAGCTTCTGCTTGCCCTAAACACAGGTTAAAGCAGCATTAAAGCAGCATCGGGAGGTGCCATGGGTGCCACAGAGCAGCCAGGCTGACAGAAGAAATGGGGAGAGCAGAGCGGCGCTGTCCTTGCCCACGGGAGAGAGCGGATCACCTCCGTGCTGCGGGAAAGGAGTCTGCATCAAACTGGGAACAAATCTGCCCGACAGAAAGCCTTTCCTTGCCTACAAGGTGGCAGCAGCCAGCAGGGTCGGCTGGTTGTCCCTAATGGCACCTGTCCTACTCAGCACCCCCCCGTGACTCCCAGGGCACCCCACAGCCCCGCAGAGGCTGAGCCTCCGGGATCTGTCGGGGAGAAGGGACGGGCGCTGCTGCAGGGCACGCTGCCCTTGCTGCAGGGGGGTACAGGAGAAGCAGCCTCCATCCCTGAGCCACACAGCATCGCAGCACCCCCACGCCATGCCCAGCCCAGCGAGAAGATCCTCCCGGGGACTGTCATGTCACGGCGTGTCATGTCACGTCACATCATGTCACGTCTTCCCAGGTCCCTCCGCCACCCACTCCAGCGCAAGCGTTTCTGCTGCAACTCTTCAAACTTCTGTCTGACTGGTTACTGACCTGCCTGAGAATGTGACCCAGCTGCACATATTTTTAGGCTTAACTACGTATTTGTGCTGAGGCAGAACACAAGTATGCTGGTTTCAGGCTCCCAGCCTCAACAAGGGAGCATGGGAGGAGCTATTTTGGTATGGAAAGGGCAGCTCCGCATTTTTTCTCTGCCTCAGAGTGCAAGTGGCATTGAACTCTTCCCAAGACAGAACTTGCTCTTGCACTTTGGAAGAGGCAGCCATGGCAATCCCAGAGCCACACGCTGGGAATCCAGGCACAGACAGCCTCAGCATCCATGGAGATGCCATCGCTTAACTCGGCCCCTTTCAGCTCTCTAATCTCATCAACATTCCTCGGTAGTTCCCCCAAAGAAGGGTCTGTTATCGCAGCCTGTAGGTTCCCACACAGGCCATACCAAGGCAGACTGTTTGCCGAGTACATGCAAAGAGGGAGGCGGAGGGGGATTTGCAACTCACAGTGTTATTCTTGTCTTGAAAGCACATCTGCTTAAGAGCCGAAGCCCCGGCGAAGGACTGGCAGCCGTGCAACTCCCCTGTTGTGAGCTGTGGCACAGAGGGGGGCAAAGTGGCACCGCTGAACCCATGGGCACTGAGCTTCACCATGTCGCAGGTTGTGGTAGACGCTGTGGCTCTCAGCAGCAGTGCATCCTGCTGGTCCACAAAGGACACAGAAGTCCCCTCCAGCAGCTTTCCGAATCAGCAACGCTCATGTGCAAGGCGCAGTGCCAGGCCTGGGCCTCTCCCAGAGCCACTGGCACAGATGCCCCTACCAGAAACAGGGCAGCTCCCCTCTGCCCCGGGATCTGCGGCAGCAACCGATGCTGCAAGCAGATAAACGGCCTCAGGTCAGATCGCTGCTCTGCCTGCCTGCACTTTGAGGCCACAGACACAGAAGGGAGGCAGAGCATCCCAGCATAAAGGGGTGTGAGCCAAAAGCAAAGAACTGAGCCCAGGCTGCCATGCATAGAGTAGCTTCCACCCCATTAGTATTGGAAACGAAACCAAAACCCCACCTAGGTACAGGGCAACGCCTCAGACCTGCCAGCGGCGATGCTGTAGCACCCTGGCCTTGCCGAGGCGTCGGGCAGCAGCGTTGCCCGAGCCCATCTCTCCGACCCTGCTGGTACCCAGCACCGGGGAAGGGGCTCTGCGGGGCCACCAGTGCGGCGGGTGGGGCGAGCGGGGGTGTTGGGCCAGCCCGGAGTCATGGGCAGCGGGTCCGCTGGCAACACCCAAGCCACCACAAGAATGCGCCGAGAGCCGGTTCCTGGGAAGGAGGTCAGACAGCGCCGGACACTCTGGCCACCAGAGATCTGCTGAGCACTGCAGCGGCTCCGCTCCAGGCATGAGACCTCCCAGCGCAGGACAGACCCACGGACACTCCCTGATCCCACAGGGAACACAGCTGCCGCATTGCCAAGGAAAACCTACCTGCCCGGTGCATACCTAGTGGTAATTGCACTCCCTTTCACACCTCTGAAGCATGGAAATGAAACTCGCCTACTCTTTGCAAAGCGTTGCTAGTGATCACAAAACCATCCGCCCTTCCTCCACCCGGCCGCGAGGAAGACAGCTCTTCCTGGCGGGTCTGGGGCACCGGCGCTGCAGGTCTGGGAGGCACCCAGCCCTTTGGGAACAGCACTCGCAAGCCAGCAGGCATCCCGTCAAACAGGAGTTTCCCCCCCCCACAAGACACCGACGCCATGCAGAGGAGCTGTTTCCATGCCGAGTGCATTCGGCCAACAGGCAGCAAAGAAAGAATTTGCCAGAACGGGAGCACGAAGAGCAGCAAAGCGCCGTGTCCCCCGTAAGGCTCACGAGCAGTGGTGCCAGGGCACTGCAGCTCCCTGGAGCCAAAACCCCGTTCGCCCCGTATGGCAGGCACGCTCCGCACCCCTTTCCCACACACACAAAGATGTCAAACAGCTTTTTAACGGAGGCTTTAGAGACCGGCAGTAGCATGGGCTTTCAGGGGGACAGGAGGGATGGGGCACCCCTGCCATGCTGTAAAGTGGCACCTGAAGCAATTTCGCTCCCACGGGGTGCCCCGAGGTGGGACTAACTTAAACAGGAACAAAACGTGGAACGCAACCAGCACCTGCAGATGATGGACAAGGGGTCAAGCTTAAACTTGGTTCACTTTTCTCCCTGGTAGGTTCCTAGATCTAAGACACTTGAGACGGTGCAGCATCCTCGCGTTTGCCCTGCCTGAGCGGCACAGATTTCATCCTCCTGAAGGATCCTCAGTGCTGGAAACTCTCCAGAGTCACCTTCCAGCCTCGGAAAAACTAATCAATGGACAAAGGATTAAAAGACATTTAAAGGAAATCAGAGATCCCAATACAATTTGGGAGCCATTCAGTTCTCCATCATTTCTGTCCACCTTATGGCAATTTTTCTCTAACCAGATTTACTGCCTGCTGCTAATGTCACAGCCTGCGTTTGCCACTTCGTAGAGGGGGAAATTCATTTTCCAATGCACTTGTATTAGCCGGTACTGCAAGCCCCAGGGAGCAGACAGCATCCCAGTTGATACAGAGATTATCAACGGGACTTCTGAGTGGCCAAGGAGGCTGTGGCCACGCTCGATCGTGATAAAGGGACTTCTCCAGGCAGACTGCTCTTGCCCCAACACCAATTGCTGGACGATGCTCAGCGCACCCTATGCCGCTTCCAGAGTCTCCGACCACTTTCACAACTAACTAGGGGGTGGGGGAAATTAAAAAAAAAAAAAAAAAGAAAAATCAAGTCAGCTCCTCTGTCCAGGTCTCTCTTCTGATTTGGGGAGGAGACCTTCAGTTCCAATTACTTATGTGAGAGATGGCGAGTGTTTAAAATATAAAGGGCAATCTTGACAGGAGGAGGGGAACGGTTTCCCAGCACCTCCCTTCCCGCTCTGGCGGGGATGGAATTTAGCACGAACAATAAACCCCTGCATGCGAAACTGCTTAAGAGAGACAGGAGGTAGCACAGAGGCGAGGGAAAGTGCACCCCGGCGCCTGTCATTCCGCACGAGGAGGGCAATTAGCCACGCTCGATCCCTTCAGCTCAGCTGGTTCAATTCGCTATTGTGCAAAACTTCTTTTACCAAAGCGCCTGTTTACAAGCGTCTCCGAAGGGTAGTGAAAATTCAACCAGCAGCTTGCAGTCTACAGCTAAAAATATCAGTTTGATGACTAGGGAAAATTGCTGTGTGTTGCTTTGCAGGACTGTTTACTGAAGAAGTAGCTCCTGCATGTTTGAAATCAAAGCTGGAAGGGAAGGGAATTTATCTAGAAAACTATCTAGCGAACTCTATCTACAGCAGGGCTGTTAAAAAGCTCTTACATTTTTCATAAGGAGAAGGGAGAAAGAATCAAAGCCCATTTCCTCTTGGCTATAGTGATAAACATTAGACAAACTTCTATCTTTTGTTGAAAAGGGTAAAAACGAATGGGCGACAGCATCAGATGCAGGTATCAGATACATAAACACGGCTTTAAAGACTTTTTATCATGTCCTTTTCTTTTAACATTTGTAAGATCAAAGCCAAACATTCTGGAGAATTCCTAAAAAGCAAAAAAAGCATCAAACATGCTTCTGCACCCTCAAAAGGTGAAGTTTTCCATGTCCAATACAGATGCCCAGAGCAAAGCCATTCGGTGCCTAACAAAGATACCCCACCCAGTCCCTTTTCGCAGGCTGCAGAAGTCCCTGGTTCGGAACCCCCCCCAGCCACAGGGGTGATGGAGCTGCGGGTGGGTGCACAAGTGCACCCCGGTGACATGTGGGGCCGGCCACTCCTCACCCCCGGCGCACCCCGATCCGGACTCCCCC
>NW_009258265.1:1560590-1561649 GCF_000687185.1 Egretta garzetta
GGGTGCCCAGTATGGCTTCGCTGTTCCCACGTCTGAGGGGCTTCAGGCAGACATGTCAGCCCAGCAGCATCCACCATGCAATGACTTCCACGTCGTAGCCACCGCTCCGTGCTTCAAGCACGGCTCCCGGTCAAATGCCGAGAGCCGATGCTTCATCCACGGCTCCAGCACCAAGAGCTGCCCTAAGAGCCAGCATCCTTGTGGCTCACAGCCCAGTGCACATCGTGTGGGCAAAGCAAAAGCCCCCTTTTCGTCTCAGGGAATAAAAAGCAGCAAAAGCAAGGTTTCCTCGGTCAGGAAGCTCCAGAGCAGACTGAACAAACACATTTTACACATTAGGGCTGGTCCAAGACCCAGTAAAGCCACTACTCGAGGTAGAGCTGTGCTGATCCTACAGCTGTAATTTGATGGATGTAAAATTACAGCACGGAATTTGAGTCTACAGGAGCAAAGAAAGTCCTAGGTCACATTTTAATTTCCTATTGCTCTTGGACACTGAGAGGACTTCATTTGTCATAAGGACTCCGGAAATTATGGGGAAAGAGCATCAGCAAGCCTGTGATGTACGTACACCAACAGAGCAGAGTATTCAGCTGCACCACGCGTACACAGCAGCCCAAAAAGGTTGTCAGAGGTAAATTAAAAGGTGCACATGAACTCTGCTGGATGCCAGTATTTTTATTAGCTCCGCATCCAAGTGCTTCACTTGCAACTCACGCCTCCGACAGAAAGACGGCATGAAGTTTGGGAAGGGTCTCGGTGGGCTGGGACAGCTGTGCCTATGGCTTCATGCAGAATCACAACTGAGGACACAAAGAGGCAAAACCAAACCAACCAAAAAAAAAAAAAAAAAAAAAGAAATTCAAAACCAAAGAACCCCAGACGCTCCGTGGCAGAGAGTGATGAAAGGACAGCGCGTTCCCGCAGCGCATTCCTCTCCAAGGTGAGGTCTCCTTTCTCTCGAGCTGTTCCTTGCCTCTTCCCTGTCCCTCCCCGGCCCCACCTCGCACCCCAGAGCTGGTTTTGTCGCGACTGGGCTGGACCCCCCTGCATGGGCAG
>NW_009258265.1:1562540-1565982 GCF_000687185.1 Egretta garzetta
GAGAGACGGCAACCCGCCGCGGCTGGGGGTGGGGGGGGGGCCCCCCTTCCCACCGGGGTCTTCCAGCCCTAGCACTGCTAAAGGAACGGGACTTGTTCCCCCGAGGAATTTGGCAGAAACGGGAGCACCCAGCATTTTAGCCAGCTCCACGCGTGTTCTGAGCATCCCCTATCCCCCACGTCCACGGCCAAGGTTACATTGGTGAGGAGGAGACCGATCCCACACCGCCCCAGGCCCGGCTGCTCAGCCCTCTGCAGAGCGAGCAGCGTCTTCTGGTCTCCATTCCCCCCCCCCCCGCGCCCAGCGCATCTATAAATTACAGGCAGATTTTAATTAGCAGAATTATTGAAAAAGGAAAGGAAGAAAAAAGAAAAAAGAAAAGCTCCTCTACTGCTGGCCATATTGCAGAAAGATTTACCGTAATGGCAAACTTTCATTTGTCAGAGACAAGCTGTCTGTCACGAAATGCGGTAAAAATAGAGACAATGAAGACAAAGCAAGTCTGAAGAAGTGGAAATTAAAATGTTTTGGCAGTGAAACCGGATTTATTAATGGACTGAGGGGGCAGTTTGTTTTTGCTGAAATTGCAGTCATTTCTCATATATAAATATTGGTGCTCTGCATGAAGGAGGGAGGAGGCCAGAACAGAGACATGGTGTGAGGCACGGTGCCATGCAGGTACCCGGTGGGTTTGAGTGCTGCTTTGCTTTCCGCCGGGCATGCCGGCCGAGCACAGGCTGGGATGTGTCGGCCTCGGTCGCGTGCGCTTTGGAGAGCTGGGATGGGCCACGCCAGTCCCATGTCTTGGGCTGCACCCCAGGGGCTGAGTGCAAGCGGGGCTGATGATGTGTTCTTAGCACGTTCAGCTGGTCAAACGAGAATTGGGGTCCCCCCTCATCACCACATACCAGGCGAGACCTCAGAGCAGAGGGGTTGTGGCCGTCCTGGAATCACGGTGGCGTAGCTCGCGTCCTCACCTGGTCCAACGCCTGCGTGATGTGGGCCAGGAAACTGTTGTCAGCCCATTCCTCGTTCCGTAGCTCTGCGACGCACACTGCTGCAGCATCCCCGTGCCTCCCAGCCTTGCCGTAAGCAATGTGATGAGTAACTGTCACATGCTCGTTTCCTTCCACCCTCCCCAGGGAAAGGAGCTTGTGCAGCACCGTGTCATGTTTTGTAAGCCCTGTAGAGTTTTTTGGCCTTCTTATACGTGAGCATGTCGCTCAGCTTTTATGTGGAGGAATGGAAAGAAAAGTTCATTGTGCTGGCGACTGCGGGTAGAGGAGTGCTGGGTGGCCACAGGGGTCGCCTGGAGCACACCGGCCACTGCCCTTTCTTCTGCAAGCTTTTCACACTATTTCTCAATAGGAATTAGGGTTTTTTTTCCTTCCAACCAACAGCTTCTTGTGACCCTGCTTCAGAGGAAGCAGGAAACTTTCTGTAGTGAATACTCGAGACCCACATTTGACTTCCCCCGGGGCGGGAAAGCAGCTGAAAGCGCCTTTTGCTCAGAGCCACTTGAGGCACTGTCACTGCTGAGCCTTGTGTCCCATTTGGTGCAATGCACCTTTTGGCAGGCAACACTTGCAAAATATGTTAGGCAACCTACAGTCACGGTGTAAATGTTCAGAATAGGATGTGGAGAGACATGCTGTGACTGTCACCGCGTATGGTGAGGCGACAGATGGCTCCCACGCATTTGCTCCTGCAAATGCTTCCCCAGTGGTTAAATCCTCCCTTGCCAATCCACGCGCTCAGGGACTTTAATTGCTATTATGAATTAACTTCAGCGCGTTGTATTTGTGTTATTTCCTGTACAAAGAAACCAGAAGTCATCCTCAGGACCTGTGCTAGGGAAACGTAGTGGGAGAAACCAACCTTTACCAAAGGACCCCTGGTCTGAAACCTGGAGCCTGTGACATCTTGTTCTTGCGCCTGCACGGAGCCTCAGATCTGGTCCTCTACGGCCGATCACAGGCTCTGGACCTCATTTTAGAATCATAGAATCATAGAATGTTTAGGGTTGGAAGGGACCACTAGTGGTCATCTAGTCCAACCCCCCTGCAGTGAGCAGGGACACTGCTAACTAGATCAGATTGCTCAGAGCCCCATCCAACCTGGCCTTGAATGTTCCCAGGGATGGGGCGCTGAAGCAGGTGAACGTAAGGAGTGAGGAATCTCCTGGACTTCGTTGCATGGCCGTGACCCCTGCAAGATGCACGCGTGTACCTAACGAGAGGCACGTGAGTGTCACCCCTGAGGACACAGAGCTCATGCCCATCACATCACGCAGTGACGCTTTCTCTGTATTTTCATGGTGCGTGCACTGCGAACGTCACACGTATCTTTTTCTGCGCCATTTGTCTCGGTCTGCAGTGTCTTATTTCCACTGGTAAGCCTCTAAACTGGGATAGAAATAAGGGGGACACTTTAATTTCTTTTTGGACTTGTCAAATATGTGAAAGAGCTAGAAACTTGCCAGGCAAAACTGCAGAGCATCGCTAACCCTTAATGCTCAGCCGCTAAGTCATTCAGTCCCGAATGGTGCGTTATTTGATGGCTTCCCCTAGAAGATGAAGAGGTGGAGAAGCAGTAGAGTTTGAACACACGCAGCAAAAAGATACAAATCAACAGCAATTAGGAAGGTTAAAAGAAAGAAAGAAAAAAAAACCTGCCAGCCGAATCCCCTTTCATGTGTCCAGCCTGTTTACAGTCTGTGCTAGAATAACGCTGATCTGACTCACTGCTGGCATTAATGAAGTTTGCACCTCTGGGTGAGCAATTTAATTTATCTCAGCAAGCCAAAGCTCATTATAACGGTCCGTAAATGCTATCAGATGAAAGCAGCATCCTTCAGCAATCGCGGGGATTAAAGCAAGGAGGCATTCAACTGACAAGGCTTCTGCTGGAAAGACTGCAGTCGGAGCGTGTGTGTTACAGGCTGAGGAGGCACAATACCTCAATTACTGCTGCGGATTTCTCGGTATCGAGAAAGTGATCCGGAGCCTCTGTAACGCTCCTTCGGAGGTAAGCAGCTCCCTTTCCACCCCCACCCCCCACCCCTCCCAGGACACCTCTCCTTAGGATTTATCAGGCCCAGCACCAGCTGGATTGACATGGGGGTCCAGGGGACTCCACAGGTTGGCTGCAGGCTGATGGCTCTGCTGCAGGGAACGAGAGGCTCCTCGGAGGGGCAGGGGCTTGCGGCGCTGAAGGCACACAAAGAGGGTCAGGATGGGAGGAGGAAAATGGCTGATTTCTCTGCTTCTGTCCCCTTGGATGTGGGCACCTCCTTGCCACACACGTCCCCTCCCACACCGGATCCAGCTACTTGAAACGCAGCTTCCACCCCTGCTGCCCTGGCCTTCCCCTCGCCTTGCTCGCGGTGGAGGCACTGCAGCACGCACACGGTCGCTCCCATCACGCCCTTTCTGCCGGGGCT
>NW_009258265.1:1566018-1568761 GCF_000687185.1 Egretta garzetta
CACACAGCACCCGCTGCTGGGGTGACAGAGCGAGCCCAGCTGGATGCTCCCCGGCAGAGGTGCTCAGCGGAGATGGTTTCTGCAGCAGTAGGAGTGGTCTCCACCCCACCTTCCTGTTTGAAATCACTCGTCAAAATGAAATATTTTCAGTTTTGCAATTCTTCTTCCTGCGCTGAGTGGTGGAGATGGGGAGGGCAGGGGAAGAACAGAAATAAACCCTCGAAACTTCCGTTTCTTTTCCCTTTCAAACATGAATTGCATAACCCGAACACAAATTGGGGAAAAACAGTTTTCTTTATAAAGTTGTCCTCTAAGCCGGCCCGACACCATGAGGCACCACCCTACGGGCTGCGTGTGCCTGCGCCGGGTCGGGTCCCTCCCTTATCCCGGTGGGAAGGTCCCTGCTGCCAGCTGAGGGATGGGGCTTCCCACGGGGGCTGCTCCAGCCGGGCTGGGCGCAGGTGGGGGTCTCGGGCTGTGCTGCCCCTCTGCTGCGCCCTGCTGTGTCTCAGTATCACGCTCGCTTTTCCTCGCAAAGCAGCTTACGTGCCTGGGGTGACGCAGGGGAACGACGACGAGCAGCTGGCACTGTCGGTGCGCAGCAGTGCGGGGACTTGCTGGGAACCAGGGCCCCTGAGCAGCCGCAGACTTTTCAGTTTTGCAGAAAAAACCACGTCTCATTGCAACGCGCACACCACGCTACCCGGCCCTGCGTGTCGTCGGGTTACCGAGTCCCCTGAAAGCCACAGCGAGCACACGGAGGGGAAGTTTGTGCATTTTCAGACAGGTAAGGCATGCTGACCAAGTAATCGGCTCCTAACGGGTGCACAGCGTGCCGATGTGCTAAGCCTGTAATTTTGGGACTATAATTATCGGTGAAATATTGATGCCATGGTGGAAGGTTGAAGTTAAGGAGAAAGATTCTCATTTCACGGGGTTTCTCCAAGGACCACAGCAGAGAGGGTGCCTGCCCCCGGACAAGGACATGGTGGGATGCTGTTCTGTGCACACCTGGAAAGCGGCCTCGCACCGGCCATGCCCCTTGCTGCTCCTCAGCCTCTGCTCCCTGGCTTTGGAAGACACTGGAGCAGCCTCAGCCCGGCTAAGGCATTTGTGGGAATTTTTTCTTTGTAGGAATGATACTCTGCGCTGGGAGGATTTCCTGAGCCTGCTGTCACCATGAGGAGCGAACCAACCTTCACTGAGCATCAGTTACCACTTGGCAGTCACCTCTATTGTCCCTGTGATCAAAACAGCAGCGCAGGGAACTGTGGCGGTGAGTGGCAGGTACGGCTGAGGGGTTGTGTCAGATCTTTTCCACCCGCTGCTCTTACCTGTCAAATTTAAATGTAATTTACTGTGATACAGGCGCGGTGTCATCCACAGCATTGCTGGTACGTGTGATGCAGCTGGGAGATCTCGTCTGTGTCTACCTCTGTGTGCATCCCAAATCTCTGCAGACACAGGTGAGGAAAAGGCAGAATAGAAGCAGGAGAAATCTCTCTCTTGAGTTCCTGACAAACCTGGATAGATGGATCGAGGTCAACACTTGCTGTAGATCCAGGATGCCAAAATATACAGCCCTGAATACATCCCTTTGGGCCCTGGCACCCCATGGGCTCTGACCGCAGCCCCACAGCCCCCTCCAGAGCCAACCCCCTGCACTGGTCTGCAGCTGGGGTGGCCTGGGAGCGGGTGATCTCGGCGACCGTGGGCAGCACGGGCAGAGCCGAAGCAGGGAGATGGCAGCACCAGGTCAGGGCCTGAGCAGGAGTGGGAAACCTCAGCTCCAAGCACTTTGCCTGCAGCCAGGCATCAGCCACTGCTGGGCACTCAGCCTCTGGTCCTGAGCAGGATCCTGGGCAGCCTTACTGGGTGAGGGAAGGATTCCATGGGCCTGGCCCTCCCAGGGTCCATCCTGAGCGAGCCCTGGGGTCAAGGCTGAGCTCCCACAGGCAAACTGCTGACCAGCAAACCACTGCCAGGCTTTCTTATCTCCTGCCTGTTCATTGTTTCGGTGTCCTTGAGAGCAGAGGAGAGGGACTGATAGAGCCCTGTGTGAAAATAAAGGGAGGTGGAACAAAGAGCTGGGCAGGGTGGGCTGGCATCGCTCCTGCTGCGGGTGCATCCTCCTCGCCCCACTGCCGGGGGCTCGGGGGGAGCAGCAGGAGTCTGCGAAAAAGCCAGCAGGGAGCTCAGGGTGAGGCGCAGGGCTACTAGAAAGCTGAGTGTCTGGGAGCGAGATCATAAGAAGGGTTTCCTTGGTGGCTTGTGCCAGCTTCTGGCTGTAAATCACAAGCCAGCGCCATGCAGAAGGCCCCAGCGCCTCGGCTGCGTGCTCCTGCGCAGCAAAAACGCACATTTGGAGAGCTTGCTGAAAAACAGGGTGGAGGAGCGAGCACCAATTCCACTGGGAAAACTTGTTGTTTTCTCTGGCTAACACTGCCCCTTGCTAGCCCACACCGGTGTCCCATCCCCGGCGAGCGGCAGCCAGCCACCATGCTGCGCTGGGGATCGCCCATCTGCAAGCTCAGAGCATGCCGGCTGCAAACACCCAGCCCAAAAATGTGCACTGGCACCTCCCCGTGCGCTCCTCGCAAACGGCAGCACCTCGCCTGCCCCAGCACTCCAGACTAGGCAGAACCATCCCTCTTAAATCCGCAGCTTAAATACAGTGGAAAACCCACCACAGCAGAACACAAACTGCGCGGGGGAAGGTAAGATTTACAGGAAAAATGTTACT
>NW_009258265.1:1568777-1569104 GCF_000687185.1 Egretta garzetta
GGGAAAGATTGACTCAGGAGCACAAAAGAGACAAAGGCAGCAAGGAGCAGCCTGCCCAATGAGCCAGGCCTGCCGCTACGCAAAAATACCCCTGTCTGATCTGCTTCGGAGCTGCGTACAGCTGGAGCAGCCTAGCAGAGGAGGAGTCTGATTCCCAAATCCCACTGCCTTCATCTACCACTCTCTGAGGCTTTGGGGGTCATCCCCTTATCTCAGGCATCTTTAGGGGCTCCCTCCTGGCCAGCGTGTTTCATCGAGAGGGTCACAAGAGCCCTGACAACTGTGGAAATAAATCACTGAAAAAGTAAAAGCTAGGAAAGCTCCCAG
>NW_009258265.1:1569116-1570391 GCF_000687185.1 Egretta garzetta
AGAGGCCCATGCTTTGACAGCTTCTTCCTAATTCGGGGCATGGGGGATGCCCAGACACCAGGAAGGGCACATCTGTATTTCTCTGAGCTGAGCAACAGCAAAAGAAGATGTAAAGTAACTGTCCAAGCTGGAGTGTGGGTCCTTCCATGCAACGGGACGTGAGCCTCCCCCTCATTCCCACTGCAGCCATCCAAACACCCATAAATATGCCACAGAGCAGAGCCAGATGATGTGCAGCCTGCTCCAGGCCTCTGCCCTCCTGGCTGCTTTCCTGCCTTTGTGCTCCATTTCCTGAGCAGCCCCAGCCCGCCCGGCTTGCACGGCTCCGGGGCCAGCCCAGCCTGGAGCACGGCCCTGCAAGGACAAGGCCACATTCATGCAGAACTCCTGCTGGCCTTGGTCAGCAGACTGCATTCATGTGAAGAGCAGGACCCGCTGTCGCAGACAAAGCCCCTGGAAACGCCAGGGCTCGCTAATCCGCGGGCCGGCCAGGGCCTTACATCAAATACTGTCAGCAGCGCTGGGAGTGCCCTGCCCAAAGCAGGCATTGTGCCGGGTTTTGCTTGGCTTGGGAATTCTGGAGTGACACAGAAACCTCCCCAGTAGATGTTTTGCTTATCCTTCAGGTGGTCTTTGCTTTCTTTTCGGGGGTGGGTGTTTTTCTTTTTCAGGGGCTCTTTGACTTGTATGCTTGAGGAAGTCGCCCTGCAGTGGCTGCGGGTTATTAGGGACGTGTTCACCAGACAGCGGACAAGCCAGGCGTGGATCCGACGGCACTCTTCACACACACGGCTGCCCTGAATCAGCAGCCACGATGGCAAGTGCCATACACAGGAGCTGGACACAGATCCGAGTAGTGAACTGATGGAGAGGGCTGCTGTCTGCGGGCAGATGCTTCACGAGCAGGAAGAGAGGCTGGCTCCATCGATCCGTCTGCGCACCCTGCCTTATTTATTTGTCTTTAGTTACAGAAGCAGAGCTCTACTCCTCCCTCTTGTCTGTGAGCCAGTCCATGCCTCATCCCTGCTGCATGCAGCCATTTCAGGGCTACGAGCAGGGAGATGTTTATTAAACCTCCCTGCGAGTGACATCGGTTACTCACAATAAATTGTAGAAGTCACTCAGCGAGAGGATCACTCCAGCAAAACAGCCATTTCAAACGTGTCTCCAGAGAAGATTCAAGAGGTTTGTTTTGCTTGAAAGGAATCGGTTAGCAAAAAAAAAAAAAAAAAAAAAGAAAAAAAAAAAAAAAAAAAAAAACCGGGGGGGGGGGAA
>NW_009258265.1:1571429-1576318 GCF_000687185.1 Egretta garzetta
TGCCCACCCGCAGGGCCGGGGTCTGGGGAGGGTCGGGTGCGGAGCCGTGGGGAAAAGCTGGGAGCGGTCGCGTGCCTTGGGGACCCCCAGGCCTCTTTGCGCCTACAAAATCTTCTTGTTAGGGGCGAGCGCTCGTGGGATGTTGGGCTAAAGCGTGACCGTGCTGTTTCCGATCACGTTTGCGACCAACCTCTGAAACTGCAGGGGTGTGGGAGGAGGAAACCGCTCCGGCGGCTGCAGAGTTGTCCAGAGCCATCTGAGGGTGGTGAGGTGTGGCCACGAGCAGGTTGGCCGCTCTTGGCGCCGGCTTTGTGGCCCACGAGCCTGTGGCTGCTGCGTTTGGGGCAGCTCGGGGGACGGAGGAGTTGGCTCTGCGTGTCCCAGACCTTTGGGTCTTGGGGCTTGTTGCGATGATGGTGCTTTAAGATGATTTTTGGGTGCAACAACTAGCAAAACAAAGCGTCTCCAAAAAAACCCAGCGTGTCAAAGATGATTCCTTCCCCTCCAGGAAAACATCTTGGTTTATTCAAGTGTAAATGCCAAACCCACACACCAAGAGCCTTTCTGCTCACTGCCTTGGCTCAGCCTCCCGTCCGCTTGCCGATACGACTGCTCGGTGTTTTGTCCTCTCCCTCCCCTCGCGCAGCGAGCAGATGTTTCTTGCCCAGCTGGATAAGGGCAGATTTTGGGGGATGCCTCAGACCTGAGAGGTTTCCCTAAGGTTGGACATGCTTTTTCCAGGGTTGATCCTGTTAGGCATCGCCCCGAGCCTCCTGCCTGTTGGCAGAACGATCCTTGCAAGGCGCAGCAGTAATATTTCACAGTGTTCAGACTCCTGCTCCCAGCTTGGGCAGGGAGGGCAGGACACGACCCCCATCCCTCTCTCCTTTTTGGGGGTCCGTTGGTCTGGGCGGCTGGCGGTCAGGCAGCACGCTGGGTGCAAGCCAGAGCCTGGGGCACCTGCGGTCCCTCCGAGGCTCCTGGCGTGCACCCAGGTCCGTGGCGAGAGGTGCTGCGCTCTGCTGTGGTTTGCCCGAGGAGCAAAGCACAGGCTGCGGGCTCCCACCCAAGCCCAGGGGTGCTGCAGTCCCTGCAGGCCTCTGCGCAGAGAACAGCACACGTGTACGCGCTCTGGCGTGCAGAGGGCAAGGGTGTGATGGCTTCTGCTAGCCTGGGGCTTGTTTCAGACCGCCTTGTCCTCTGTTTAATTTTTAGGTTGGTGATAAGGTAATGGTCCTGGCTAGGTCAGGGCTCTGGCAAGAAGTGGTGAACGTGCCAGCGAGTCAGACTTTCCTGATGCCCGAGGGGATGAGCTTCGAGGAAGCGGCTGCTCTTCTTGTCAACTACATCACTGCCTACATGATCCTGTTTGATTTTGGAAACCTGCGACCCAACCAGAGTGTCCTCATCCACATGGCTGCAGGTAAGTAGTTCTCCTCAGCCCATGCTGAGATTTTTGGCCTCAATGTGCAGTTTCTGAATAGGTGGCACGGGGGAGGAAGCAATCGGAATGGGGCTGGACTGACAAAATGTTGCCTGCCGGAGGTGCAGGCTTTATGCCGACCCAAGCGCTGGCAAATGCTGAACCCATTTCCCAGCAGCCAGAGTTGGTCTCCGCCAGCGTGTCACAGGCATCAGCCTGCCCCAGGCAAAGCCTTTATTCCATACCCTCCTGGCACTCTGCCATCGGTACAAGCAGGGATAATTTCCCTACCCAGAGGCTTTTCTGACCGCTGGGGCTGTTTGCTCCTAAGTCTTTCTCGCTGCTGGTTTTCAGGTGGTGTGGGAACTGCTGCCATCCAGCTGTGCAAGACTGTAGAAAATGTCACCATTTTTGGCACAGCATCTGCCTCCAAGCATGATTCGCTCAAGGAGAGCGGAGTCGCTCACCCCATTGACTACAGAACGATGGATTACGCAGAGGAGGTCCGGAAAATCTCTCCCAAAGGTACTGTGTGGTGGAGGAGGACTTCCACAACTGTCCTGCATTTTTTTTTTTTTCCCAAGTGCAAAGTTACTGGTTACTTTCAATTCCCTCTAGGTGTTGATATTGTCCTGGACCCCCTGGGAGGATCCGATACGTCCAAAGCATTTAACCTGTTGAAGCCGATGGGCAAACTCATCACTTACGGTAAGCGTGAGCAGCGTGCCCAAACCCTAGCTCCTGCGTAGGAGGCACCATGTGCTGGCAGGGTGGCTGTGGGTCTGCATGGGAATGCTCCGTCCTGCTCCATGCCTGGCTGCACAGCCGTGAGGGAGCATCACTACTGCTGCGTGTGGTGTAGTTTTGTTACTTCACAAAGGTCTTTAGGATGCTTTGCCTGGGTGAGGCACTGAGGGAAGTGAGATTTGTGCCTTGTCCCAAGAGCTCTGGTCACAGGCCTCAAGGGTTTTTCCTCCCATGGCAAGATATCTTCTCGAGTATGAGCCAGTGCCTGCAGGGGAAGCTGGAATGTCCTCACGGAGCAACGCTGGCGCAGCTGCTTTGTCCAGGCTGACTTAATGCACAGCACTAATAGAGCCTTGCTTTTCTTCTAGAGGATGTGTGGGTGATGAGGTTTGAGGCTACTGAATACTTATCTCTCCATTCCCCAGCCCTTGAAACACTGTGATTTTGTCCCGTAGACAAAGCCCTCACACAGCCCCCAGTGGGATTCCAGACACTTGCACCAGTGTGCTGCTTCTGTTGTCCCAGCCGCTGCAGCGTGTGGCTCCCCTGAAGAAGCCTGGCTGTAGGAGAAGGGGAGCGCTGTCCTGCCAGCCTGGCTGGATGTCACTTGTAACCCTCTCTTGCCTCTCCACTCCAGCCATGCTGCTGCTGCACTCCTCAGAGAGGAGTTGTTCTATATTTTTGCAATATGTGGGTGCTGATAATCCAAATTCTGTGTATCTTGAGGCCGAGGCAGGTACCTGTTTCCATTGAAGGTCGACTGGGCAGATCCCAATGTGGTCCGATTCTCTCCTCTGTCCTCCATCACTGCATGTACCCTGTGTATCATCTGAGCTGTTACATGGGATGCCTTCTGCCTCCCGTGCTGTGCTGATTCCAGCTCACCTGTGGCTTGCCTTCTTTTTAGGGGTAGCAAACTTGCTCACTGGGCAGAAGAAGAACCTCATGGCTATGGCCAAAACCTGGTGGAACCAGTTCAGCATCAATGCCTTGCAGCTCCTACACCATAACAAGGCTGTGTGTGGCTACCACCTTGGATATATGGATGAAGAATTTGAGCTTGTCGGAGGTGTTGTAGCCAAGCTGGTTAACCTGTACAGTCAAGGCAAAATCAAGCCCAAAATAGACTCTGTATGGCCCTTTGATCAGGTGAGTCTGAGCTAATATAGGCTGGCAGCACCCAGAAATTACTGGGCGATTGCTTTCTGCACAGTGAGCTCTGGATCGGTGCGAGCACCTTGTTCGTGGGGGCTGAACTGTTGTGAATGGTTAAGAACCATCTGTTCGCAGACATTCAGTGCCTTTTTCCCTTTTAAGATATTAAGGGGGAATAAAGTGGCTGGGCTTTTCTGCTCCAGTGCACAGAGCTGGGCAATGCCAGACAGAGCGTCCCTGTGGAACAGGGCAGGGGCTCAGCTGTGCTCCGTGGGCAGCAGCGGCCCACGGAGGGGCTGGGTTATCCATCAGACTGGAGGCTGCCCTGAGTCTGCACCCTGTAATTAAGCAGACAGCTGGGAAGGTCGCTGCTGCCCTTCCACGAGTGAAAAAGAGCCCAGGCAGCAAAGCAGAATGAGGATGTTGGTAGGGAGTGGCAGGTTTTTCCGCAGCTCTGCTATGCTCAGCGTTGTTGCATCGATGTATCCAGACAGAGTCAGGTTTTTCCCGTGGAAATCCTTTGCTGGGGTAGGATTTGATAAGGATCAGTAGGTGTTAGTACCCAAGAACTAGCCTGATGCAATCACTTAAGGAAAACTCTGATTCCAGGCCTGGCCCGGGTGCTGTTTTGCTTAAAAATAATAAAAATAAAAATCTGTGCAGGTATTGTTCTGTGGTTGTGTAGATGGTGGAAATACTGTCCTGGCTGTTAGCTGGGTTTCTGCAGTGCCCCCCTGTTTGGGAAGGAAGCTGTGGTGACTGCACTTCATTCTTCCACGGTTTGCGTAGCAGAGCATCCTTGTGTGTTACGGTTGGTCTGTGTGAATTCTTGAGGACTGTTTCCTATGGGCAGCCTGGGAGAGCTGCCCAACTCTGTCCAAAATGCATCCGTGCAGAGGCATCCGAATGCTTGGTGCTCGCTTGGACTGCCAGGCAAGCTGCCTCCTGGGTGGCCCTTGGACTAGTCTGGGTGGACCAAGGGGCCCAGGAAGGGCATGGCTGCACTGCGTGCTGGCCATGGGTCTCACGGGATTCTTCTTCCTTCTAGGTGGCAGATGCCATGAGGCAGATGCAGGAGAAGAAGAATGTTGGAAAGGTCATCCTGGTTCCCGAAGCACCCAAGGAAGAATCCAAAAAAGAAGAGAACTAAGGAGAAGAGATGTGTGCAGATTGTGAATTCATGGTTTAACTCCCTGATCTTTGGGACCTGGAAATGGACAGATCAGTAGCTTCCATCTTCACCAGTACAAGAACATCGTGGTTAAAGTTCAGATGAGGTTTGCATGCTCTCGTTGTGACTGACCCTTTGCCAGATACGCCTCCTGCCCTAGCTCTCTGTTCTGAAGTCTGTTTACTTCGTACATTTTTCTAATCACTCGTTTCTCTACTGAATTTCCAAACTAATCTTATTTTTCTCTGGCAGTGCAGCTGAAGCTTCCAGGCATTAACAGCCGGATAGCCTGTCACTGTAAGGTCAAGACGTAACATACCGTAGCAACTGCCAAATATCTCCACAGAAACCAAGCCCTGCTGAAGCATTTGCACTGTCTGCCTTTGAGAAGCT
>NW_009258265.1:1576361-1581388 GCF_000687185.1 Egretta garzetta
AAAAGCACGGCTGGCCTGGTTTAATTCTAGCACAGGCTTCTCTTCTGTTCACACTAACCATGCTTTTCTCACTCTGCTTTCGTAGGCCTCTAACACCAGTCAGATAGTAACAGGTCACGTTGTCTTTGCCTTGTAAAATAACCATCCTGGCATTTTGGAGTTGATGGCATATTGCGTTTAATTTGCAGTCACTTCTCTGTGCAGTCAGCAAATAACCTGACAGCCCGGGCTGCTCTGTGTCTGAACACAGAAGAAAAGTCTCAGTTAGGTAACTTGATCTTGTCCATTTTCTGATTCCAAACTGTATAGGGAGATCTAAACTGTGTCTGATTTTTAGAGACCATAAGGACTCAACTGTGTCTCAAATGACTGGAATGATTGATGTTGGCTCTGTGCTTTATTAATGTTGGGCTCCAAGTTGGTATTGTTAAGGCTAAACTTCACCCTCGTGTTTGTATTTCCAAGGACTGCGGTGTTGAATTGGACTTCAGCAAGGTGGGAACAAAATAAGCCCCTCTTACTGCTTGCTTTGTGCTGTGCCCTGTGCGCTGGGGAGGTGTTGCAGTTTGGGAAGTAACTTGTAAGAACCAGACCTGTAAGCCTGCTTCCCGGGAGCCGGGGCTGGCTCTTTCCGTGGCACGCCGCTCAGTAAAGCTATCGCCAAGTTACCAGTGTTAGATGGTAAACTGCCCAGCTCTGCGTCAAGCCTCTTGGCCTTGGGCATCTTGAGCAGTTTAAATTGTGCTTTCCATTCTCTTCTAGCTTGTTTGTGAGGTGTCCACTCAAACCGGCTCTCACCTCATGATTCAGTGCTGCAGTAGGGCTTGACTCTTCTTCCCCCGAAATGGCAAGTCTTGGGACCCTTGGGCTCTCTTCCAGCACTGAGGGTTTAGGAACTGCCTGGGGTGCTCCTCCCAGACCAGAACTCAGTTTCTCTTCCTCTTTTCTTCCATGCATTTGGAAACATAGCTGTGTAGAGACCAAGGCCTACTTCTGTGAGCACTTAATGCCCTGGGTGGTGCCCCCCCCCTTCCTGCTGGACCCTGTCTTCAGCCCTGGGTGACTGTGGTGCTGTTTGCGCTTGCTTTGAGGCTTTGTCGTGGATGGTAGGCACTGCAGGCTTTTTAGGCTTCATTTTGGATTTGAAAAGGTAAACCTGAGGGCACCAAGAAGAGCTGCCCATCATGGAGGAGCTCTGGCTCCAGGAGCAAAATCTAGGAATCGTGCTTAACCAAACCCCAAGGAGGGAGGGTGCCTGCTGGGCAAAGCCCCTCTGCCGCTCAAGAGCAGCCAAGCTCTGCACAGGGCTGGGGGTTCCTGTGCCGGTGAGGAGTGTGGCTCCTTCCTTGGCCAGCTCTATCCTCCAGCGGGGCTCCTATCTATCAGTGCAGCTTGTATTTCAGGTGCTTGGGCTCAGTCCCTAGTTCTGCTGCCTTTTAGAAATGCATAGGCACTAGGGGACTTGCCCTGGCTAATTTTAAGTACTAAGCCAACCCCCTTCCTGACGACCTCAGAGAAGGGCTGGAGCCCTGTCGCAGATCCTTGTCGGTCCATTTTTTCACACTTGCCACGTGAACTTCCTAAACATGGTCTGACAAAACTCACAAGCACAACTTTTAACCTTTCTGAATCCAAAATCTTGCTGCTTCTCCTTTCAACCTGCCCTGTCATGCTAATTTAGATTAAATCCAACAGTGTCTAATGCTGCTTTACCAGGTCTGACAACAGAAGGACTGTCTAAATTGCTGAAATGGGAAGTCTGGACCCGTTCCTCTGCGAAACTGGACTTCACCTTGATGAAAGAGCAGCGTGCTCAAACGGCACACAACCCTGCACATCTTCAGGCTCTGCACGCTTGTAAAGGGGGAAAACTATCAAATTGTGTTTCACAGGAACATCCTCTCCTTGCTTTACTCTGGGCTAAGCGCATGCTCAGTGCCTTACTTGGATGGCCTTGGATGAGGCAGCGTAGCAAGGCTCTCGCAGTCTGTCCCTCCTGATGCAGCGTGAAGGAGGAAAGCGGGAGTCTTGCAGCTTCCCGTAGGACACCTGACATGCTGCCTTGCGGTACGCCACAGAAAACACTATCTCAGTGCCTTCTTCGACATGCCTGTAAGGACTAGGAAGTCACTGGAGCCTTTTCCATTCTGGCCTTTCAAAGTATTGCCAAAAACCTGTTACGACTCTTGCTAGCTCTGTTTTGTGAACACTGGTGATGTAGTCTGACTTACCGCGAATAAAAAGCTCCCTTTCCATGTATTAGAGCCTTCCCAGGGCCGTGCTGGTGGTTCTGTGCTCCCCCGTCCAGCAGAGCTATTGTAGAGCCCTTGTTTCCCCCTGATGTTTGGCTCCGGCCGGTCCTCGAGGGAGGCTTTATCAGCTGCCCCAGCCTTGGCTCTCCGGAAACAATCCTGGCTCCCCACTCTCTTTGGGTTAGCTCCTCATGTATCTTCTACCTACAAATTCCCCAAGCCCTTATCAGGGTGAGAGTGCAAAGCTGTTACTATCTGTTAGAATTTAGCACTGACTGTTTTATGTCCCTGGGTAGCAACTATGTTTTCTACAGCAAGACCAAGATTAAATGTAACCTTGCTCTTCACTGCCTCGCTGATCAATGCTTTGCTCTAGGTGATTGCAGTTGGTTGTTTTTTGGGTTTGTTGCCTTCTTTTTTTTTTTTTTTTTTTTTTTTTTTTTCTTCCCTGGGCAAACATTTTATGGGCCGGTAAGTATAGAACCTATGTCAAACAACTTCAAGTGTCTTAACTCAAAGTTTAACCAGCAGGTTTGTATACTAAGGACCAAAGCAAAAAAAAAACAAAAAAACAAAAAAACCTAGGATAAAAATCATTCCACTCAATGTTGCTTAACTGTTTAGGGAAAAGTCATTCTGTTGAGGAAATGGGAGATTCCTGTGCTTAAATTGCGTGTGCCATTCTAGCTATCAGAAGTGCAATTTAATGTTTATTTTACTGATTGTCTGACCCAAAGGTTGTGCCGTGAGGAGGCCAAGGGGAAAGCGTGAGTAAGGAGTTCAGGAGCAGAGGGGAGGCATCCCCAGCCCTGCCCGCTGCTGGGGTGGGGGCTGCTCAGCACAGGGGTGCCTGCGCGAGCGTCACTCCTGTGTCACCACAGCAGTCGCCTTCCCAGGCTGGTGCTGCTGGTCTTGGACAAAACACAACTCCTTTGCTATCACCAGGCAGCTTTTGTCACGTTTTTGGCTCTGGTTTCTGTCGAGCTCACTTGTGTCGCACGCTAACTGCAGAAGGGGAAGGGGGCAGAAGCAGCCTCGGCTTGTGCAGAGGAGCATGACCCCTGCCGAGCACTTTGAGATGGGGGAAGGAGTTTAGCTGTACATTTCATTTTGGACACCTGTATTAAACTAGAATCGATCGACCAGGGAGGAGTAAGAAGCATTGTGGGCCTCAGGCTTTAACTGGTGCAGGATCCCTGCCCACTTACAGCTGCTATCATAGGTGTAAAACCACTCTTGTTGCCTAATGAAGTCTCTAGTGTGCTAAGCCCTGGTGATGGCAAAGCGTGACTGGCAAGTAGAACATGAGCGTGATGTGAAACGCGTTAGACTCTGAGCCTCTTACAACATATGGTCTGGTCTGTACTGTCTGTCTCGTGTTGATTTGCAGATATGTGATATGAGTGATCCTCATCCTACAGACACATGGAAAAATCTTTGTTTAAAAAATATATTCCGCTTTGTGCGTGTAACCAAGTTGGACAGAAAGCAAGTGTGCCAATGCTGTTTACATGACTATAAAGTGTAATGCTCCTCTGTCTAATGTTACCATATGCCTTATGTGTTTCAAATGTTAATTAAAAGCATAACAAAACCGTCAGTGGTCTGCTGCGCAGTCTTCTGTTGGAATGAACCCTCTGCCCCCAGCTCAGCCTCTGGGGCGCTTTTATTGCTTCTCTAGTGGGTAGATGCATACAGTTTATAAATTCTCACTCTCCCAGGGTGAGAAGATGCCTCTGCTCTCAAGGACAACTGTTAATTGTTGCCTCGAGGGTTGCACTGATCGTCTAACACCCTGTTCTGGAGGGCAGCTATGGTGCTTTTGTTTGTAAAGCCCTTAGCTGGCCTCTGCACTTTACTCTGCGTCTGGGTGTCTGTAGCCAGCTGAGACTGAAATAGGTGCCTGGGGTGAGGGCAAGACAAGGCGTGAAGAACCACTACTGAAAATGCAGGAGTAAATCTTGTTTATTTGTGTTTCTCCACTGAGAGACTGTCCATGCCTGTATATTCTCAGCTGTCCTGGGCGCTGAAAGCTGTTAATGCTCTCCCTGAGAGAGCATCAGGTTGCCTGCTGGCCCTGAGCAGGTGCTGGGGAGGGGCTGTAGCTTGGGGCTGTCTGTTGGAGGACTGAAATGTCTGAGTGAACAGCTGAGATTAATGACAGCTCAGCTCTGGCAAGGGCTCTGGTGGTGGCTGAGCTGGAACCTGCCTGTAGTGGCTGGAGATGTAAGAGACTTCCAGAAGATGGGGCTGGACTACACGCAGGCTCCCGCCCAGGTTTGGGGTATGCTGCTGAAAGCCAAGCCAGGGCTCAGCCTGGAGCTGGTATTAAAACAAGCTATGTGTAACTGGCTGGTGAGGACATGAGGCCAGGAGGAGCTGGAGTCTCAGACAAGCTCCGATTTGTGCTGAGGCTTGCAGGGGCAGTTGGGGATGGAGGTGCTGCTGTCAGTAAGGTGCAGAATTTTTGGCTACCTCTGGGGATGCAGGAGCTCCTTGGACAAACACTTGCTTTTTCCTGAGCTGACTGTGTTAAGCTGCAGTTTTGTCAGCTGGGAAGGAAGGTGAAGCGAAGGCGTGGGCTGCAGCTGCTCAGGCAGGGGGGTCTCACACGATGCCCAGTTTCTTCAGTACTGTGCAAACCTCCCGGAGATACTGGGAATCTGGATAACCGTTCCTGTGGGGCAAAGAGGGAAGTGGTATAAATCCTGCTGATGGTGCTAAAACCACTGAGGGGGAGCAGCAGTTTATTTTTGCCCCAGCCACTCAAGAGGG
>NW_009258265.1:1581410-1586118 GCF_000687185.1 Egretta garzetta
GGCACAGCTTGCACCCAGAGCTGGCTGCAGAGCATTGTCATGGGAAAAGCCAGGAAAGCTGTGAACGAACAGGGCCCAGAATTCCTGTTCATGGGGAACTTCCTGGTGTGGGATGGGTAAGGGCTTTAGCTTTAGCTGGAGGGTGCCAGGGCTGGTCTGCCACACCATGGCTGCCCTGCAAGCTGAAGCAAAGGGAGGCACCAACTCTGCCCTTGTGGGAGAGTGGAAAAGCCACCCATTTGTTGAGCTGGAGCCCATGGTTCTTCTCCTCCCATTGCTAAAAAAAACCCCTCTCACCTGGAAGCTTGGGATGAGCTGGGCCATACCTGGCTTTGCCTCCATCCCAGGAGGTTTTGTGTGGGATAAGGCCCCATGTCACTCTTGCCTCTCCATTGCAGGACTTGATCTGGAATGTCAGCCCATGTTCAAATGCTTTCTTCAGCAGCATTGCTGTCTTCTGCCCTTCCCTGTTGTCAGGCAGGAAGGCACAGAAATTCCCCCCTTTGTAAGGCTGTCCTGGGCGGGGGTCACCAACCTTGGAACAGGAAGAAAGCATTTTAAACAACCACCCGAGTGCTGTGCCTCAGAGCTAGCTTCTGAGATTCTGTCCAGCTTAAAAATACACCAACTGCACTAAAACCAGAGGTCACACGCTCTTCAAAAGCAGCAAGCTGCTCCCAAACCTAGTGTGGAGCTTTTTGCCTTCCATGGGACAATACCTCTGCTGCTTTGCATGTGGGGCATGGAGCGGTAGCTGCCCCCAGTCCCCCCCCCAGCCACCCTGACAGAACTCGTTGCATGTCCTGCATGGGGAAGCCCCCGTGGTGGGTACCTACCCCTTGCACGCCATCAGGGATGTTGTAGGCAACCTGGAGTGTTGGGTCTCGATAGTAGCCAGGCAGATTCTGAGACAGAGAGGAGATCTTGAATGTCCCTGAGATCTTGCGGCTGGGGGCAACCGAGGAGGAGCTGCAGCAAGCTGGCTGCATACTGTCCGCTGCAAAACATGCCCTGCACAAGGCATGACCACAAGGGGCCTGGCAGGTCACACCTGAGCCTTGGCAAGCATCACACTGGCCCAGAGGGGTCTTGCTGCTTTCCTGTCCAAGGCTGGGGCCTCTTGTCTGCTGTGATGAGAGGTCAGGCTCCTCCTGCACATTGCTCCGACCCACTGGGAGCAGGGCTCGTTCCTGGCCCCTGGGCTCTGCTGCAGGTGACTGTTCTGCTGCAGCCTGAGGTGGCTCAGCAGCCATAGCCCCATACAGCCAGGTGGGCAGGGAGTGAGGAGCACCGTCTGCTGCAGGAACCGGTGACCGCAGCTGTCCCATTGCTTCATGGTGGCCTCCTCTGCTCTTGTCTCTTGCAAACTGGAATCTGTCTGGCAAAACCTGCTTTAGCCGCGCAATGTCAGGCTCCCCCACAGACAGTTTTGTCTTTGGCTGCTCCGGGGACTCCCTCAGACCAGCAGGACTTGGCTTATCCACTACACTAGGGCTGAAAAGGCTGCTTCCTCCTTGCACAGCCCCAGAATCAACATGGCCATTGGCCTCCTCCTGCCCCAGCGCCTGCTGGAATCTCCAAGGACTGGGGGATCTCTTTTCCTCAGCCTCTGGCAGCTGGCAAGCCCCAAGCACAACTGTGTGTTCTGCTTTATTGCTAATACTCAGGTGCTGCAGGCCCATCTGTAGGGACTCCAGGCTGACAGGAAGGGCTGCATCCAGCACCGTGTCCTGGCTTCTGCTCGGCTGGATGACACTGGAGTGCCCTGTACTCTCTGGTCCTGAAGACAAGGATGAAGACTTCAGGGCACGGAGCCTCCTGGAAGAAAACACGTGGAAGGCCTCGGTCACGCCTGACAGCATCTCCTTGGGGCAGGCAAGGTATAGCTTGTACTTGTCTTTGCTGAGTCCAACCTGGAGGGCATTTCCTCGCAAGAGGCTGCACAGTTCACTCAGGGCGCTGTCATCCGGACCATCTACAGCAAGCTCCGAGTAGCTCATACTCTGACACACAAGGTCTGGACACTTCTGCACAAGAGCTTCCACCTTCCATTTAGCCTGGAAGAGCTTGCTCCTGTCCACCGCCTGTAGCGTCAGCACCGTGCAGTCCCCAGTACGATGCTCTGAGATCTGCACGCCTCCATCCCTGCACAGTTCATCAATAACCGAGCGGCAAACGTCTTTCAGGTAAGACCACTGCAGAGAGTCCAGGCTCATTTCTGCACTCACCCTACCGCCTCCGCTGCCTGCCCTGCCAGCGTCTTGGGGCTTATCGCTCTCCTTGGACCTCGGCAGGGAGAAGCTGCTGGAACGTCGCAGCAGAGGCCTGGATTCAGAGGGTTTAGAGTCTAAAGCAGAAGAGATCCTTGTCACGTCAAAGGTACCTGACGTGCTAGTGAGTGGGTGGTGCTTGACGGAGCCTGAGTCCTTCGAGTCCCCAGGATGCTGCAAAGTGCTGTTTTCTTTGCCCCCAAAAGGAGACAGAGCCTTGTGTCTCATAAGCCTGGCACCTCCTTTTGCATGGTCCCATTCTTTGGGGTCCTTCTGCTGAGAATCTGCTGCTGACCCCAAACCCATATCTTTTGTAGAGCCATGAGGTTGGTACTGCTGGGTCAGTGCTGTTGGGTCACTTGGACCCAGAGCATCTACCTCTGGTAAGTGCTGTCCGGAAAGCTGTGCCTGTCCCAGCGGAGAAGAGTCCTGATTCAGCAAGAGGCCCCGGCTGGCCTGAGACCTGTCAACTTTCAGACTGCTGAAGTTGGGAGCGAGCTTGAGCTCACTTTTTGACTCCAGCCTGCCTGGGCTCAGCCTTGAGGCTGAGGCATCCACAGGAGCTTTGGGCTTGTGCAGTGCAGTCTCTGTGGCGTGGGAGGTTGCTGGGTGTGAGGGCAGGGAGCTGCTGACTGTGCCAGCCGTGCGTGCAGCACCTCTTTTGGCGCTGAAATCCTGAAGGAACTGCTTGGCCTGGGAGACGTCAACAAGGTTTCCAATAAGATAAAGCTGCTTCTCATCCTCGTGGCAGAGCAACTGGGGATACAGTTCCTGCAGCTCATGTGTCAGAGCCCGGAGTGCTTGGCTGTCCATATCCAGGCCTCCCTTGGTGATCTTCTCCTTGCGCAAGCTCACCTCCAGCTGCTGGTAAAGCTGCTGCAGGGCCAGACGGGCCTGCCGCAAGGCGTCCATATCCCCAGACACACCTGCAGATGGTTGGAGGTACAGTATGGCGATGCCATCGCTGCTAACGTCCACCACATCCACACGATGCTGGCGTAGCACACCTTGGTACTCGGCAGCACAGAACCTCTGCATGTACAAGTAAATGTCTGAGTCCATCACTAGGTAAAAGTCCTCCAGCTGTTCCACAGCTTCCCCATCCACTGGGCCCCGAGGTGATGGGACTTTAGCTGCCTTTTCACACACCTGGTCCCAATTCGGCACTTTTGCCCTCTCTTGTGCTGTCTCAGTGGCGTCAGGCACTTGCTGGTGATCACGCATTCTGGTCTCTTTGGCCACATGGCTGGAACCTGGCTGGAGGATCTCTCCAACAGGTTGGCTCTTGAGGTTCAGGCTGGCCAGCAGGTCTCTGCTGAAGGCCTGCAGCTCAGTGAATGGTCCCTTGACTACGCAGTGTGCGTTCTTGGCATCAAAGTTGAACTGCACGTTGCTGTAGTCTTTATGCAAGTTCCTCAGGAGGGTTTTGCCAGCAGGAAGCTTGCCATAGTCAACGATCACGCAGGCACGTATGAAGATCTGCAAGTAGATAGCAAGGGAGTGAGAAAGCAAGGACAAAAAATACACCCCCCCCCCAAGGCACAGGGGGAGGCAAATGCACCTGACACTTGCCACAGCCCCTGCATTACTATGACAGAAGAGGCAACACGACCTGCCACCCCTCTCTCTCAGCATCCTGCTTTCAAATGAGATGGGACCATAACACAAGCAAGGCTGAAAGACCCAGCCAGCCCAAGCGACTCTCAGACCTTGTACCCATAGTCGAAAGCTTTCTGCAAACAAGGAACGTGAGGGGCAAATCACACAGAGACGCGGCCCCACTTCTACATGCTGGGAGCTCTGCAAACAGCCCAAACCCAGGAAATCCACTATCCCTTCTGCATCTGAAATGCAGGTGCCCCACTGCTCTCCCAGAGTTTCAGCTGCAGACCTTCAAGCAGTCTGGCACCACAGGCTTGCAGAAAGGTCTGCAATGCCAGGCTAACGCCCCACGCCCTTGTTTTCAGTGCTCAGACATGAAAACACGAGACGTGGCTACTGCCATACTCTCTTGAAACTGGAGGAAGAGGCAAGAACTCTCCAGTGCCTCCCAGCCATCAGCATGTCTGTCTCCGAAGCTCTCCTGAGAAGGAGAGAGGCAAAAGACGCTGCGCGTGTCCAGCTAATGACACGGTGTCCAGCTGATGACACGGCAGAGGCATTAACAGGATCCCCCGTGTCTCACCAGATGGGCTGGGGAAGCGTGCCCCTTCCCTCCAGTCTGACTACTCTTCCTCGCTTTGACAGGCACAAATGCCAAACAACCGAGTGCACAGCCTGCCTGCGTTATTAGCACAAGAAAAAAAATCATTCCTCATTTGAATATGAATAACAATGGATTTGCTTTAAGTCTAATTAAGATTAAAGGAGGTCGCCCTTCCCGAGGGTGACTGCCAGGCACGGCGCGGGTCTGGGAGCCAGCTGGGGCTGTGGCGGCC
>NW_009258265.1:1586960-1591251 GCF_000687185.1 Egretta garzetta
CCCCCCCACCCCCACCCCCATCTCCCTCCCCATCCCCATCCCAATGCCCATCCCATCCTCATCCCCATCCCCATCCCAATGGCCACCCCATCCCCATCCCCATCCTCATCTCCATCCCCATCCTCATACCCATCCCCATGCCCATCCCATCCCCATCCTCATCTCCATCCTTATCCTTATCCTTATCCTCATCTCCATCCCCATCCTCATCCCCATCCTCATCCTCATCCCCATCCCCATCCTCATCCCCATCCCCATCCCCATCCCAATGCCCATCCCATCCCCATCCTCATCCCCATCCTCATCCTCATCCCCATCCCCATCCTCATCCCCATCCCCATCCCCATCCCAATGCCCATCCCATCCCCATCCTCATCCCCATCCTCACCCCCATCCCCATCCCAATGGCCATCCCATCCCCACCCCCATCCCCATACCCATCCCCATGCCCATCCCATCCCCAATGCCCATCCCCATCCTCATCTCCATCCTTATCCTTATGCTCATCTCCATCCCCATCCCATCCCCATCCTCATCCCCATCCTCATCCTCATCCCCATCCTCATCCTCATCCTCATCCCCGTCCCAGCATGACAAACACAGTGCTCCATGCAGATGCTTTAATTCCCACTGTGCCCAGGGGCCAGCAGCTGCACAGAACTCCATTGCACAGGGCTGACTAGTCCTTGTCCTCCATGAAAACGGCCACCCCCTGTCGTCCTGCGGGGACGTAGGCGAGGGCGTCCACCTCTCCCCCGCCACGGCTGGCCTTCTGGAAGTGGATCTCCAGGGTGTCCCTCATGGCCTCCTCACCCAGCACGTCTGGGATCCCCGAGAGCAGGATGGTCCTGGGGCAGCGGGAGGGCTGGAGCTGGGCAGAGCCGGGGTTGAGCTGCAGTGGGCCCGCACAGGGTGGCGGGAGGGCGCGCAGGGAAGGGGTCCCCTGGGGCACCACTTGCTGCTCTGCTCGGGGCCACCTGCAGGGACCGCGCCTGGGGCTGCACAGCAGCGTGGGGAGCGGGTCTTTGGGAGCCCCCACCCGCACTGGCTCGGCCTGGGCTGGCGGGTGCTGCTTGGCACCAGGGTTCGTGCCCTTACCTGCAGGTTAGTGATGTCTCCCTTTATGCGCGGTGATATTTTGAGCTCGTATTTTCCTTTCCCAATAAGCACCTGGATGCGTCCTCTCGCAATTAGCGGCTCAGCCACTGCAGATGGAGAGAAAAGCCCTGAGCTGCCCAGGCCCCTGCTGAGCAACAGGAGAGGTTATGTCCCTGGCACAAGACACCAAGGCTGGCACTGCCCAGCCCCAGCTCACCTCCACCAGCACAGCCTCAGGGGAGACAGGACAGGCTGGGCTCACTCTGCCTTCCCTGTTCCCCACAGACACAGCTCCATCTGCTCTCAGGAGACAACCCGTGCCCCCCCAGAGGGAGCTGGGATGCTCCCGCTTGCCAGCAGCCAGAGCTCAGCATGCCCCACACACCTCCATCCTTCACAAAGGTCAGCACCACCCGGCCAGAGTCGTTCAGGAACTCCCTGCTCTCCACCTCGCCACCCCCATTCTTCGTCTTGCTGAAGAAGAGCTCCAGCTTGTCCAGCAGTGCCTCCTCGGAGATGTCCAGGCTGGGCAGGTCAGACACAAGGATACTCCTGCTGCTCTGAGTCATCCCAATCTGCGGGTGGCACAGGCCGGTTCAGCGCCAGGGCAGAGCAGGGCCAGCCCCAGAGCTTGGTGGAGCAGCACAGAGCTGTGGCACTGGTGGCGCTGAGTTGGGTGGCTACCAGTGACCTGGCAGAGGCAAGCTCGGGGAGTGGCGGAGCAGGGCACAGCAAAGCTGTGGGGACAATCTTTTCAGCAAGGCCTGCTGTGGCAGGACAAGGGGGGATGGTTTAAAACTAAAGGAGAGGAGATTTAGACTGGCTATAAGGAAGAAATTCTTTACAATGAGGGTGGTGAAACACTGACAGGGGTTGCCCAGAGAGATGGTGGAGGCCCCATCCCTGGAACCATTCAAGCTCAGGTTGGACGGGGCTCTGAGCAACCTGATCTGGTTAAAGGTGTCCCTGCTCCTGCAGGGGGCTTGGGCTGGGTGACCTCTAGGGGTCCCTTTCAACCCAAAACAGCTCGGTGGTTCTCTGCAGTTCGGGGAGCAGCCAGCCCTCGAGACCTACCTCCAGGGAAGATGGCAGCAGTATGTCCACCGGTCCTGCCTGCACTCGCACTCTGCACCGGTCAATCTCCTCCAGCTCCTCCCCGCAGCTCAGCTCCACCATGTGCTCCTTCGCCTCGATGATCCCCTGGGCCACTGCAAGCAGGGAGAGCCCCCAGCACAGGGGATCGACTGCCTGCTCCAAGCGTGCCGTGGGGCAGGACACGGGGCAGCTAACGTTTTGGGGAGGGGGCATAACCCCGCACAACGCCAGCAGAGGGGGCAGAGCTCCGAGCCCTCGCCCAGGGAGGGGATCCAGGGCAGGCCCCGAAGCTGCCCGACCAGGACACCTGGCTGTGGCAGCGCCCATCTCACTCTTACCCTCTGCCTTCTCAAAGGTGATGAGAGCTGAGCCCCCCTGCAGAGGGTAGTAGATCAGCGGGGTGAGCATCAGCTTGTTCATGTCCTCCTTGTTTGTCACAAGTCCCTTAAACACCATTTTCTTCTCTGGCAAGGCAGGCAGCATCTAAGTTCAAGTACACAGATAGCACCTGGAGGAGACAACCCTGCACAGGCCCTTGACAATCCACAGACTAGAAACAAGCTCATGGCGCCAAATAAACATCTGGAGAGCCTCAGCAGAGTCTCTCCTAGGGTCTGGCTGTGCCTGGAGTCCCAAAGCCATGACTGGAGCTTCTGGCCCTGGCAGGGGAGCCACCCGCTATCAGGAGCTGTGCCAGTCGTCACACGGTGCGCAGCCGCACTCGCCTGCAGCCCCTCCGGCCAGGCTCGCGCCCCTTGCCAGCAGACCCGAGTGCCCACACACACTCTGTTACCGTCAACTGGTGCACCTTCTTCATTTCTTCCAGTTTCTGTTTCAGCATCTCCTTCTCCTGCCTCAGGCTGTTATTTTCCTCCTTTGCTAATAAAATGTTCATCTGGAAGGAAAGAAAGGGCAGTAAGGGATCCACCAGGACACGAGGGGCACGCAGGGGGCTGCAGCACGCTCCGTTTTAAGCCCAGCACCGTTCTTGGACACAGCTCCACCCACACCCTTTTGCTGGTCTTGGCTGCCTGCAGCCCTGCCATGTCTCCTGGTGTTTGACCACAGCCCTTCCTTCACCACAGTGGCACTCCCTCACTTCTCGGCGCAGGCTTGATGTGACATCCTGTGAAACCTCCACTGGGTCCAGAGCAAAGCGATCTTGGAGCAGCAAGCCGAGTGACACAGCCCCATCACCCACTGCCACCTCTCCAAGCCCAAGACAACTCCTCCGATCACCAACCTGGCAGGTTATCCCTGTATCTCTCTTTAAAGACATTTGTTGCTCAAGATGTTTATGAAGAAGTTCTCCCTCTCTCCTCAGCTCTCGCGTCCTTTGCTCTATATCTTCCACGGCCATTTGTAGCTTCGCATGGTCCTGCTCCAGAGCACTGCAAAGTTCCTGTGGGAGGTGCCATCAGACAGTGAGACCCTGCAGACACTGGCTGTCCAGCCCCAGCACACACTACTCATTTGGGAAGGTGAGCTGCTCCCCATGCAGAGCCCCAGACCCCAGTACAGGCTCTCTCTTAACTGTGGGATACCCCATACCACCACTCCTGGCTCATAGTCCAAGAAAAAAACAGAAGAAACTCAAGCTGAGAGCCTAGGCCGGCTGGAGCATGTCCCGGGGCGGTTTGGATCCAACCCAATCCTTCTCTCAGGGATGCAGCAGGACTCACCGCACAACACTTGATCTCCTGCTGGACTTGCTCGGGGCTCATCTCCAGGCAGGCGTCCTCCAGGTGCTCGGGGCAGGGCAGCTGGATGAAGGAGTGCTAAAGGCAGGAGAGGTCATAGAATCATGAAATCCCAGGTTGGAAGGGACCTCAAGGATCATCTGGTCCAACCTTTCTGGGCAAGAGCACAGTCCGGACAAGATGGCCCGGCACCCTGTCCAGCTGCATCTTGAAAGTGTCCAGTGTGGTGAAGTCAACCCCTCCCCTGGGGAGATTATTCCAATGGTTGACTGTTCTCATGGTGAAAAATTTCCCTCTCATGTCCAGTCGGATCTCCCCACGAGCAACCTGTGGCCGTTCCCCCTTGTCCTCTCCATGTGACCTCAGCCTCGGCCCCGGTCCTGCCCCAGCCCGGCCCC
>NW_009258265.1:1591542-1594322 GCF_000687185.1 Egretta garzetta
ACCTGCACCTCCTGCGCTGTAACCCCCCCCTGCTCCGCCGGTAACGAACATTCACGAAGGGAACCAAAAATTTAACGTTGTACAGGGCCGATCGCTGCACAAGCCACCCGGCCTCGCTGCGTTTCTCAGCAGACACCTGGAGGTACCCGTTCACCTTCCCGCTCCCGCCCCCACTCTCACAGGGATCACCGCAGTTTTGGGAAAGGGAGATTTGCAGCAAGGGCAGGATGTAACCCGCCCTTCGGCAGGGGGAAAGAGCATCCTCAGCCCGGCTGGGGAGCGAGAGGCGCCTCAGGACAGGCCCTTCCACAGCGGCGAGGCCCTACAGCGCTCCACAGCTCCTACAGACGCACGAAGCAACACCACCGAGGCCTAGCGACGCTGTTTTTTATACAACAAAGCCAAACGGTTTTTAATAAACATTTATTGATGCAACCTCGTTACACCCTTTAGAATCGCAGCTTCTGGAAGAACCACTTATTCTTGCCCGTCTTGTACCTGGAAGAGGAAGACAAAGATTAGAGAATGCTGGGTACCAGCGGGAAACGGCACAAGACCCGCGCCCCAAGCCCTCCGCATCCTCCCCTGGGGGGGGGACGCGATGCCCAGCCAACCCAGGGGGGATTCAGCTGCTCCCTACAGCCCCAGCTGTGGCTACACCCGCTTTAAACCTCTGGATCACCAAGGGAAGCGAGTGTCAGCCTCCAGACTGTGTCACCTCATGAAGGACACCCGCGCCACGGTGGTTTCCAGCCCAAGAGGCAAGCGAGGGGCAGTCCTGCTACACAGCCCGAGCCTATGGCTGTTGGTAAACTGTTCCTCATCACAACCCACCAACTCTCCAAACAGTCGCGTAAACAGGCTCAGAAGGAGAGGAGGGACGCACGCAACCAAAAATGATTTCAAAAAAGTGGGGGCAGAAGCGTCCAACCCAAGACCCGTGCAGGCTGCGGCACAACCAGGCCGAGTCCTGCGGCGGTGTGCTCCCCCCTCGTCTCTGACTCCCCCTCCTTTGCCCTCTTTCAAGTGATAACCACCTGCGGCCGTGGTGATGGATGCATCTGGTCTGTGTCTGGTCCTGAAGGATGCACCCACTGGGTGTGGGGGGAGACAGATAACAATGCAATAGCCAAGGGCTCTTGTGGAATGTGCCCATCTAAGCACAGCGGTCAGTATGCAAATATGACTATGAGCCAATTATCTTACCCCCATCAATAGTGAGCAGCCCAAGAGCGCTTTGAGCTCTCCTGCACGGCAGCGGGCTGCACGCCAGGATCTCCCCTTGAGCAGGGACGCCTCTCAAGGTTACTCCTCGAGGTTGAGAGATTCCTTACCACAACAGATTCTCGGTAAGTGACTAACAGCATGCTAACTTGGAAATCTTAGCTAAGTGACATAAAGGATTAATTGCGCATATATAATCCTTTAGACATAAACCGTTGACCAAGTCTGGGACTAGGATTGGATCCAGCTGCACCTAGACTCCTCTCTGAGGGAGTTTAGAAAGCAAGGGGATCTTTCCTGAACCTCATGACTCAACGGGAGGGTCTCCCTGACAGTTTTGTCTGACCCTGTCCTCTGTGCAGTAAATAACAAAGTGTACCTTGCCATCAAATCATATAAATTATTGTCGCATTTACCACTGACCTTTGTTAAGTCACTGTTTTACACGAATAAACCACATTATTTTTGCCTCCCTCTCACTCCATCCACGAGAAGTCCTCATCGCAGGGACAGGTGCCGACGAGCTTCCAACTCACCTCTCCTCAAATTTCACCTTGGCTTCGCGTCTCGCTTTGCGTTTTAGAGCGGGGTCCCTGAACACGTCCTTATTGACCACTGTTTTGTCCAGAGGAATATCGACGGAATACCTGGGCAGGAGGGCAGCAAAGGTTCAAAATCAGTCACGGTACCCGGCTTGAGGGCGAAAACCCAGCGGGCAGCTCAAACCGGTCAAACGCACGTACTGGCACCAGGGTAAGGGACTACAGCTCTTAAAGCCTTCTCGGTTCTGGAAATCGCCAAGCGCTACAGCATCCAAAGGTATTTAATTCAGCCCATAGAGGAAACAGCTACGCGCTTCCTGAGAGACAAGCGGCTCTATCCGGCAGGTTGTGTTTGGCACCAGCAGCTCCAAGGGGATAGGGAAGAAATGCCACTGGGCCACCACAGCCCTGCCAGCACCCCCGGATCCTCCCGCCTGTTTCAAAGCCTCATCCACTGACACCCCGCCAGCCCGAGGAAAGTGAGCATGCCTGAAACAAGAGCTGCCTGCCTTACATCAGCAGCTCGCTAATGTCTCCCCCCAGCCTCAGGCCCCCCCAGACCCCGGTCTTGCAGAGTGTGTGCAATCAGCCACGTTGTTAAGAACTCCAGCGCCTCCCAGCACTCACTAGAGAGAATGTACGAGAGCTTCCATCACCGAGAGTGGACGAGGCTCCCCTGGCCCTGGTAGCCACACTCACCGGGTGGGCATCAGGTGGTTGTAGTTGTAAACCTTCACGAAGGACTTGATCTTGGATCTCTTTGCGATCTTCTTCTTGCCCATCGCGGCAGTCACCTTCCGCGGGTAGCGGTCGATGCCCGCCACCAATGCGTGGCTGTACGGCCGGTCGGACGTGCCATCGTCGATGCTCTGCCACACAGCGACCGCAACCGGCGATGGCACCGCGCCCCGCAGCAACCCCGTTTGTACGGACGCCTCCAGAACAAGACAGCAGCGGCACTCCGGGCTCCCGCCCGCTCTGCGGGACTGCCCGGAAGAAGCGCCCCCGGCCCGC
>NW_009258265.1:1594705-1599518 GCF_000687185.1 Egretta garzetta
CGGGCCCCGCCAGCCCCTCCCCGGGGCTAGGCCGCAGCACGGCCCCGTCACACCCAGCCCCCACCCGGCAGGAAGTGCAGATAATCTAAACGCCGATTATAAATATTAGAAACCAAGCACGCTAGCCCACCCGCAGCAGAAGGGCTAGGCACGAACGCAAATTAAAACACGGCCACGGGGTTCTCCCCACACGTACACTTGCTGAAGCGATTTAATGCATCCCCTATAAAACACCAGGCCGCTGGGGCGCCGACTATTGCACAAAAACTTCAAACGAAGGAGCTCGGGAGTGCTGGACAAAGCTGCCGGCGCCGGTCCCCCGGCAGCCTGAAGAACGTGGCCGCTTCTGGGGATTGCAGAGCCCCCGCACCCAGCAGAGCCGCCCCGGTTTGACACATTCACACTGGGGAGGCCAAGTCACTCGCCACCGGGCAACCCGAGGCAACCAAACACCGGGCAAGAGGGATTTAGACCACAAACTTGGAGAAATAACCATGCGAGCGCAGCACAGGAGCTAAGCTCTAAGGGCCTTTCCCCCTCTGTGGCCAGGCCTCCGGCACGCGCGGGGCAGCCAGCCTCACACGCCGGTATCTGCTCACCGGCAAAGCGGCTTTGCTCTTCAGAGCTGCACAAGAAGGGCAGGGTGAGGCGCCATACGGTGCACAACCTCCAGCAGCTTTGCAGCAGCAGCCTTGTAAAACACAAATTTCCAGCATCGAGACACCGTAAGATTTCCCTAAAAGCAAGTACCAATTTCAAAGAGCCAAACATGGTCTTAAAAAAAAAAAGCCAGGCTTCTTGAGCCCGACAGCTGCCTACTTGTGGAAAACAAGTATGATGTGGTATGTATGATCTACAGTAAAAATACATCAAAAAGCATCTTTGATGTTTTTCAGCTGCCGGACAGCCAGGTCAACCGGGAGGTTGAACTTCAAGTTGCTCAGGCGACTGAGAATGTTGAGCGCACTCTCAAAGCCTGTGTTTGCCATGTAGCTCCATGGCTGATAGTGGGATTGTACCAGAGCTCCAGATTTGCAGATCAGATTTACCCAGGAGACCAGGCGCTGCTCATTTAGTGCCATACACACCAGAGCTTTCAGTTCAGAGTCTGCGCTGCGCTTGAAGGGGTCGTGCTCCGTGAGGACGGTGTGAATCGCTGTCAGCAGACTCTGTTTGGGGGTAATGGCCGCTCCTCCTGTCACAGGCAAAGCAAAGGACTGGGAGAGTTTGCGAGCTGGGGATTCCACAAAGGCTTGTCCGTTCTTAGTGTTGTAATACTTCACAAAGAGTTCCCAGGGGTGCATGGTCTGCGGGGATGAGGTGAACGCAGGAATCAAACACGCGATGGGTGCCAATACCACGCTCATTCCTTGAGAAGAGGCATAGAGCCCGTGAGCCATCAGGTCTCGCAAAGCAATGGTCAACTCCTTCCGCACCGCTAGAGTCAGCTCATCTCTGCCTCCTAAGGGAATGTCCTGCAGATCAGAGGAACTGATAACGTGGTCTTCCTGCTGGTGTTTCATAGCGAGCTGCCTCACCCGCTCGACCGACAACTCCAGTTTCTTAATTAAGGGGGAATAGTCCTTGCTGGCTTGGTCATTCTGCCAGAGGGTGCGAGGAATCTGACCGGTAGCACAACCAAACTGACTGACAGCAAATATTTGTAGCACAGCAAGCATGCGACGCATGAGGTGCAGACCCGTTTCTCGCATCTTCCTGGCGTCTTCTGGGTTCACTGATCAGGTTAGAAAAGAGAGGAAAAAAAAATACTCTCATTAAGGAATGAACAGCACTGCTCTTTCATGCACACAAAGGGAGCACAAATGTCTACTTCTCCTCCACCACGGACTCCCCTCTTCCTTGGGAGCTTTTTCTAGTTTCAAAGCACTGAAGCCAACCAGAAAACCAAACTTTCGCATGGCCTGTTCTCGACAATGAGATCATCTTACAGAGAAGAAATCCTACAGCAGCTTTCGTAGGTGGCACATACATAGCGAGGAAAGGTCATTCTTTAGCCATGACAATATCACACAGGTAATTAGGAGAGACCCAAGGCTTTGCTGAAGATCACTGCCTACTTTTAAGAAGCATTTTGTCTCAGCAGGCTAACACATGCTGCTTACTCCTGATGCCATTATTAAATCCAATTTGCAAGAACAGCCACACTGGATAAGACCCAACATCCATGTGGGCCAACATCTGATCTCTGGCTAGCAGCAGGTGCCTCAGATTACAGAAGGTAAAGGCACTGCAGTATTTCCTCTAGGATACTATTCTAGCTACAATAAATTCCTGTGATAAGTAGACAAGTCTCAGATTATAAAGAACACTGGATCCATCCAGCTCACTATATAGAATCACAGAATGCTTTGGGTTGGAAGGAACTCTGCAGGGAGCAGAGACACCTTTAACCAGATCAGGCTGCTCACAGCCCAACCTGACCTTGAATGGTCCCAGGGATGGGGCCTCCACCACCTCTCTGGGCAACCCCTGCCAGGGTTTCACCACCCTCAGTGTAAAGGATTTCTTCCTTAGATCCAGTCTAAACCTACCCTGGTTTAGTTTAAAACCATCACCCCTTGTCCTGTCACAGCAGGCCTTGCTGAAAAGATTTCCCCCATCTTTCCCATGGGCCCTCTTTAAGCACTGAAAGACCACAATCAGGTCTCCCCACAGCTTTCTCTTCTGCAGGCTGAACAGCCCCAACTCTCTCAGCCTGTCCTCGTAGGAGAGCCAACCCCACCCTTTATGCCACACATTCAGGTTCTGTGATTACTCTAACGACCCCATGCAGGAAGGGTTCAGCAATTGGACAGAGGCCTTCTGTCAGTGGGAGGAGGAGCGAACAGAAACCAACTGTCAGGAGAAAAAGCAAAGCAGCCTAGCGTGACTGGATGCTGGGTCATGCTTGCCGAACCACACACGAGCAACGGCAGGAGCAGTGCCACAAGCTCTGAGCCAAGCAATGCCCACCTCTGTTTCCAGAAGGCCGTGTATTTGGTTTGTAGGAGCCACCACCATCTTTTCTGCCCGCACATTCACAGTGTCCATCCTCCGCCTTACCGGAGCTTCCAACTTCGTCTAGAACAAGAATTTCACACTAGTATTTCACACTTGTGAATTTATACTGCTTATCCCAAGTATTAAGGTCATTCCTTAGACCTCTCTGCACTTTTTTTGTCACAGTGTCTTGTTCTCCCCACCATGATTCAGAGACCTGTACTTCTCCGTGACCCAGACACCCTTCCTGCACCCTCTGACATCCATGACCTCCCTCCTCATAACTTTGTCAGGGAATTACAAAGCAATTCAGTCCGCCCATCCAAAAACTCAGCACTGACCCTGAATGAAGTTGATGAACATTTCAAGGTCCCTTATCTGTGTCTTCAGTTGTTCCACCAGCTGCTCCTTCACCCTGGCTGGATTAACAATCTGCGCTATGGCAGCATCCACACGCTGTCGTAATTCCTCTGGAGAGAGCGTTGCAATATCTTCACTCAAGTCCATGTCCAGCTTCTTTATCAACTCGTTTATAATCATCTGCAAAACACAAGTTAGTAGCATGATCTCACTGTGTGGCGTTGCTGCCCATGAGCTTCAAAATACTCTTTTAGCCGTTCATCACCTTGGAAATGGGCCACTTTGATGCACATAGGAAGTTGCAAGAGAAGACATGGGACAGGTTTACACCTGCAAACGAACTACTGATACTCTATTACAGCTCCTGGGGAGAAATAAGGACTGACCGACTCCTACACTCTACAAGAGGCTTACAAATGCCTGGAAGAAATGCAGGCAGAAGGACTTTGTGAGCCTTACCCGCTGTCTTTCCATAACCACAGACTGTGGCAGAGAATCATAGCTGCCCTCCTGGTAAGCAAACGTCTCCAGGTCATCCAGCTGTGTCTTGAGCTGCAGGATCAGCTCTCTCTGCTTCTCCTTCTGGACTTCGATTTGCTCCTGTTTCTTTCGCTCGCTCTGAAAAAAAGTTACCAGTAAATAAAATGGAAGATTTACTGTCATAGTCAAGCCCCAGAGGAGAGGACGACTGTGGTACGGAGAATGTTTCCTTCAGCTCGTGTGCTTCACTAGTGAACACCACGTGCCAGTCTAAGGAAGAAGTTGTGCCTGTACACCAAGGAGAGGCACCAGCCACATCACCTCCTCCAACAGAGGAGGAACCTTTCCAGACCTCCTGCATGCAAGCCCCATCTCACAAGGCCGGGATCCAGGGATCACCGTTGCAAGCAGCCAGATAACACATACGTATCAAAGATTCTCTGAGTCACCGCTGTATCTCGGAGTGCAGCAGTAACAGGCAAAGCAGGGCTTTCACACATGTGCCCACGAGCCGGCTCCGAGTCATCAAGGACCCGCACGCTCCTGTAACCGAGCTTCGTGCAAAACCACCGGCCTGGCTGCTTGCTGGAGCCAGCCACAACCCAGAACGGAGCGTGCCTTGCCCCTGGACAGCATGGCACTGGCTGGTCATGACAGCCCCCCCTTGCCGCGGAGCTCCCCTCCGTGTGCACCAGTGGTGAATGGGATCACAGCCACCACTAACGGGCTTTAGCCAGGTCGGATGCAGGAACCCACCTGGGGCAGATGGCATGGAATGGAGAACCACGCCACGCTGTTATCTGAAAGGAGACGTTTTTATCCTTATCCCAGCAAAAGCCACCGCTCTACCGGCAGCGGCACACCTCCCCCCCCGGGGACGGCAGTGGGGACACACGGACACACACACACACCCCCAGGTACGGCAGCGGGGGGACACACGGACACACACACACACCGGGGACGGCAGCGGGGG
>NW_009258265.1:1601281-1602806 GCF_000687185.1 Egretta garzetta
CGAGCCCAGCACCCACGGCCCGGGCCCCGTGCCCACCTCGCTGTCCAGCCAGCCCCGAGCTCAGCCCAGACAGGGTCCGCGTTTGGGGCACCTTCCTCACCCCAGTCCCCAGCCTGTGCCTCACGCAGCCCCTCTGGAGCACTGGTGGGCACCGTGGGAATATCCACTGGTCTGCTCTTCCCCAAGGCAACCTGCGAAGACGCTGTGGTACGACCGCCCGCGGTACGTCTACCTGGAGTTCTGTGTCGAGGACAGCACGGATGTTAAGGTCGTCATTGAAGACCAGCGGCTGGTGTTCAGGTGAGCAGCCGCTTCCCCGGGGGGCAGTTCTGGGGACAAGGGGGCACCCTATAAGAGCAGGGGACACGTAGCCTCAGCCCGCTCCTAAGCCCGGCCGTTATGGTGTTTTGGCAGTTGCAAAAATGCAGACGGCGTGGAGTTCTACAACGAGATCAACCTGTATGCCAGGGTCAACTCCAAGGTGAGGCTTCCCCCCAGCAAACTGTTCTCCAACAGCCTGCATCGGGCTCAGAGTTAAACCCAGCCTATGCGTTCTCGAGCGATGCTGCTTAGCGTTGAACCCTGCCTGTTTCCCAGGAGCCTGAGCGGGGCGAGCACAAGCCTGGGAGCCCTGACCCCAGGCATGGCACTCACAGTGCTGCGTTGGGCCAGAAACAACTCATCTCCATGGTTCTTTGCATCCCACAGCCTGCACGTGCCTGAGCTTTAATCCTGTACGTGTCTGCAGTGGATTACAGAGAGGAATCCAGCAGATGCTGAGGTGAGGCACCCCCGATCTCTTGGCAGGACTCACGGGAGAAGCGCTCCGACCGCTCCATCACGTGCTTTATGAGGAAGTGGAAGGAGAAAGTGGCCTGGCCCCGCATCACCAAGGAGAACATCAAGGTGTGTGTGGCGCCTGGCAGCCAAGACCAGCCTCAGCGTGCGTGCTGTCCCCACGCAGCACCTCACAGTTCCTGGGGACCAACCTGTCCCTGGGACAGACCCCCAGGCCCCATGTGGGCACCCCAAAACAGAGCTCCCAAAAAGCCCAACCTCACGGTCACCGCCAGCCCACGGATCTCTGCCCTCCAGGAAGGATGCAGCACCCCTTTCCCTCGAGGCAGGCAGGGTCAGGACCAGCACCCACAGGCGAAGGGACACAGCCCCCTCCCTGCCCTTCCCCAGCCCGCCCAGTCCCCTCCGCTGTGCAGGAGCAGCCTGTGCTTGCCCCCGGAGCAATGCCTGGGCTGTGAGGAGGGGGAGCTCCCTCCCTCAGGGGATGCTCTCTCTGCCCACAGCCAGCCTGGCTCTCCGTGGACTTTGACAACTGGCGAGACTGGGAAGGGGACGAGGAGGTGGAAAGGGCCATGGTGGAGCAGTACGCAGAGGTGAGCTGGGCCATAGGCCTGGGGGTCCTGGGGGACGTGTGGGGTGGGTGCTCGCGATGGGGGAGGACCAGGCATCCGGAGTTCCCACAGCCGTTTGTTTCCTGTCCAGCTCCTGGAGAAGGTGACGGACAAAG